>NC_141906.1:35281720-35584751 GCF_057802395.1 Ceratotherium simum simum
ACAGTTTGCTGTTATCAGAAACAAATGTTTGATGTCAGTAAATCTAGGTTTCAAGGTCAGCTCTAACCCTTACTCTTGTATGGCCTTGGCCAACTCTCTGAGCCATAGTTCTCTCCTCAGCAAAATGGCAATAACAACCTCTTTCCATCTTAGGGAGTTTTAGGGAAGATCACAAAATGCCCCACAGACTGTAAACTCCAAAGCAGATGTTAGAAATTCTCATGATGAGACAGTAATGAGGAAATGGAGGATCTCACAAATTGGGCTATGAGTACCTCAGTGGCAAAGCCTATGTCGTATTTATCTTGTTATCCTCCACACCTGCCACAGAGGCTGGCATCAAATATTCTGGGGAAAAACAGTTTGAAAGAATGAATGAAAAAAGGAGTGAATCCGTGAGTTAAGTGGCTTGCTGACGCTCACAGAGCAGCTCACTGCGGGACTGGAACCAGATCCCTGTCCCCTTAATCCAAGGCTCTCTGTTCTAGATGCACCACTTGGGTCTGCTGAAGGGTCAGCGAGGGCCACAGTGTGGGCTAGGTTTTAATGAGCCCTGCTATTCCGGGGGGGAGATCCAATACGGGCAAGGTAATGCCTAAGAGGCCTTCACAAATTTGCCTGTTAAACTTTCCAACTCAACACAACGAAACCACAAGTGTAAATAATACCCAAATGCCTCATACCAACTCATGTCATTTCCTGACCTGAATTGAACAAATCAGAAAAGTCACAAGATTGGGACAATGGCCCTGCAGGGATTTGGTCATAGAGACGAGACATATATCTGGTTTCAGGCTCACTTTCAGCCTTATCACTTACCTACTGACCAAGCGTCTGAGAGATCACTAGCCCTCTCTGATTCTCAGTTTTTCCATCTGCAAAACAAGAAGACAAGCACAATTAATCTCTTGAGACCACTGGACTGAAATACATCATAGGTTTTATCCTTAATATTTGTTACCAACTGCTTGTGATCCCACATAACCAGGGAAATTGCTAATGGTCAGGGGCTGGAAGGGAATTATTTCAAAAATGAAGTGTGATAATCAAAAATGAAGTGTGATAATTAACAGTTATATGTCAAGCAAGGCACCGATGGTGCCCAACTCTTGGGACAGGAAATTTAGCCTTCCGATCATTTTGGCACTTATTTTTATTTTTCATAGACATCAGAATGCAAAAGACCATTAAATACCAGGAGAAATAGAGCAAAGAAAAATGCTATTACCTTAACATACTCACTTTCAACCTTTTGGAATAGTTTCTAATTTTGTGCTTCTATGCATAGAGTTTACCATTTTGCAGAGCAGGGGCTCTGAGGATGTGCTATACATCTGGTGAAAAGCACCAAGCGGATCACGATCCCCCCTCCCTGCCTCCTGTGTTACACCATGACTATTGCCTGCATTATTAACCCCTTTTCATTCCCATGCGTTTTGTCAGTTTCCCCAAGACTTTTCAGGCCTGTGGGGAAGTCTCTGGCGGGCACTGTGCACACCTAGGCCAAGCAGAGTAAGGACCACGTGACTTCAGGAGCCCTCAGGCTGGTCTTTCCCCAAACTGGGTTCAGTTACCTTGTCTGAAAGATAGGCAACTGGACTGGCCAATCTCAGAGATCACTCTTAACTTAAAAAGGTGAGGCTAAGGAAAAAGGGTGGAAACATACATTTGAGTCCCTACTATGGACAGCTATTGAGCCGATAATATCTCTGGATATTACCTCATGATCCTCATCATCACTCTGGGAAACTTTACAGGAGAGAAAACTACAATTCAGTGGGGTTCTGTGATACATCCAAGGCCCGCATAGTCATGTCAGTACCACTTTCACAACTTTTGCCATATCGATGTCTCACCTCTATTATCATTTACTAATTTTTCCAAATCAATTCACATTCTTTACTTATTTGTAGTGGATTTTTTTTTTTTTAAGTTTCTGCAGTTCTTTATTTCTGCTCCTTCTTCTGTGGCCCAACGAAAGGCAACCTTTCAGCTAAGATGGATTCTATCATTGCAAAATGATTGTTAACAATTTAAAGGAATTTTTCATTATGACCATTCTGTGTAAAAATATCTACTATCTATGAAGTCATAGGTTTGAGGCGCCGTTTATACATTTTTTTCCGATAGTCATTAAAATCAATAGCTTTTGAAATTTAAAATGCTCATCCACATACTACCCGACTTCCAGAAGTGGCCCTACTTTATCTTGGGAAGGCTGGTCTCAGGTCCCTCGCTGTGCTACAGGCAGACCTTGGAAACCACGTCTGTCATATCTCAAAGCTGAAACAGCAGAAACATCTAGCACTCATTGTATATCAAGAAAGTCACCTGAGGTCACACAGCTGTAAAATAAGGACCCTGGACTCGGCCCATTTGCCCACTTCTGACCTTGTGCTCTGTGAGTGTATTCAGTTTCCCCTCTGCCCCTGCTCAGTCCCCAAATTTGCAATTCTGTGCCATAAGGCCACCAATTAAGTTCTGTTTCCAGATCAAGGCAGGGTCATCTTGTTCTGTTAGGTAGCCAGCTTTTCCATACAGTGACTAGATCATATCAATGCATATTTAAGTTCCCAAAAGGGCACTTTGGGTAAGAAGCTGCATAATTTCTAAAACCAAGTTTAGAAAATGTAAAGTGCAAGTGATTCTTTATTCGAAGATCTAAGATAGTAACCAAGGAAATAGAAAAGGCTGATAACATAATATCCAGAAAGGCAATTGCCCTGCAAATGAGTATATAATCCCAGCCGAGTCAGGGGAGGTGGGAGAAAGTGGGTAGGTGACTGCACTGGACACTGATCGAAGCTGTTGTTGGGTGTCTTTCTAGAGCTCTATGCTTCCATTTCCTGTCATCTGGTTTAAAATTAATTGGCATGAATTTTTTATGACCAGAGAGCAGATTGAAAAGCCTGCAGAACTGGCTCCGGCTTGCTTTCTGTCCAGTTCCCCATTCCTCATGAATACGAGCTATACAGCTGTGCAGACACAGGAAAACAAACACAACCCTGATTATTCATTCCAGGTCCAAAAGACACGTCTTCCATGAAGTCTTCTCCCACCAATTCCAGTCAGAATCAGTCACTCCGTCCCTTGGGTTCACTTTAACTACAGTCTCTGTTATATTGCAGTTATTGTCTTCTTGTCTTTTAAAGTATTATTTTTTCTGACTATCCAAATACATTAAACACAATTAAAACTTACCACTAGAAATATGATTTTAGATAGATTTCCTTCTAAATATTCTTGTATAGATACCCACACACATAGATACTCACACACATACACATCCAGATACTTTACAAAATGGGATCACACGATACACACTGATTTTAATCTATTTTTTAAATGGTTACATAGATGCGTGATTAAACCCCTACCGATGGACATATACTCTGTTTCCAATTTTTCAGTGGTGTAAATATTCTAATATTTTTGCACATATATCTTTGTGTGGGTGTTTGATTATGTACTTAGACTATATTGCTTAACATTTAAAAAAATTTTTAACTGTCCCCACAAAAGACTGTATCACTTTCAGTTTCCACCAGCATTCTACAGGCACGCCAATTCCTCCTGCTCTCATCAATATTAGGCATTAGGTTGCTTTCTCATCTTTGTCAATGTGATAGGTAAATGGAGCCTAGATATTTTAATCTGCATCTTTTGAATATCAGTTGCACATCTTTTTCTGTGATTCTTGGCCATTTGTTCTTCTTCTTTTGGGAACTGCACCTCCACTGTCCTTTCCCCACTTCTTGTCCGGGTGTTAGTTTCTTTCTTGTTTGGTACATAAGAGTTTGCCATTTTTTTTTGCCTTGATTATTTTTTAGCTTTCTTCCACCATGTTCAACCACAGTAAATGGCACCACCATCTCGCCTTGACACCTTCCTGCACGTAACTACCCACAGCCGACCAGTCACCGAGTCCTATCCATCCTGCTTCCTAAGGAGATCTCAAATTGGTTCACTTTTCTTTCTCTCCAGCACCATAACCCTCGCCACGCCACCATCACCTCTCATCGGGACTCCTGCAGTAGGCTCCTAACTGGTCTCCCACACCTTCTACTCCAATTCTCTCAATTCTCTGGCCATCCAGAAGCAAGAAGGATTTTAAAAAAATGCAAATCAGGGGCTGGCCCGGTGGCGCAAGCGCTTAAGTGCGCGCGCGTTCCGCTGTGGCGGCCCAGGGTTCACCAGTTGGATTCGGATCCTGGGCGTGCGCCGACGCACTGCTTGGCAAGCCATGCTGTGGCGGTGTCCCATATAAAGTGGAGGAAGATAGGCATGGATGTTAGCCCAGGGCCAGTCTTCCTCAGCAAAAAAAAAAAAGAGGAGGATTGGCAGCTGTTAGCTCAGGGCTGATCTTCCTCACACACACACACACACACACACACACACACACACACACAAATGCAAATCAGTTCATCTCCCCGGCCTAAAGCCTTTGAACAGCTTCCTATTCCATTGAAGATCAAATCCAAAGTTCGGAATGTGCCCTTCTGCCTTAAAAGGCTGCTTCTAGGCCCCAGTGTTTGCACTGTGTGGGGCTCATCTGTCTCCCCCTCAATCTGCACTTAGCCATGCTGGCTTCCTTCCAGGTACTCACAGTGGGTCATACTTCTTCCCAACTCAAGGCCCTGAACGTGCTGTTCCCTCCGCCTGGAAAGATGTTTGCTCTCCTCTTTCTTTGTTGGTGAATCCAGACTCATCCTTCAGGCTTCTCAGCTTAAACAACATCTCCTCAGAGAAGCCCTGACCCCACAGACTAAGTGAGCTCCTCTGGCTATTTACTGGAGCTTTCCTTTGTAGCACATCTCATAACTATAATGAAGTCCTGTTTGGCACGGTTTGTTAAATGAGTACCACACCGCAAGCTCCATGAGGACTCTTTCTGACACTGTCTACTCAGAACTCAGCATGGCACCTAGCACATAGTAGGCACTCAACAAATAGTTACTGAATTAATTCTTTTCTTAAACTAAAAAAAGGCAAATAACCTGTCTATTCCAAGGACCAAGCAATTGACTCTAGGTTTTATGAATAAATTAATGTGAGTCTTCATACAGAGAGCAGATAACGTGAAAAACCAAGCCCGCTTTCAATGGCACAGTCTCTGGTTTAATTAAGCCTGATCATGGAGGATTGTCACATCTCTTTCCATGTGAAACACTCGAAGCCTTGGCTTTAACAACCACAGGATCACTAGGGTGGACGCCTCTGGAAGGCAAGGTGCATATCTTGCGCTTTTTTTGCAGCTCCTCCTCTCCTCTCCACCTGTACTTTGCCTGCATTCAATGAGTGTCTCTTAAATGGACTTGATTTCAAGTCAAATTATATAGTCATTATATCTAATCCCTACCTTCTCTACTGCCCAACATTTTAAAATAAATTTGCATTATCTAGCATTATCGACTTGGTGGTTTTCTCCTCTACAGATCAATACCTACATTTATGAGTATTTCCTCTTAGGTTATTTTCCTGAATTAAAAACAAAGCAAGGGCCGGCCCCATGGCTTAGCGGTTAAGTGTGCGCGCTCCGCTGCTGGCGGCCTGGGTTCGGATCCCGGGCGCGCACTGGCGCACCGCTTCTCCGGCCATGCTGAGGCCGCGTCCCACATACAGCAGCTGGAAGGATGTGCAACTGTGACATACAACTATCTACTGGGGCTTTGGGGGAAAAATAAATAAATAAAAAAATTATTAAAAAAAAAAAAAAAAAAACAAAGCAAGTGCTGTAGGTCCGAGAGTCTCAGCTCTCCTACAGCTACAGCTCTGCCCTGCTCCCTGGGTCTACTTTGTCCTCGACTCAGCATTGAGGGCACGGGATTTAGTGAAGCTGTACTCTCTCTTCCTTTCCTATCGGGTCTCTGGGATGAAAGGTGGAGAGCAGGCCAGCGTGTGGAGCCAGCATTTCCTTGGCTTAATGTGGCCTCTTCTCAAGCTAACCATGGAGCACTACCTTGGGTATAATGGTCCGTTGCATGTAAGAGGTCAATGGACTCACTTTGGTCAACTCTGTCCGCTGATGTATAGCGGCAGGGAATGAAAGGAGATCAGCAGCTCAGGGATTTTCGTGGGCCTATATCGGAGGGCTCAGGCACTCAGCCATGCTAACTAAGGGAGGCTCAGGGGAAGAAGAAAAGCCTGTCTCCTGCCCTGGAGGAGATTGGGTTTCAGTAGGAAAGACAAGACCAAGATGCTATAAATAGTCTGGGTCCTGCCTATGTCTGAAGCCTCATCCCAGCCACTCCTCTAGCTGCTGCTTCAAGACTCCTTTTCTTTGAACATCCTTCTATCTGCAATGTCCTTCTGCATCTAAAGATCCAAGGAAGGGGGATTGGGATACCTAATGGGGCTCGATGAGTCTTTGTTAAATGTTGCTAAGAAGCATTAGCTCTGGAATCACAGGGTCTGGCTTTGACCCCTGGCTCTCTTACCTCGCTGCTGCGTGACCTTGGGCGGCATACTCGACTTCCCTAAGCTTCTGTTTCTCATCTGAAATGTGGGGCAGTAAAAGTGCCTACATCTTGGGTTGCTGCAGTGCTTACCTGCCTGTCACCTAGCAAAGGCTCAATAAATGTTGGCAAATATTATTATTATTGCTATTATAATTTTTAACAGTATAGTACTTACTGTGCACTAGTCATTGCCCTAAATACTTTACAAATATTAATTCATTTAACCCTCATAAACAATTCTGTGAAGTAGAAACTATTATTTTCCTCATTCTGTAGATGGAAACTGAGGCTCTAAAAGGATAATAAAATTGCCCAAAGTCACACAATAAATGGTAAAGCCAGGATTTTGAACCCAGGCAGTCTGGCCCAGAAGTCATGCTCTAAGTGGCTAGATTATTAATCATAATAGTTATTATTTAATGATTTACCACCATTCTTAGTTATTAAGAATGACTATTCATTTTTATTAATGACAGGTGCCTGCCCACTCATATAGGACCCCAGGCAGCTGGGGAGATTGGGATGGGGTTTGGGCCGGCAGGGTGTTAGGGAGCCAGCCAAACTCACTGAGGTTCAAAAGAGTCATCCAATTCCAGGTGGGAACCAAGATCTGAACAGGAAACTGGACAGCAGCCCACTGCTGTGTGCCGGGCCCATACGCTGGGAGCAGGAGTGGGTAACAGGATGTCCACAGTCAGCCCTCGGTACTCTGCGGCTGGAAAAAGGGCGCTGAGCATCCAGGCCCACCTACTAGGAGGGCTGAGGGTCTGCTGGGTTGCCCACCGTATCCAGACGGACTCTAGGCCTGAGTGGGTCAGGATCTGCAAGAGCAGGGCACCGGCAACTCACAAAGCAGGGCTGGGCAGGCGCAGGGCAACGCCTCTTTTCTGGAAGTCCCTGCTCTCCCTGCTCACGAGGTCCCAGCGACCCTGGACTCAAAGACGCTTCTTGAGCTCTGAGTGTCTCCTCTTCAGATGAGGAAGCTGATCTCAGGAAATTCTGTTGACCCAAGCTAAGCTGGCCGTATTGCCGCCAGCTGTCTGACGAGGAGGAGCTCTCCCCTAGGACCGAGCTCTGTAATTTCCAGCTTCATCATCGTTCGTGTGTAGGTTTTTTCCCCGGACTTCTGCTGCTGATTAGGTCCTCAAATCATGCTCACGTGCGCTTTCTTCTGGGTATTTCAGAGCCAAAGATTTTGTCCTTTCTCACTCCCTCTTGATTAGCTTTCATTTTTTGTGTGAGATCAGGGTGACGTGAGAAAATTATGCTCTAGCCACAGGGCCTCAGCCCAAACAGCTTAACACCCCATCATGGCTCCGCAGGGTTGAGTAAATCAAGATGCCTTAACTGGCCTCCAAAGACCAGCCGTGTCCTCCTCTGGGTGCCCCCACCCAGCTGCCTCATCTATAGGTGTCCCCAGCCGGGGACACTCCACACCAAGTTGCTTTAAGAGCAAGGTAGTTTTCTGTGTTGTGTGGCAGAGATAATGAGGGTTTTTATTATTTACCTAAAAACATGGAAAGTCCAATAAAGATCCAAGATGTTGCATGATACCATCCCTTCTTTTTGATGAGAACTATATGACAGAGCCTTTTTAATTTTTAAAAACCAAGCAAGTCAACTCTCCTTGAAACATCAACTTTTCCACCCAGCAGATTCATTCTCGTCCTTTCATTCTATAAGCAATTGCTGGCTGCTTATTGTGTGTCAGACCCAGACTGGAATTGGTGGCCGGGAAGATGAAAAGAGCCTGGACCTGACTCATGTTCAAATCCCGGCACTGACTCAGATAAGCTGTGTGACACAGAGAACGTTACTTAACCCCTCTGAGCCTTAGCTTCGTCATCCGCAAAATGGAGATCCTGGTTCCAACCTTCCAGGGCTGTTGTGAGAATTCTATGGAATAGCGTTTCTCAAACACCTAGTCCAGGCCTGCAAGTCCGTCCTGAACAGCACTCTCTGCTTGTATAATTTCTACTGCTAATGATGGTCAATAAGACACTATCCCTGTACTAAAAGGTATGAAGTGTTACAGGTAGGATGGGGGAAGTCTGTGATCTACAGGGGGATGCTGCCAGGAAGGAGTTAATTCTACTGGATGGAACTGGGCAAGATAGGCTTCAAGCAAGACTCATGAGCATGGTCTTTGCAAAATGAAAAGGTGCATGGCAGGGGGTATGAAATGTGGAATCATTGTGAGAAGTGTGAGCAGCAGGCGAAGTGGAACCTCGGAGGACATGGAGACTATGAAGGTTGCAGGGCTGGGGCCTGGAAGGCCTCATGGGCCAGATTGTAGCAATGGGCTCATCCATTGAAGGGTTTTAAGCTGGGCAATCATAGGGCCAGGTTTGCCCCTGAGATCAATCACTCTGGCTCCAGTGAGGATGGGCTGAGAGGGGTGAGACTGGGAATGAGGCTGGGGCAGGGAGAGCTACGGAGCCGAGGCTGATCCAGGCCCAAGGGAGGGTCCCTAACTTTGTTCATGAGGCTGCTGGTAACCCTCTGCCCAGTTCCTCATAGCAGCTTGACTGCAATGGCCCAGGCACCAGAAGCTGTGGGCCTGGCTGCTCCAGAGCCGCCCTGAGGAGGGTCCTTTCTGACATCAACTCTAAACCATCCACCATCCACCGAAAAACAACCCATTCCTTTCTGACTCGCCTGGAAGAGCACATCCTTGGCTGTGGGCCTTTCAATCCCCATGCAGTCTCACAGCCCTTGCCTGGAGCTACTGACAGGGTGACTGAGCTGCTGCCCCAGCCTCTATCAGTCAAATGAATTCAATTCCATTATTTTTGTGTGTGGACCTGTGCTCAGTTTTGAGGGTAGTATGAGATTGTAGCAGACAAGGTCGTGGGCCCAAGAGGTTTACAGTCAAGGACACAGGTCTGCCATGTAACCCCAAGCTGAGTGCTGGATGCATTCAAGGGAGGGCCAAGTGACAGTGCCGTGGGGACAAAAACGAAGCCATGGATTCTCCCTGGCAGCATCAGAAAAGCTTCATGGAAGAGGCGGCACTTGCCTGGACCATGGAGACTACAAAGGCTTTGACAGGCAAAGGGTGAGAAAAGGCATTCAGGCGGAGGGAAGGCGTGTGCAGAGAAAGTGATGTTGCCTTCTGTGGCTGGAGCCCAGGGGAGCAAGAGGAGGTGATGGGAGGCAAAGGCAGGAGGGGGCTGGGGTCCTGCTGGGAGGAGCCTGATGTCACTTTCCTTTTTCCTTAAGGTACAGGAACTGCAGTCGCATCAGAAAGAGCAAAGCAGTAACTTTTATTAAGCAGCACTATGCATCTGGCAATGTGCATTACATTAACTCTACACGAGGTCATGTAGTTTGAATTTTACAACCATCCTGGGAGGTACGTATTATCACCATCCCCATTTTACAACTGAAGAAACTAAGGCTCAGAGAGATTACATGACCTGCCCAAGGCTGCAGAGGCAGGAAGGGAGCCCAAATATCTGAATCCAAGTCCAATGATTCTTCCTCTACACAACACTAGCTCCCTAAATGATGGAGGCAGATGCTTAACATGCTTCAAACAGCCACACAAAGAGAATCATCATCACCACCACCACCTTCATCACCATCATCATCACCACCACTGTCATGGACTCCAAATTTTATTTCATAAAGAAGGAAATGTACCAGATGTGCCTCTTTATAATAAGATCTTATAAGATTCCTGAGCGTGTATGTTTAATTAAACTCAACCACCACCTGTGGTCACTGCCTGCTTACAATGTGTGAGGTGTTTCCACTCTGTGTTTGTAATAACCTTCACAACAGCCCTATAAAGCAGATTTTACTTCCCCAGTTTTATAGTTGAGGACATGGAGGCTCAGAGAGGCAAAGAGATTTGCCTTAACTATGCAGAACAGGAACTAGAAGCACGTGTCTTGGTGCCTGACACACCTGTCAACCTCAAACTTGACATGTCAACAGCTCAATCTTTACCTCCTCTGCTGGTCCTCATCTCAGTGAGTGATGCCACTTTCCACCAGCAGCACAAGCTAGAAACCTAGCCCACCCCCTGACACCTCTCCCCTCATTTCAGCCCTATATTAACACATCATTGAACTCTGCTGGTTCTAACTCTCAATCCTGCCTCCACTACGCTGGTCCAAGCCACAGTCATCTCTCACCTGAGCTTCTGCCGTGGCCTCCCAACTGGTCTCCCTGCATCCCTCGCTCATAGGAGATGTGGTCCTCCCCTGGCTCCAGGGCCCAGAGAGCCTGGCTCCTGCTGGTAGCTCTGCTTCCTTTCACCACACGCCCCGCCCCTTACATTTCCTCAAACACCCCTTTCTCTGTCCTGTTTCTGGGCATTTACACAGGCTGTTTCTCTACTCCCAGCTTCATAGCCCCTTCCTTCAGATCTCAGTTCAAATGTCACTTCCTCTGGGAAGCCTTCCCAGACTCCCAGTGTAGATCAGCAGGTACACACTAGGACAGTTGTGCCTGTGGTTAAATATGGAAACACTTCCATACCAGCTGCTACGTAGTCACTGCCGTGAGCCCCTGGATGCCTCCCACTACGACCTCAGCTCCTCCCCGGGACCCTCTGGCCCTCTCCACAATGCAGAGGGTGAGGCATGGCAAGCGGAAGGCCCCCAGGGCCCTGCTCGGGCATTGTGGCAGAGGTCCATTCTGACTGGCCCGTGCATGTGCTCTCAGGCTTGTTAAATATTTTGAATGTCACCTCTGCTCTTGATCCTATACTTATCACAGTTCATAGTTACGTATTTGTTTGGGTGACTATTGAGTCATGAACTCTGGGAAGGCAGGCAGCACAAAAGTTAAGTTTACCATGCTGAGGCTCAATAAAGACCTGAGTGACGTCATGAATTAAATGAATGGGGGAGGGCTGCTTCCTCCACCTTTCTGGCTGTATTTGCTCAGCATTTCCAACATTTTCAGGCACCAAGCAATGAAGATTCCAGACTGTTGCAACCAAGCATCAGAGGGGACACAGTAGCCGAGGAGGGGCTGCCTGTCCCGCCAGGGTGAGGCCATGGTCTCTGCTACCTACAGACACTAGGGAGATGGGAGGAAGGCAGAGTCTTTCTGGGCTGGATGTTTTCCTGCTCCTTCGTCACTTTATCCATCTTATTAAAGAGCTCTCAAACCCATTACCAGGTCCTTATCAATCAGACAACACCTTAGTCCAAAGGACCATCACCTCTCATGATTGCTACTGCAAGACCCTCTTAGCAAGTTTCTCTGCTTCACTTCTCATCCTCTCTGATTCTTCTTCTGTACCAAGCATGGTCTTAAAATGTACATGTGATCATGTCTTTTTTCCTGTTAAAAATTCTTCTATGGCTTCTCACTGTCCTTAAGATACATTCAAACCTTCATTCTGGTTTATAAGGTATTCATCTCTGGGCCCTGTTGATCCCTCTAACCTCACCATCTGCTTCTTTCCTTATTATCTTCTATTTCCTCCATCAACACATACTTATTCCTGCCTTAGAGTCTTTGCTCATGCTGTCCTGATTTTTAGAACTTCCTCAGCTCCATCTACCTTTGGGGGTTTAGCTTAAAAGGCATATACTTTGAAAGGCCTTTGCTGACTAATCCTGGTTGGTCAGCCCCTCCTATTATCCACCGCTCTTCTTTTGTTACACTCAGCATGCCTGAACTAGCTGTTCAATGTCTGTCTTGAATAGAGGCCCCTTGTGGGCAGGGACTGTGTCATCTTGTCCATTGCTATATCTATCTCCATTGCTCAGCCTGGTTCCTGACACCGAAGCTCAACCAATATTTGATGAAAGAATAATCAATATGATGAGGCTGAAAGCTTGGACCTTTCTCCTCTGTTTCCAGGGTCACAGCTGAAATGTAAATTCCAACAGTTACTAAAGAGATTTCAGGAATTCGCCAATTAATTTACCTCCCATCTTCTGATGTGAGGAAGGGGCCTGAAAACTCAGCAATGCAGCTCCCTAAGGGACCAGACAGAACTCTTAGGAGAGAACTTGAACTGGAGAAAGAAAGGAAGAGAAAGAGAGAGAAAAAGAGAAAGAAAGAAAGACTAGAAAGGATGGAAGGAAGGGAGGAGAAGAATAGCAGATAATCTCTTGGAGGAAAAATGCTGAGTAGGAATGTGCAAGGAAAGACGGATTGAAGATTCCCCTTCACGGGAAAAGGCAGCCCCCTGGTAACCCGAGAACTGCGTCATGCTCTTCCAGGACATGGGCACCAGACTGGATGGGGTTCCCATCCCTCCTCTGACCCTGACAAGTTGTTGCCTTCTCTGCGTCTCAGCTTCCTTCCCTGCAGAAAAACAAGAAGCGCCCAGGCCCCCTAGATCTGGAATTCCCGCACAAGGATCCTCAGGGAAGAACTGGACTGGGGAGGATGGAAACTGTGAGAGGATGGAGACCTAGAGATCGGAGCACCACACGCTCTCCAACACAGGAGGCCTCAAGAGGGAGCCAAGACCCATAGGGGAGTAGAGGAGGAGACTCCATCCCCTCTCCTCCAGCCCCATCCCACGCTTCCCTGACATCTTCAGCCACCTACAATCTGGGAGGTGTTGGTCTGATGTAACTGAAGTCAACCAGGCTGCACGGGGCCCAGGGGGAATTGCCTCTGAAGCTGCTACAGGTGTGGAAGCAGAGTGAGCTGAGTGGACTGGCAGAAGGTGAGATTGGGCTGCTGAATGAGTGGCCCTGGGCCTGATACCCATGGATCCTAGGATCCCAGGTATTCAAGTGACCCAGAGATCATCTGGGACAAGGATCTTAGCCTTTTGTCTCATGGACCTCTTTGATAGTTTCTTAAAACTTATAGACTCTCTCATAAAAATGTTTCCAAATACATAAAATAAAACCCACAGGATTTTGATGGAAACCAATTATATTGAAATAGTTATCAAAATGTTAAAATGATAAATTTCTGATACAGTAATATTTTTATTTCTTTTTAAAGTCAAGATTTATAACAAGATCTAGTGGCAGGTCTAATAACTCTCATAACCTTGAAGTAGTAATGAGTGTAAATGACATTGTGAGGCATCTCCAACAACTATAATGGGGTACAAAAATATCTGATTCCTCCTGGTAACAAAGTCCCAGAGATTTCTAATGCTATTGTGGTTTATTGCCTGTATTCACAATGCGAGAAAATGCTAACTTCCCAGTGATTTTTGTCCAGCCACATGCTCCCATTAAGAACCTCTGATTTGGGGCAGTGATCTGACTTTACAGGGGAGGAAAATGGAGCCCCCAAAAGGAGCAGAGCCTTGTACAGAGCTACCCAGCAAGTTAAACCTAAAACCAAACTCTAGTACAAGCCTCCTGTTACCTCCCAGCCATGCTCTGCCCACTTTGCAGAGCCACCTCCCAAGTGCATGATTCTCCAAACCCATTACACAGGACCATCATTTCACTTTCCTGAGCCTTGGTTTCCTTATCTGTAACATGGGAACAATCACCCCCACCTCTGCAGGCTGCTGGAATAGGATGAGAAAATGAACAGGAAAGGGCCTTGTTACTTGGTCAGTGCTCTGCACTTGTATAGATCAGTCACATGTGAGTAATTATCATATATTGCCTCATGGGAAACCAAAGGATATGAACTTTGGGTTTCATTGAGGGGCAGGTCCAGAGTGGCAAACCCAAATGCCTATAGTGGTAAGACAATAAAGAGGAGTAGAGACTGAGGCAAACTCAAGAGCTCATGCTCTTCTGAAAGGGGAAGCTGCCATTAGTACCAGTGGAGGATGCCACACAGCAAGGTGGGCCTAGTGTTGCCAAATCTGACTTTCTAAGAGATGGCCAAAATCCGTATTTTTGGCAAAATGGCCTGGTTTTTATATTAAATGTCTTGATCGTTAAAGCAGGAGATGAGCCCAAAAACATGTCTACAGGCTGTCAGTTTGCAGCCTCTGGGGTGTACAGGTAGGGGAGTTCCATGGCCTGGGGGAGGAGATGAAACAGGTCGGTGTTTCCCATACAGGCCAATAGGGTCCTCACCCCATCCTGGCCCTGGAGGTGAGATGGTGCCCGTGTAGGGTGGGTATTCTTGCTAGGGCAACCAAGGTCCCCTGAACAGAGACAGCTGGTCCTAAAATTGTGTTTCCCACCCCTCACTGCTGCGAGGCTGCCTGTTTTATTAATAACCCTGGATCGTGCTCACAGCACATCAAGGTAAACAGAAATGCTTCCAGGGCGGGTAATACAGGCACTTCCAACAGATGAAGAAACAGGCTTCCAAATATAAATAGGAAGATAAGATAAATAGACAGAGATCCAAGTCTGCTTCACGCTGATTTACAGCCTGTGAGCCACAGACTTGGAGAATCATGGATCATTTGGGCTGGAAAAGACCCCTGTTTGGAGGATGCAGGAACAGGCCCAGTAAAGAAAAAAGATTTGCCAAGGGTTGCATTCATTGTGTGAATACTTCTGATTTCTCGTAGCATCAGTTTCTTCATCTGAAAACTAACAGACCCACTCACAGTTTCCTGAATGCATCGTATTCTCTCCGGCCCAATGCTGCTGTCCACGCTGTTCCCTCCTTCATCTGGCCATCTCCAACTGGACCTTCAAGATCCGCGTGAGTCTGCCTTGGGGAATCTGTCCTGACTCCTTCCTCTGTGCCTCCATCAACCACAGCACGTGCCACAGGATTGTCACTATTGGTGTATGTGCCTGCCTCTCCAGCCAGCTGGAGCTCCAGAGGGCAGGGCCCTGCCTTATTCTGTCTACTCACAGCCCAGTACAGTAACAGGTTCTCTACAAATCTCTGCTGAATGAAGCAGTAAACAATGCACAGCGTAGGTCCTTCTTGCAGAGGCACACAGAGGTCGCAAATAGAGACTATTAAGGGAGAGCTCACCAAACACCATCTTGATACCAAGTTAACAAGCCAAATGGTCCCAAGTCTAAGATGAAATAATGACTTTGGTCTATAACATCAAAGACCAGCCAAAACGCTGGTAAGGAAAGTACATTGTTACTTTGATAATCCCTCTTGTGAACAAAAGAGGGAGGCAAATGAAGTAGTTATTGCATCCAACATGTACCAGGCTCCACACTGGCTACGTTCACCCACTGCCTAACTTAATTCCCAGGAGCTTCAGAAGTAGGTGATACTCCTCCTTCATAACTTACAGGTGTGGAATGAGGAAAGCGAGGTCCATCCATGGCAGGAAGGAGAGAAGGCAGGACTGAAGCCAATCCACACGACCCCAGAGTTCTTCCCATTCTATCTGTTACCACTATAATTAACAATGGGCTTCCTTCTTCCTGCCTGTTCTAATCATTGCTTATCCAAGACATGGAACGCCAGGCAGTGGAGCTTTGGATAAATTATTTCTCACCACTCCCCCCAGCCCCGATATCCCAGACCTGCCAGTGTCACAGGTCTGGGGTCTTGGGAGGAGGGGGTCATTGTGGGGTCTCTCTGGTGCTCCCTGGGAAAAGGAATAAAATGCATAAGGCAGAAGAGAAACCCAAAGCCCTCCCCCGCCCTCACTACAGCCATGGTGTGGGTAGGAGGGAGAGGGTTCTGTTCAGCTTTCTTTAGATTTTATTTTTAAAATATTATTTACTTTTATGTATTATCCCTAGAAAACTCTGCTTTAGAGAGTGCCTGCTTGGAGACAGAAGTTCTCAGGTTCATACATTCCTTCATCAGCCTACTAGTAGCAGTAAGATGGGACACGTAAAGAGGGTTGTGAATGTCATGGCCAACATGACAGAAACCACTCTAATTGTTCAGTGCGTACACTGGCCACTTCCAGCTTCTAATTGGACAAGATCCTGTGTCCGACGATGATTGGTACGTTGACTTCCCTTACGTCATCATTGAGGCAGAGCCTTGGAGCGGAGCCCGAAGTCCCAACCCACCTAACCTCTCTGACTCAGTCTCCACGTCTAGACCTCAAAAGGCTTCTGCGATGACAATTAAGTGCAGGGATGTGGGGCATGTAGCCAGCATAGTGTCTGGTCCATTGCATGCTGGTCTCCCTGGTCCCCACTACTTTCACTTCAGAGCTGTTGGGGGCTGAGCAGGGCGGGAACAAATACAGTGGATGTGCTATTTATTTCCTCCAGTTTCGCCTCTATTAGACCTTGTTAATCCTACTTTGTCCATTGGGCTAATATTTTACAAGCCCACAATATACAGTTTTTTACGAGCCCATAAAAATCTTCAGAGTGAAATCAAATTCACCTGTCACTCTTTGGCTTGACGAGTAAAGCCCAGCACACTAGCTTACCCTCCCAGGCTCACCGTAACCAAACCAGCCAACCTCCCTTCCCAGCACGCACTTGGGGGCCTCCCCGCGAGTCTGTTCACCCTTCTCTAGTTGTATTCTGCCCAACCCTGCCTCTGAAACTTTGCTCATGCTATTCCTTTTCAGGAACAATCCAAACCCTTCTGGTGTCTGCTCCCCCCATCCCCGACCTGTGAGAAGCATTTCCCTGCAATTTAAGCCCCTGCTGCCTCTCTCTCTTCAGAATCCCATGATGCTCAGAGAAGTAGCCATCATTTGTATTCTCTTCTCGTCTTTCCTGGGACTGTTTTACCAGCTGCAAGGTCCTGAGTGAGTCTCCAAACCTTTCATGGTTCCACCAAGGTAGGGCCAATGCAAACCCTCACCCTGTTGTCTTCACGTGAGAAATTCCTCCCCATCCTTCAAAGCCCACAATGAGGGCTCCCTCCCCCAGGAAGCTTTCCTTGCTCCATCAAGCTGGTCTTGATCTCTCCCACCTACAACTTCCCACAGCACTCCATCTGAATCTTTCTCGGAGGACATGTCACTTCCTGCCATGTTGTCATTTACGTGGCTGGCTCCTCAACACTGTGAGCCCACGAGAGCAGGAGCCATATTCTATTCATTGTCATCTCCCTGGCACCCAGCACAGGCTTGACAT
This sequence comes from Ceratotherium simum simum, assembly GCF_057802395.1. Taxonomy (NCBI): domain Eukaryota; kingdom Metazoa; phylum Chordata; class Mammalia; order Perissodactyla; family Rhinocerotidae; genus Ceratotherium; species Ceratotherium simum. The sequence continues at coordinate 35,299,065 of NC_141906.1, forward strand.
AGAGCGAAATTTCAGTAAATATATGTCATATAATAATAATAACAGTAACAGCAGAAAACGTATATAACACTATGTGCTAGGCATTATTGTAAATGCTTTACATATACTAACTTATTTAATAAGTACTCCCACATTTCAGATGAAGAAACTGAGTCACAGAGAGGTCAGGTAATATGTCCAAGGTCTAGCAAGTGGCAGAGCTGCTGCTTGAATCCAGGCCATGTGGCTCCAGCAACCATGATCTTAACCACTGAGCAATACCTCCTCTGAATTCACTCGTCTTTATATCCCCAGTGCCTAGCAAAGAACCAGGCAGGCAGCAAGGGCTCAATTAGCAAATGCTCCCAATACCCCTTCCTTGGAAGGCCACCACCAGGCATGGTGAGACATGAGATGGGATGAGCACCTGGCAGAGGGGGTGTAATCCCTGCCAAGCCTACCACAAGCACATTCAGAAATGGGCTCTTCTCTCACGAGATGTACCAGCTCCCACCCCACAGAGCCCTCTCTGCAAGGGCAAGCAAATTCAATCTTAGCAGCGAGCCTAGACTTAGAGGATGTGTGTTTTGTTACCATTGGGTCTGGCTACCCACCTATTTCTACACTCATCAAGGCTTTCACATACTCGATTTGTCTTCCAGAAGACTCCAGCCTTAGCCACTGTCAGAAATAATCAGTTCATGTGGCTGGTGATGCCCCCCGCCCCAAAACTAGAAGGTAAGGAAGTAGACCCTACATCATAGTTTTCTGACTTGAGTTGTTTGTATAATCTTAAGCCCTCTCTTCATACATGCAATGTTAACTTTTCCATAGATTACAAAATGGGGGGTTTTCTACTGTTTTAGAATATGATTCCAAAGCCAAATAAAATTAATCTTTTGGCTTATTTATTCCAGATCTTGTGCAAAGGGACCAGGGCTCCAGACAGATAAAGAAAACCCCAGCTGATGGTCCTGAAGCTACTTGTCCAGGTCTCCCCATCGCAGTTTTTCACCAGAAAGCACAGGAAATTCCATGCACCAGACTCTCTCCCTACCAAAATATATCCCATGTAATGCTTTCCAAAAGGCTAATCCTTTGCTAAATCCTACACAATCGTTTCCAATCTTTGCTGGTAACGGACACCAGGAAGCTAGCGAACTTGCCTCCGCTCTAAATACATTTGCTAATAACTCGTGCACAAAAAGAGCTCCATTCCTGCCGATTTCAAGGCTCTGGAAATCAGACTGCTAACAAATTTCCTTTGGCTTTGTCTCACATAATCCTGCTTGTGTCTGTCTCATGCTCTTCTCCAAATGTGTTGGGTCCCAGTGGGCCATTGTCCTCCATGAATGATGGCTTCAGGCTTGACAAATGGCCCTCCATCTATCATCGCGGAGCTCCGGCAGCAACAACAGGGGCTCCTCTGTTCCCGCCACAAGCAGGCAGAGTGATGGCCCTGCCTTGGACCTGCCTCCCCCACTGGCTTGGGAGGGATACCAAGAATGCTGGGAGCTCTGGGAGGGGAGTAAAGGCTGAGCCACTTCCACTTTCCATGTGAAGCCCTGCTGGTCCGTGGAGACCCCACTCACGCTCTCTTCTCCCAGGTGGCCAGTCCCTGCCATCATCCATCCTCCACTCTGCAGCCCGAGCTTTTCTTCCAAGCATGTCATCCATCTCCCTGTTGAGCTCTGAGAATCTAATGAGCTCATCACGCCGAGAGTGTTTTACAAATACAGAGCAGTTAAGGGGGACTTTGCAGTCAGGAAAACCTGGGTTCAAATCTGACTAGCCATTTTTAGACTGTGGGACCTTGCAAGAGCCACTTAACCTCTCTAAGCCTCAGTGTTCTCATCTGCAAAGTAGGAATAATAATGGCTGCCTCACAGCATCGCCACGAAGCTCAAGTGGATAATGAAGGTGATGGGTAAAAATCACCCAGCACAGTGCCTGGAAAACAGAAGGCACTTAATAGTACCCTTAATAGTACCCTTAATAGTACCCTTAATAAAGGGTACTATTATATGAAAAATTAATAGTATAATAATATTAATAAGAACTCTATATTTTCCCTAAAACTCTAGAAAAATGGATGGTGGAGAGAAATAAACCGAGTTTCCCTGTGGCCTTGGGTCCCCTTGATAGAAGGTGCTGGGGCTTTGAGCTTGAGAAGCCTGGCCGTGCTGGTTCCAAGCCGTCCAGCACACCCCTGGATCAAGCTCAGATTCTGGCTCCGCCACTTGCTGTGTGACCCCGGCTAAGTGATTTCACCTTTCTAAGCCTGAGTTCCTTCCTCTGCAAGCTGGGATAAACAAGATCTATCCACCTCCTAGGTCCGTGGTGAGCACTAGTGAGGGAATGCAGGGACAAGGCTAGCCTTTAGTTCCTGATGTATAGTAAGTGCTAGAGAAATTTTAGCTAGTCACATTAGTTTCTTATTCATTAGACACCTAACAGGAGTCCAGGACATTGTGCTAGGTGCTGGGAGAGAGAAGAAGGAGGAGGAGGAGGAGCAGGAAAAAGAGGAGGAGGGGGGAGGGGGTGGGGGGAGAGGGGAGGAAAGGTGAATAAGACAAGATCCTCCATATCCTCATGGAGCTCACAGACTAATGCAGTGATTCTCAGCCCGGACTACACATGGCAATCACTTAGGGAACTTTAAAAAATACTGCTGCCCAGGCTCCATACCCAGAGATTCTGATTTGATTGGTCTGGGGTGAGGCCTGGGCATCAGTATTTTGCAGAAGCTCCCAAGTGATTCTAATGTGGCCAGGGCCAAGAAAGACTGGCCTATTTGGGGGAAGATATGAACAGACAGATGCTTTTAATAATATATGCTTAGGGCTCCCACAGAGTTTTGCACATAGGGTGTTGGGAACACACACAAAAGCAAAGATAATGCCTCATCATTTAAGCTGAGTAACAGCGTGGGAGTAGGAGCTCACCAGAAGGAGGATCTGAGAGAAGGGCATCTGAGCCCTTTCTGCAAAACCCCAAACAAAGGCAGAGCCACAGTGAGTCATGAGGCAGAACCTGGAGCAAACCAGGGCTACCAGGAGGGAAGCGAGAAGAGCTGGACTATTTCCCATGAGCAGAGCTCCTTGAGGACCCCAGCCCTGTGCTCTGCGCCCCTGTCCTTGGCCGGGGCACTGCTCCAAGGGCTTCACCACTCAGAGAGAGAGAGAGAGGAGAGACAGCATGTTCCACATGGTCAGGCAGCTTCTGGAAAGTTCCTTCGCTTCCCCATCAACAGCACCACATGCCTTGCAGAGAGGCCAAACACTTAGGATGACTCAAACGCTTGTTGGTTGGTTGGGGATGGCCTCCTGTCCATGGTGCTGAACAGTTCCTGTGCTGGAGAACCAGGCTGCTCAACCTGTGATCTGTAGACAAGCAGCTTCAGCGTCACCTGGGAGCTCCTTAGAAATGCTGAATCCCGGGCCCCGCCCAGATCGACAGAATCAGAATCTGCCACTTAACAAGTCCCCAGGTGATTTGTGTGCACATTAGAGTCTGAGGGCCCCTGCTTCAGGCCAGCATTTCCAAGCTGTCAGGTGCATTCCAATTTATGAGACAAGAAATTAATTCAGTGCATCGGAAATAGCATTTTTTAAAGAAAAGAATGAAATAGAACAGAAAATGAATAAAGGATAAAAAATGGCAGAGTTATCACTTGTAGTAAGAATAAGTTTTGTTATTACATATACGTATGGGTATACTGAGCAGGATCTAAGAAGTTTTTATCACCATAAATTGCATTTTGCACAATGTCTGAAAGCCACTCCTTGTTCTTCCTAATCCTGGGACACTGGTGATTCCTATCCAGTGTTTCCCAGGATTCTGAGCCAGGTCAGGAAACAGGCAGTGGAGAAAAGAGGGTTATAGATCAATAGAGAAAGAGAATGAGAGAGTGAAACTGGGCCTGCTGAAGAGGTATATGCTGACAGAACCCTGGAGAAGATTTTAAAAAATGACAAAAAAGCAGAGAGGATTGGATATGAGTGTTATTTTCTATAGAGTGTTATTTTCTATTAAAGTGTTCTTGGTTTTCCTTTTTATTTGAATGAAATTTTGTAAAATTTCATACCGCCCGCCCTTAGCACACTCATTGCAGTAAGTTTATATTTCTCCATTTGTGCAGTTGATTTTACGTTCATGAGAACTCCCTCTCATTTCTGATGCCTTGCTGCCACCCGCCCAGGGAAGCTGGTGGGGGGGCGAAGGGTGGGGAGTGCCCTTGACTTAGAGTCCACGGCTCCTCCCCACGGCCAGGGGTCTTAGGTTTCCCACTGCTCACCATCAACCAAAACATTTTGAGGCACAACGTTAGAGAACTTTGGAAAGAAAGAAACGGAGGGCTCTTTAAAATGCACAGACATTTTGTTTGCTTCAAGGGGTGACAGGGAACGAAATGTCAAGAGTAGAAGTGACACCGTGATTTTTCTTCCTTTCAGAACCGGGCAACGGGAGTTATTAACCTTTTGACACGCGCCTGTTATTTCATTTATACAACGGTGTCCTGCATTTGATTTTGCCTGGAAAATTCGTGTCTAATGGAAGATGACAAAAAATGACTTTAAAAATAATTTCCTCTCAGGCTAGTAGAGTTTATAAAACACTGAGCTCAATAGTCCCACGTTGGGAAATTCTGCACAGAGGTCACGGTGTGGGACAAAAAGTTTGTTAGCATCCACATGTGGTTTCAGCTTCAAGGAAGACTCAACTCCATGGACCCACACTTGTGTTTGTTCTGCAAAATGGCAGAGTCTCCTCTGTAATGAGCTATGATAAAGTCAACTTCAACAGTTTTAGTTTATTTTTAAAACAAGGAAATGACAAAGTAATATGTCTCTACAACCTCTAAAGACAAATTGTTTTTGATGCTGACTACGTAACTTTGAGGGCATTTTAAATCCCTCAGATCCTAAATTAGTTGGCCTGACTCTTGATATGACAGCGGAGTAGCAGACTCTTCTAGTACCTGCTATGTTTCTGGGCCTTCATATCTTTACGTTATTTAATCCACTTAACAAACAACGGGATGAGTGTTACAATCCTCATTTTCAGAGATGGCAAAATGGAAGCTCAGAGAGGGTTAGTGACCTACCCAAGCTGGCACAGCTCATCAGAGCAACACAACCAGAATCTGAACTCCAGCTTGTCTGACTCTAAAACTCCAACCAAGCTGATCAAGTGTCAACTCGTTCTGCCGCCTTTCTGCCTCAGTTTCAAAAGCTCCAACATTTCACAATAGCCTTCTTTCCCACGGGCTTCTGGTTATTTTCCCAATTTGCTGTTTCATCTCTCTGGGTCTTGCATCTGAGCCCGCTGAAATTCTGTCTGGCGCTGAAGGAACCGTCCTGTGTGGGTGGCTAATGACTCACAGAGAAAGATCTCTGGAAGGGGACTGGCTTTCCATAGTGGCTCAAAATGAGACCTGTTCTCCCCTATTCAGTCAATGGTTTCAAAAAAGAGTAACAGCGTATACTCAAAGTGGGGAAATTTAAGAACATTTCAGCTTCAAGGCTGGATTTCCTCAACACCACAATTTAAGTGTTTCTGAAACTGGTTAATGCTCAGAGGGAAAAGCCCCATCTGAGAAATGACATTTAAAAAATCCTGATTGGAATACAAAGACAGTCAATTTAACACAACAACAACATCTCCAGGGCCTACCAGGCTCCACACACTGTGAATAGGTGGATACAAAAAGGTACCAAGACATCCTCTTAGACTAGGGAATTTACTTTTGGTATTTTTTTACTAGTTAAAAAATTAGTATTTTGGGGCTGGCCCGGTGGTGTAGCGGTTAAGTTTGCACGTTCTGCTTTGGCAGCACTGGGTTCGCTGGTTCGGATCCTGGGTGTGGACCTACACCCGGCTCATCAAGCCATGCTGAGGTGGTATCCCACATAGAAGAACTAGAAAGACTTACAACTAAGATATACAACTATATACTGCGGCTTTGGGGAGAAAAAAGGGGAAAAAAAGAGGAAGATTGGCAACAGATGTTAGCTCAAGACCAATCTTCCCAAAAAAGAAAAAAAAAAACTAGTAGTTTTTACCAGTTAAAAACAATTCACTGATAAATTCTATGTAGTAGGAACACATTTCAATTCAATATAATAAAGAATTTTCTGACCATCAGCACTTGTCCAACAACGAAACAGCCAATCTTATTAGTAAGTTTTACCCAAAGGTGTGCTGGTAAATATTTAACAACTGGCTTTCCAGAAAAAAAAAAAAAAAAGCCCTAATTTGTAGCGTTTGCTGATTTCTCTGGTGTAAATACTCCTACCATGGCCGATTGCAAGCTCCCAAAGTGGAGCTATTGAAAATGGAGTTGGGAAGAGAAGAGCCGTACAGCCAGCACGAGGATTTCCACCACAGATAAAACAGACGTAAAAAACCTCGGGAGCAAAGTATAATGTAGCCAAATAATCAGGAGCGATGAGGGTCAAGCATTTATTCCCTTTCTTTTTAATATAATTTATTTAAGTGTAAGTTTATATAACTTAATTTTTAATAATGACTATGTTTAATAACTTGCTCACAAAATCCCTGAAAAATTAACAATCAGTTCTTGTGAGCCAGTACGAGGGGGCCCCAGAAGTCCACAGGGCCTTTACCGTGGTGGTGGGGTGGGCAATCAGATCTGGGTGGCCATTTGTCATGGATATGAGTACCTAAGTCTTGAAGCTTGTCCGGGTCAGGCAGCAGCCGCAGCATCATTGCTGGCGGCATTTCCGTACCTACCACATGCCAGTGACAGTGCTGAGAGCTCTGCATGCATTGTCTCCCTTATCTTGACTAAAACCCCATAGGGTAGATCGGAACTAAAATCATCCCCATTTTAGAGATGAGGCAACTGAGGTTTAGAAAGATTAAGTAACTTGCCTAGTGTCACAGAAGAGTAAGTGGCAGTATTGACGCGTTTGCCTCCAAATCCCTCTTCCTTAAACCAGGACATTACACTGATGCTATGAGAAATGCACTATACCTACTGGTTCATGCTCCTCCATCATCCCTTAGGGCGGAATAGTTTGTGAAATACGAAAAAAGAAGAGATGGGCTGTTCCCGCTTGCAGATTCCAGGAGGGTTGGCTCACCCTTCTGAATACAGAGACCTAAAGTGAACCTAGAGCTCCCAAAGGCAGTGTTTAAATGAACAGCCTCTTCCTTTCTTTTGGAGCAATAAACAAACAACTAAAATCTGAAATTAAATAGATCCATATAAAATCACCATCTTTGTAAGTAAAAAAAAAGTGAAAAATCTACAACTTAATTTTGTTCCACCAAATGGACAATTTTAGATATACTGAACATGCGGCCTGATCTGGTCTTGTGTCTCTTGTGCTAATGGATAAAAAACTCCTTTTCCTTTCACCAAGAGCTAGCGATGGGCGAGCAACACGGTCAAACTAGACAGCTAATACGAGCAGGACGTCATATCTCTGCGTCACAAAGGCACAGGTGAGCACAGATGTCTTTCCCAGTACCGACCACCACCTTCTCTACTGTTCAGTAAAACAGTGGACGATCCCACGCTAAGCCAGCAGCCTTCTGACCTGTCTCATCCTGAAGCTCCATCCCTAGTTCTTGAGTCCACGCCAGGTGAGCACCTGATTGGACACGCAGTCGGCTGATAAGATGTTCCTACCGGGCAGAGGTTCCCCCAGTGATTAATGGGCCCGCAGGGTCACTCACTCCCTCTACATATTGCCCACCTACCTTCCTCTGTGATGGAGGGTCCTGGCAGAGCAAGAAGAACATCGCCCACATTCGGTGGGGCAGGTGGGCCCCAGAGCCCGCTGGAAAAGACACAGCCTACCAGCAACCCTTCCTCGCCTCCTCTATAGCCTCCTACCTCTGGTAAAATCCCAGGATTGCAACTGACGGCAAGCGTTTGCACTCAGTGTTTTCCTGTGGAGACTTTGGTCACCTGCTTAGCCAAGATCCCTGGGCTGTGTGTTAGCTGATTTTTCATCATGCCTCCATCGCGTGGAATGACTGAGGTACAGCTGCATGATGCAAACAACCTACACTGCGGGCAACAGCTCCTGTAGCAACAGACACAGAGCGTGGGGAGGGCTGCCTGGCTCTTGGCCTGGAGGAATTTTACTTTGGAATCAATCAAAATTGCAGTTGAGAAAGAAATAATAACACTATAAATTTGTGAGCATACACGTTGTGACAGGTGAGCTATTTCCAGTTCTGACAAGCAGCTCTTCAAGGTGACCACTGTTACCCCACTTCTTAGATGAGGAAACTAAGGCTCGGAAAAGTTGTGAAGCTTATCCAGTGTCACACTGCCAGGAAATGGTAGAACCAGGTTTTAAACTCATGTTTGTTTATATGCAGAGTTGTTACTCTAGGCACATCGCAACTCTGCCTCCATGAAAGGGGAAAAAATAATTACTAAGGGCTTGCTCACTCCATGCTGATAATAAGGATAATGATAATAACAAAAATAGCCAACATTTACAAAGTGCCTACAATGCTCCAGACATTGTTGAAATTCAGGTTTTTAAATCCTCCTAACAGCCTTCATTTTAGAGACTAGGAAACTGAGGCCCAGAGAGGTTATACAACCTGCCCAATGTCACACAGCAAAGGACTAAGGATTTATGCAGGTGCCTCTGCATAAATGCTTCTCTTAGCATCCTCTTATCAATCTTGAGAAAAAGGTGGCAGCATCCCCGATTCACAGATGAGGAAAATGAGGCTCAGAGAAGTTAAAAGACCTGCTCAGAGACACCCAGCTAAGAGGTAGAAACCATTTATCCTAGCGATGATTACATCTCAGGAGTAGAAGGGGACCTGGCTGGGAGGTTAGCTGGCCACTTGCTAGTTATACCGAGACAAGTCCTGCGGCCTCCCTGGGCCTCAGTTTACCCCTGAGGACAGTGAGGGGCTTTAAGCAGGGGCCCCCTTCTGATCCATCCAGCCTGGATGCACCAGGACCCCCCCTGCTGCAATGACCTATGGGAGATGTTCTCTCCGCTGAGAGGAAGGGAAAAAAGTGCTACTTTCAGACTCAACTCATGTGCCCCCTCCTCGCCCCGGGTGTTACATTTTCAGGCAAATAAAGAGACTCAAATGCTTCCCAAATTGCTGCCTCATGCTTCTCCTCAGAGCGTGATCCCGTCTGTGATCTGCAGAAGCGTTTATGGCAACGCTGTTGAGAGTGCGCGTCCCAGATGATTTATCAAGAAGGTGATGTAAAAGAGCAGCAAGAAATCGCGGGAGGAGGAAGCGGTTAGCCACCTGCTTCTCGCTGGGAAGGAAAGGGGCAGACGTCGCCAGGAGGGAGTGGGCGACCTGTCTGAGCTCAAACCACTTGTCCCTGGCCGCCTCAGAAGACTCTCTGTACAAGCGGGGATTGCAAAAAATGGACAATTGGGGACATGCTGAACGAGCTGAGGAATTCACGAGACCTATTGATGTCGCAAAGTCACAAAAAGACTATGGGACTCTGAGTGCACAACGTGTCTTGGAGCTTTCCCCATCTTAGTAGCTGGTTTGGGGCAGCCAGGAGCTTGAGGAATTAAGAGGCCTGTGTAAGGATTTCACATTAACAACGACTGTTTGGCCTGTCCCAGTGCATTGTGGGAATATCAGGCTGCTTGGGAGGGAAGGGCAAAGGGCAGATGTAGACGTCCTGGGTCTTGGCCAAAATGTGACTATATGGGACCTGGAAATCAATATGAAATTAGTTTCATGTGGACCCTCTGGGATTGGGATTGATAAAAATTATAGGCAACAGGCATGGCTCTTGGTGATTTACAAAGTCTGGCTGGTCTCACCTATTTTTACCATCACTGCATCACCTCCTGCTACATCCCCTCTCAGGACTTAACTCCCACATCTCTGTGTCTTAGCACCAGCTGTCCCCTGGTGGCCCCCCTTCCTGGCAAAGTCCTTGTTCTGCTGGCAAAGTCCTACCCTTCCCTCTGGCTTTTTCAAGTGTCACCTGCCTTGGGAAGCCTCCTTCCCCTGACTAGGGCTGGACTGACGGGTGTGTAACCTGTGCAGGAGCACAGGGCCTGTGCTTAGAAGAGCCCTACGCTTGGTTCAATGCTCTGCTGTTGTGGTCCTTAAATTCTTAATGATTTTTGAACAAGAGGCTCTGCATTTTTAATTTGCACAGGGTCCCACAGATTATGAGGCTGGACCTATTCCACCCCTTGCAAGTGAGTCAGGCATGCTGCCTCTGTGATCTCACAGCACCGTGGACGTTCCGTGACAGTAGGACCCATCACTGTTCTTAGTTGTTCGTCTGGATCTTTCCACCCTCTCTTTTTGCCCAAAAAAGAGTACTTAAACAGTTCAAAGGGATGCAAAAAATAAATAAACAAATCCAACACAACTACAACAAACAGAAATTTGGCATAAACTGGTAGTAGATGAGAAAGGAAAAAAGGAAAAGAAAGGCAGGTAACCCAAATCGAGCAGGAATAAGGTTAACTCTCTTAACAGGCAGACCTCTGATTTGGCCCTGTGGTCCCTAGCAGTCTAGAGGGAAAATGCAACAGTATTGTTCACACGATTCCGTGTTTAAGAGATAAAAACAAGCTGACTTCTCTGGAGAGGCCCATTTATTCTTAACGTTGAGAAGTGAGGAAATTTCCCCGAGAATCCTCATAAAAAGGAACTTGTAACCCAGAGGGGTTTTAATCTGGCATCTGCACCTCCTCAAACAATTCACAAGATACAACAGGTGTGTCTTGGGGTGAGCACTGTTTTGGGGGAAGGCTCCATGGCTTGTGCTGGATTCTCAAATGGGCCCACGACTCACAAAGGGTTAAGATTCACTGGGCTGTAATGACGGGCAGCTCATGGTAGACACGTTCTCATAGCTGCCCTCAATCCTGGCTGAAGGAGTTTTTACAAAGCGCAGTTCTACACAAATCTTACCCATTTGGTACTGAGGACTTCAGTGGAATTATTTGCATATGGGCCCATCTCCTCACGGCAGTGGCCTTTTCCCTCTCACCTCTGGTCCCGGAGGGCCTAACCCAAGACTCAGCATGCAATCAGCATCTAGTCAAAGAGGCTGAGCAGCTGGATGGACAGCAGGATGGATGGACGGATGATTAAAGGAATATGTGAACCGAACTTCTAACAATCCATCTAGAGCTCCTTCAACTCCATTCCAACATTGAACTCTTGCTCAGAAACATCGACCCACTCTCTGGCCGCGTATCTGGTGATAATTCCCTGAGTCTGGGGATCCAGCAGCAAAGTGGGCCCTTCATCAGGCCCTTGAGCTTCCTAAGAAAGGTGCATTACCCTATAGGGCAAGGCTTCTCAGGGACTGTGATGGTTAATTTTATGTGTCAACTTGGCTAGGCTATGGCACCCAGTTGTTTGGTGAACACTAGTCTAGATGTTACTGTGAAGGTATTTTTTTAGAATGATCAACATTTCTAATCAGTTGACTTTAAAGTAAAGCACATTACCTTCCATAAGGTGGGTGGGCCTCATCCAATCAGTTGAAGGCTTTAAGAGCAAAGACTGAGGTTTCCCAAGGAAGAAGCAATTCTGCCTCAAGATTCAACATAGAAATCCTGCCTGAGTTTCCAGATTTCCTGGCCTGCCCTGCAGATTTTGGACTCAAGACTGCAACTTCAACTCTTACCTGAATCTCCAGCTTGCTGTCCTGCCCTACAGATTTCAGACTTGCCAGCCCCACAACTATGTGAGCCGATTCCTTAAACTCTCTCTCTGTCTCTCTCTCTCAATCTGTGTGTGTGTATATATATGTATATATGTTTATGTATATTGATATACATATATAGATGTATATATATACATCCTATTAGTTCTATAGATATCTAGATATATATGTCCTATTGGTTCTCTTCCTGTGGAGAATCCTGTACAAGGACCAAGGACTTGATTATTCTGAGTAGGTGACACTGCTTTCCCCCTGGGCCATCTCTATCAGGGTTTCTCAGAAGGGGACACACAGATTATGAGAAAGGGAGTTTCCAGAACACAATGAGTGTGATGAATAGCTGCTCGGCCTTAGGGGGTCAGGTGAAATGGAAGTCAGAAGAGGCCACTCTTCAGGAGACAGGCCCGGCCCCTCGCCTTCAGCCACTCTCGGGGAAGGTCCTGGCAAATGCAAACTGCCAAATGGCCAGTGACAGGTTTTCTGGGCAGGACGTTGATTTGCTCCGGTGCCCCTCCCCATCTACCAGCGTCTGAAGCAGTGGTTGAGATGCTCCTAAGTCGGCATGCCAGGGGAGCGTGGGCCCAGCCTCCCAACGCTTAATGACTCCCCGGGAGCAGCTAACATCTACGGATGCCTGATGTGGGCCAGACGCGGGCTAATGTAATCTTGTCAAGGATACCACGAAGGAGGAATGACCACCTCCAGTTTACAGATGAGGAAACTCTGAGAAGCAAAGTGGCCACGATGCAACAGAAACCCACAGCTGGAGGGAAAGACCATGGACATTTCCCTCTGCTGCGTCCTTTGGTTGCTCATCTTATGCTCTGAATAGAGCCTGGCTGGGGTAAATGTGGGCCCCCAGGTACTAGCTGTGTGAGCAGGGACAAGTGACCCTCTCTCCAAATAGCAGGGTCCTCTGTCTGACCCCTGCCTTTCAGGATGTTGTGAGTATTAACTGAGATCATGCCGTCTAGTACTTGGTAGGCACTCAGTGAACAGAGGTTATTGTCGTTATGATTATAATTCTCAGGGTCGAAGATAGGGATGGCTCAGTGAATCGCTCTCACATCTCGATGAGAACACACCCAAACGGCTCCACAACCGCAGCCGCAGAAATTACACCCACGCCTCCTGCAGCCCCCGCCATCCTCAGGGGAGCAGGAGACACCAGTTCCATCAGGGGGTTTTCGCACCAGGGTGTGTGGGGGGTGTGTGTGAAAATGAGGAGACAAAATCCCTTTGTGAACTCATTAAACGTGCGCCCGCGCGCGCCTCTGCGTGCTCCTCCGGTTCCCGCTTCGGGTCGGGCGCCTATTATTAGCCACCGCCCTCAGAGAAGAAACGTGCGCCCGATCCCAGGAACATATTGTGGGGGGAGACTTCCTGATACAGTGTGATCAACAAGTTTTTTAAAAAGGCCCACCTCTCTGAAGTAGAACCTGGCTCAGAAACCATCTTGGGCTCTCCACTGCCCGAAGAATGCGGTACCAGCTCCTAGAGGGACGTGCAGGGGCTTCCTGACCAAGGCCCCCAGTCTCCTTCCACTTGGCATCCACCTCTCCTGTTACACATGACGCAGCCCAACCAGGCCACCCAAGGTTCACCCAACGGCCTCTCCCACATTGTGCCTGCGCTTATAGTCATGGTGGCCTGACGGCCTTCCCATTCCTGCCTGTCGGGTGTCTGTCTGTCTGTCATCACCGCCCTCCTCCAAGGCTTCTTTTTCCGCCAAGCCAGTCTGGACTCCCCAGTCCAAAGCCAGCCCCCCTCATCTGAAGTCCCATTGCTCTTGGCTCATTTGTCGTTCACTGCTCTTGCTGTACCTTATGACAAACTGTCACTTCCTTGTAGGTTTCTCATCCCTTCTTCCTGTCCTGCTCGCCGCCAGATTCAGGTCGGATTCTCCCATAGCAGCCACACACCAGGTGTGGGATTTATAAGCAACCCTTCTCCCATCAGCACCCCAATGTTCTGACTGGGAGCCGTGAGGCCTGGCATTCCATACTCAGTTCTCGTTCAACTGGGCCTCTTTCTCCCAGTCCCTGGAGCCCTTCCATGTTTGTGGCTGTCTCCTCAGCCAGGTAGACACGTCCTTCTGGGAAGGGGCCAAGTCTTACTCATCTCTGTCCCCACGACCCTTACTATAAATCTAGTGGTAGGTATATAGGAAGTTTTGAGAAATATCTATAACCATGGAAGAAATTAGGAAACAAGCTAGTGAAAAAGAAAAAAAAATAAAAACTGGATTATAAGCTCTTTACGGGCAGGGGCCCCAGGTGACTTAGTTTTCTCTCTTCCCTTTAATGCTCTGCCTGCAGCAGGTGCTCCATAAAAGATGTGGGCTGCCCTGCACTGACCTCTGCTCAGGTCTTGATACTTAAAACAGAACATTAATCTTTGCCAGCACTCAGACATTCTTCTCCCAGCCTGAGAAAAGTGAGATTGTATAAGTCAGCCAGAAGGTGAAGCAGAAAGACTATGTTGACAACTTTAAGTGCCACAGAAATAGATAATTTTAATGGATACAGTATTTCTACAGAAATAAAATACTATGATGAGGTAGAGGCCAAGGGTTTCTCCACTGGATGATAGTGAAGTTTAATTTGAATCAATGAGGAAGGTCTCCAAGTCAATTACCTTTTATTTCACTCCTTTGCAGTAAATGAAAGTTTAGAGCCAATAGCAAAAGTACCTTGGAAAGGAACATTTTTCCATTTATCAATTCATACATCACCACAACCACATCTATGTAAAACACTTTCATATTTATTAGCTCATTGAGTTTAAGTCAATCTTGATTTAAAGTTCATAGTGAGTTAAGCAAATCAGTGAGTTTAGTCCCATTATCATTCCCATTTTTCAGCTGAGAAAACTGAGTCTTAGAGATTTGTGCATCTTGCCCAAAGTCACTCATATCTAGTAAGGGCAGTGTCAGAATATAAAATATAAAATGAAATTTTTTTTGACCCTCTAGCCCTTGGCCTTTGCACAAAACCAGACCTACTTAAGGAACCAACGGGAGATGGGGTGGTAGTAAAAGCCAGCTTGGGGAAGGAATCTAAGCCCAGCCATCTGAATCCAGGGACCTCAGAGACCTCTGTGTGCACCTCCGAGGAGGCAATTCCACCACTGCCTTTGAAATGCCGCTAAACTAGGAAAGAGCCTGAGAGCTCAAGGTTTTCAGGCTCTGTGCATGACCTGTGAAGGGAATGCTTCCAGGACACAATTTTAGGGAGTGAGTGCCTCAGCGTGCTTAATGACAGCCCTGCCACCTGATCAAGTCCCTTCTGTCACCCTAAGGGAGCCAGGGGTATGCAAGCATGGGGAGATTATTTGAAAAGCTTCCTTAGCAAGATATCTCTTTCCCTTGTTTCCTGGAAACCAAAACATTTCTCTCTCAGACCCATCCCAACATCCAGCCAGAACTTATGCTGCAGTGCCCCAGCTCAGCAGTGATGGGCGAGACCTCTGGAGTGCCTTCTCTTGGAAAAGTGAGACTGTCATTCATTCATCAAATATTTGCTAAGCACCTCTGATACCCCGACCTCAGTCGCAGGCAATGTAGAGCTTTTATTTGATGGAGAGATGAAAATTAAGTAGTAAACAGAAGACCTGGGGAGCTAGCATACGAATGTCTTTGGATAGGTAGACAGGAGGACTCGTCTATGTTAGGGGGGAAGGATGGTCAAGGAAGACTTCTTGGAGGAGGTGGCACTTGAGTGAAGACCTGGATAACTAGAAGAAGCCATCCAGGCAAAGACTTGGGGGCAGAGCAGTCTCAACAGCAGGAGAAGTACAAAGCCCTGAGGCAGGAAGGTGTTGGTTTTTTCCAGTAGCAGTAAGAAGGCCAGTGTGTCGGAGGCCGGGTTAGCAGGGGAGAAGGGGAGATGAGATCAGAAGTTGGCAGAGCAGGTGGAGTAGGCCGTGCAGGCCTCAGCAAGGAGTTGGGTTTTTATTCTGAGTGTTCCGGGAAGCCACGAGAAGGTTTTACAGACAGGAGCTGCTTTACATTTTTTAAAGATCTCTCAGCTGCCTTGTGGGGAGTGGATAGCAGCAGGGCAAGCAGGGGGGCTGAGCAGAACCTGCTGAGTAAGAGATGACCGTGGCTCGGGCTAAAATGGCAGAAATGGAAATAAAGGGGAGTGGAGAGATTCGGGTAACCGTGTGTTGGTAAATGTTTAATGAGCGGCTCTCAGGGAAAAAAAGCCCTGTTGGCCAATTTCCATGGTGTAAATACTCCCCTGTGGCTGATTTCAACGTGACGCCAATGAGTGCGGAACTGGGAAGAGCTGTGGACAATCAGCTCTCAAGCTGGCAGGAGCTGGCTCCAACACACCACTAGGATCAGGGTAGACTCGACAGGGCTTGCTGACGGACCGGCTGTGGCTGAGGGAAATGGAGGAATGAAGGGCCACGTCTAGGATTCGGGCTCGAATGACTGGAAGAATGGAGAAGCCACTTCCTGAACCACTGTCCTCTGTCCATTCCCTGGCCACCCGAGTTCCTGAAAGGCAGGAGGCCCAGACTCCGGGCTCCCTGGGAGCTGAGCCCAGGCCGAGTCCTTCCGTTTCCTGGGCACCCAGCACTCAGTCTGGCGCATGGACGGAACTTAATAAAGGAGCAAGAGCAAGCGAGTGACCTCAACTTCCTCATCTGCAAAATGGAATGGTCACCCTGACACCCTCCAAGGGTGACTGTGAATCTCACATGGGAAATAACAATACACCTGCCAGAGTCGAGAGCTAAGGGTCCCACAGGCACTACATCATGATCCTCACATCAACCCTGCGACCTTTCAGCACCCCATTTGACAGATGAAGAAATGAAGCTCAGTGTCATTAAGCCATGGGTCCAAACCCCTTCAGCTAATATGCGGCAGAGCCAAGACTCAAACAGCCCCAGACAGTCAGACTGACGTTCTCAGCTGCTGGCGCCACCCTGCCAAGGGCTGCTCAGGTGCCGCTTTCTCACCAGGAGCAGCAGATGCCACATGGGGTCGCGAGGATGCCAGCCACCCCTGCTTTGCCAGGTTCTGCAGGCAAAACATGAGTAAAGTGAAACTCAGGCAAGCGCTGGGATCCAGATCTTTCTCCTCCACCAGGAAGGAGGGGAAGAGAGGCCCCTCAGGAGCAGAAGAGCATTTGCTTGCAGCGTTTAGGATGGAAGATTCAGAGTGAGAGCAAGTGTAGGGCCTGAGGCACGGCTGTTCTGTCGGAAAAAGCCCTAACTGTGCTCCGCAAGTGTGTTCCCCTGGTGGAGACGGGCTGACCTGTCCCTGACCGATAAGTGAATTTATTTTTTCCCCTTTCAGTGGCCAACATTTTTTTCCCAGGCTGATAGATATGAGCCCAGGCCTTGGGGTCAGAGTCCCGAGTATAGACTCTGCTCTTGCTACTCACAGACTATGACCAAGTGGCTCATGTAAGCTTCCTGCACCTCCACTTTCTCATCTGTAAAATGGGGGCACAACAAGCTCCTGACCTCAGAGGGCTGTGGTGAAGATGGAGGGGGCTCTCAGGGTGGGTTAAGAGGAGAGCTGTGGTGCAAACCACATCGAGAGGCCCTCCCTTGCTCCCCAATATCTATTGCATGCAGTGTAACTAGACTGAGCAGGAGAAAAAAAAGAGCAGGAGGAAAAAATCCCATCAACTTACTTCTAAATGTTATACAAATGTAAGTGACGCGTTAGCTCCCTCTCACCCTGGGAAGGCTATAAATTGTCAGATGCCGGACAGGGAGCCTAATGGCCCTGGTAAATCACAGCGCTTCCTGCAACCAGCGGGCAGGGGGGCCTCCCAGGGGCAGAGGGGCTCAGCTGCCGGCCTCTCACTCCTGGAAGGAAGGCCCAGCCAGCCTTCTCTGGTTCACCCTGCCGCAGACAGAATCTTCATTTTGCCATGCAATGGCTTCAGTTCCAGCAGCCTCTGCTACTCACGTGGAAAGGACACTTGTTCTGAAATCATTGTTGCTGAGAAACTGGTCAGGTTTTGGTGCTCAGTGCACCTCAGCAAAATCCCAACCAGCCTGAGGAGAGGACGATTCGCATTATAACAGGATGCTTTGCTTTAACAATAATAGATGCCATTTACCAAGCCCTTACTCAGTACCAGGTACAAATTCCATCCTCACACAGCCTGTAAGGTAGGTTTGATTATTATCCCCATTTTATAACTAAAGAAACAGTCCAGAGAGGTTAAGGAACTCAGCAGGATCAGTGCAGCTAGTAAGTAGCAGAGCTGGGACGTGATGCAAGGCAGCCCAACCCAGAAGCCAAACCCTCAGCCTCCACTCCAGGCTGCCTTTCCAGCTTCTCTGGCGCATGAGTGGTTTATTCCCAGGTTACAGGCTGCATTGCAAGGCTGGAAGCTCACAATTTAACACAGAGGGCTGAGGGCACAAGTCAGATGGTTCAGAGACCAGAAAGCAGGTCTAGCCTCAGTTTCCAGGAGACAACCAGAAGTGGTAGGGACTGTTGCAAACTGTTGAGGCACACCATATCTCAGTGAAATGTGGCCAGGTTGAAGGAGGACCCAGCTACCATATCTTCTATCTTTTTTTCAAAATAAGTTGAACAACCTGAACTTTCATGTAAAATCTCCAAAAAAAGAACAGGCCAACATCACAAAACTGTGCAGACCCACCAGAATTCATCTGGGGGTCAAATTGTGGCCATTGGGTAGCATTTTGCAAGCTCTGTTGTCACCTTACATTTTATAAATGCTCTTTATACCCCATGGCCTCATTTTGCTTCAATACCCAATGCTGTTGTTCCCCCACTTAACAGATGGATAAATTGAGACTAAAGCTTAGAAATTATTGAATTTTGGGGACCTTGAAGATACAGTCTGCCTCTCTTTGTTGTCTCAGTTAAGCATCCTACAACCTCATCCTACATACCTCCTCCAGGGCCAGGGAGCTCACTCCTATGACAGCAACCTGAACCATTTGTAAACAGTTTGAATCTTGAGAAAGTCTCCTGAACTTCTACCTGCCCATCCCACTCTGGAACCCTGTAGGTATGCCCAGTTCCCCTTCAACATGACAGGCTTTGCCAACCACAGACAGTGAGTATGGCAGGGGAACAAAGCGGAACTTTTGCTGAACACCTCTGGTGCAGTAGCTCCCGTACTCACTACTCAATACTCAACACATGTTTTCACTGAGTCCTTAGAAGAACACAGCATAGTAGCCTTCCCTATCCCCATGTGCAACTGAGATGTAGAGAACCTGAATTCCATCCCCAAGGTCAAAGTTGGTATACGATGGGGAGGGGATTCAAAACGAGGTCTGCCTGATTCCATGGCCACCTATCCATCTGTCCATCCATCCGTCCAGCTATCCAGCCAACAAATATTTTTGGGGAAGCTACTAGGTATCAAGCATTGCTCTGGACACAGAGGGAAATAACTTTCCCCTCTACCATACCACTTCCCATCATCTCCTTTTTCAGGCTAAGACACTTGAGCTCTTTCATCTGGTCTTTATGTGTTCAGTTTCCAGGCCCTTCTCCTTCCCTGACTTGTTGGTACAAACATGTGTCAACATCTCTATTACCGTCATTGCCCAGAACGGAAGGCAATCTTTGAACAGAGTCTGGACACGCATGTGGCTGGGAGTGTCCCCGCCCTGCCTTGGGCTCGCTCCTTTTATTGATGGAGTCTATGCTCATATCAGCTTTTCTGGCAGCCTTCCCACAAGCAACTTATCAACCCAAACCATGAAAATTGTTTTTACAGCTGCAGCTACTAACCCATGTCTGGTCTTGGGATATTGAGTTTAAAGACCCAAGAAAAAAGGAACTACACCTAACATCTTTTGAGCCAATTCTATGTGCTTAATGTGTTATAAACATTTTGAATTTTGTATTGCTATTTCCATTTTCCAACAAGAAAAGCAAGGCTCAGAGAGGCTAAGCAACTTGCCTACGATTATCCAGCCAGTAAGTCCTGGAGCTTGGATACAGGCCCACGGCTGTCTGGCTCCAGGGCTAATGTTTTTTCTCAATGGGTTTCACATTCAGACCTGTTAAATTTTCTCTCCTCTGAACAGGACTATTGCTTTGGACTACTGTCATTGATCCAATATCCTGGCGACTCTTTCCGCCTTTCTTAGCACAAAGAATGATCTGTCTAAGTCAGCTATACTTCCTAAGCATATCAACGCCAAGCACGGCAAACATCATTGACTGCCTAACTGGGCTTGCGGCAGTGAGTAAACAGAACGACAGCCCTAACAAAAACAAGCACCAGAACCAAAGAGCAGGTCCCAGCCGCCTTCCAAGTAAAGAACTGCTACGAACAGAGGAATGCCTTATAGGGTCACATACAGTCCCCGGGACTCAGCTGGACCCCAGTGTAGGCCTGTCTGGAGGTCCTCAACATTGTCTCTGAATGTGCTTGTCCTGACTTGGGGCTGAGTCCCCCGACTTAGGCCAGGTGCCAGGGGAGGCCTACACCAGCACAGCAAGAGACACCGAAGAGTAATTATCACAATAGCCTCCAACCTGGAATCCCAGCCTCCAGGCTCCCCTCCTTGGCCCACTTTCCGTCTGTGCTCTGAGTACTTTCTAACACAGGGTCTTGCTGACAATCTTTCCCTGGCTGCCCATCACCTTCAAGGTAAAAGTCCATCCTCACTCTGTGCTATCAGAGGCCCTGCAGGAGCTGGCCCCGCCTGTCTCCAACCTCCCAGGAAACAACCTACTCTGTAGCTTAGCACTTTCCAAGGAAGGTTCCAAGGAACCCTACCCTTGAAAGAAGGTCTAAGTGTCATGAGGGGTCAGTAAGTCTAGGAAATGCTGCAAACAATTTTATGATCTTGAAAAGTCACAATAAACATTAACATGTTGCATATGGCTGAAAGTCCTGTCGTAGAAAGATCTGCTTAACGTTAAGCCTGAACTTCTTATTTGGTGACAGAACCCCTTATCTGAATAATGTTAAGTTCCCAAGGGAAAGATTTTTTGATTAGTTGGTCACATCACCAACTTCCCACTGTTTCTTTTATGCCTGTAGGGGCTGCATTATGCTGCACCCTGCAACAAATACCATATTCTTTCACCACCTATACAGCTCTTATTCATACTTCAAAGCCTGGCTCAACTTACAACTTCTCTGAAAAATATTCCTGTAAACTCCAGGCTTGATTTTGTTCTTGCCTTGATGACACCACCTATCACAGGACTTATTACAAGCCTGTCTCTCTCCGAGGGTAGGAACCAAGCCTGATTCTTCTCTAGAAATGCCAGTGTCTGGCATAGCTCCTGGAACAGCGGTCCACAGTCACTGTGTGATGGGATAGATGAGTCCATGAATGAATGAGAAAGTGAAAAAGTCCATATTCATGATAGGGATGTGGTTCAGCCTGGCCCAGCTGCAGAACCCTGCCAGGTATCCTGCAGCCATGACTGGGGGAAGCCCCCTCCCCTGGGCAAGGCAACATGATCTCAAGGCAATGGCTGCCACTCTCAAAGAGAGTCAACAGGTCACTTCAGGAAGATTCAAAATAGATGCCATCCTGATACATCACTTGGCGTTGCTAGGAAACAGCTAGTTGCACAAAGCGGGTTGATAAGCATTGTGGAGCAGACACAAAATAAGCAATGGCTGTATCTTCTCACCCTGCCCAAACCAGCCATCCGCACCTTCACATCAATTTCTCATTCAGCATAGGTGGAAAGGCAAAGTTTGAAGCCAGGATTAAAGAGCTGCGGATGCTTCTTAGAGGACTCTGGAGAACTTCTGAAGCATGGCAGTGACTCTGTAAGCACTGAGGCCACAGAGGGACATACTTAACTCCACCTTAGTCTGTCACTTAGGGTCTTTGGGCATCTTGGCCTAGGAGGAGACTGGAGAAGACAATCTGTGGAAGAACCACATCCAGAGGGAGGAGGGAGTGCTAGGTGACTGCTGCCTCCTCCCTTGTCTCTCAGTTATAGAAACACAGGTGCTGGAGTGACTCATTCTGCCTGGAATATTGGGAGAGGCTTCCTGGGGCTTTCAAAGGGTAAGTGGGAATCACTAGACTATTATGGGGTGAGGTCTTACAGGCAGCAGACTGCTGGCTCCCTTTCCAGAGGGAAGTCTTAGGAACCATTTCCTCCAAGAAGCCCTCTCTGCTGACTCCCAGTCTAAACTCCCAGAGCAGTGTTCCAGGTGCCCTCATGGGGATTACCTCTGGCTTACAGAGGTGGAATCTGAAGCTCAGAGTGGTCATACTACAAGTAATTGGCAGGCTAGGACTTGAACCTGAGTCTGACTAACATCTGTGCCATGATGTCAGCGAAATCTGAACGAAACAGGAAACAAACAAATGCCGTTTTTGATCTTTGCATATTACCTCCTCTCCTATGGAAGAGTCTAGAGGGGTGGGAGGGAGGCATGGTTTGGTCCACAGAGCCCCACACGTGTCTTGATGCGATCTGGTTTCAGACCCTGCTCTAACTAGGTGCTTTGCCTTGAGCAAACCCCTATCCTCCTCTGGGCCTCTAGCTTCTCATCTGTTAAATAGGGATAACAAGAGCCATCCTGTACACTTATTTCCCCGAGTATTGGAGGATAAATGGGAAAAAAGCTTTAAAAATCGTAACACACTATGCAACACTCGGTACACAGTATGTGCTCAAAAGGAATTGGCTGGTTGGATGCTTGTGAGCTATTACTGCAATGCGCAGAGGAGCCCAGAGAGCCAGGATTGGGTTCCCACTTGCTTTCTACCACGTTGAGCAAATTACTTAATCTCTCTATGCCTCATTAATTCCATCTGCAAAGTGGGGATTATAATGCCTCCTTGACAATATTGCTATGAAGATATAATAAGTTAAGGTATGTAAAGATCCAGGCCCAATAGGGATGCAATATATTTGAGTTTCTCTCCACTCTTCTGCCCTCTCTCTAGAACCACTGGAAGGCAGAAGCAGCCTGCTAGCCACCTGTCACTCCTGCTGGCCAGCTGCCTGGGAGGCCCCCAGCTGCTGGGATTGGCCGGTACCCACGGCAGCACTTACTCAATTGTGCCCAGCAGGATGAGACAAACTGTAATTTCCAAGGCTGAGCCCTAGCCCCACTCCGGGACACAGCATGGAGCCACTTTGAGAAATCCACATTCAAGGCACAGTTTCCCCAGGCCCCAGGGAAACGCTAGAGCTGAGGGACAAGGAGGTTACCAAGCTAATCGTTCCCCAATTAAAGCGATTGGCCTAAAGCCAGCAAAGCCAGCCTTTGCAAAGTTTAAGTTCTGTCAGTAGCCTACGGCGATTCTTACACCTCACATCTGGGCAGCACCTTACAATTTACCAAAGGCCTCTGCAAACAGTATTCATTCAATAAATCTTTGCAGTGTACAGGGAATGCTAGGCACGTCTTAAAAAACCTCATTTAATTGGTCAGGTCAGCCCGGAAGGAACAGGTGTGTACCAGATGTTTTATGGGGACTGCAAAGACCACTACTACCTTTTAAGAGAAACTGTCCCATCCACAGCCAGCCATGTTTTGTACCATGTGACCTGCAGCAGCCATGTTTTGTATCATGTGACCATGTCCCATTATGATCACAGCTGCTTGGACCAGGGGTGGGCACCTGTCCCATGGAGGGTCCAACCACTGGCTGTCTAATAACCTGCTGTTGTCTCACTTTGATTCCTCCTTCAAGGACTGGGGACTGGATTTAGGGAACAGAGACTGGGTAGCTAGCAGAGGGGAGATAAACTGAGAGGAGTTACTAAGAGTTGTCAGGTTATCGAGAAGCCCAGGATGGCCAAGACCTTTGCAAGTCAAAGCTTTGTGGGACTACAGTCTATGAAAAAGCAAAGGAAAAGGGTGAGCAGAGAGGACAACAGAGTAGAAATGCAGAGAGAAATAGGACCACTGAGAAAGAGGCCACATGGATTGCTCAGGAACAGCCCCTGAGCTGTTGGCAGCTTCCCCTTTTTGTTTTCTGTGAGGCCCTGCTGCCTTGGGGTTCTTTGTTTTGGACTCCTGAAAGATCCCTGCTACCTTCCGACAAGCCACCCTTTCCCTGAGTTGGCTTGAGTGGGTTTCTGTTCCTTGCAATCAATGACCCTGAACGGGACAGTACAAAGTAGGTACCACCATCCTCACTGTGCAGACCAAGATCCTGAGACACAGAGACAAATGGCATTTGCTGGCTTCTCACAGCTAGATCAGGGTCTGTCTCGACTCAAGGCCAGCCAGGTCCTCAGAACACAAGCTCTCTTGTCTCTCACTGTGGTACCTCACTGCTTTTCAGGCTGCAAGAAGCTGTGTAACTATCCACGGAGTCTCAGAGGAAAAAAGAGATGGTACTAGACAGACAGATATTGTGGGAATCTGTTTCTCATCTGTCTCTTCCACTAGAATGTGAGTGCTGAGAGGATGGGGACAGTGTTATCTTGTTTACTGCTGTCTCCCCACAGCTGAGAAGAGGGCTTGCTGCAGCATAGATGCTTAAAATTGTTTGCTGAATGAATGACTGAATCAATTAATCAGTCCCAGGACTTTCCGGCCGTGATGAGAACCAGGGAGGTTTGCATATCCTCACCCACAGACAGCAATCAGTGCTGCTTCATTTGGGATTCCACATTCTTCTGGGGAAAATTTTCACTTCCTTCTCCCTTGAGAATTGTTTGTGAAAAGCAGCTGCCATCAACTTGGGTTCAACTCCCGGTCAGCGCTGGGAGTAAGAGCAGTAGACCATCGAATCCTTGGAACCGGCTGGCCCCTGACTGCCACCCAGCCAGCAGTTGCAGGATTTCCCGCCACAGCATCTCCAAGTGACCTCTGCCCCTGACCAAATCGCTGTGTCAGGGAGCAAATGATGGTGGCCTTTCCATTACAGGGCCACTCTGGAGGGAGGGAAGTTGACTTCAAACTAACTGTAATTTCTTTCCACTTGGCCCTGGCTCTAGGCCTCAGGGTCTCATACAAGCAGGCTAAACTATCATAAGTGGAGTATGGAATGGAAAATATTCTGGAAGGGGGTAGGGAGACATGAATTCCAAATTTGCTGGGTGACCTTGAGTCAATCGCTTGACATCCCTGAAACCAAAAAGTCTGAAGTCTTTGGTCAGACCTAGCTTCTCATCCCAGCTGAACCTTTGGGCAAGTAGCTTTAGCCGAGCCTCAGTTTCCTCAACTCTAGGAGGAGAATAATACCATCCAGCTGAGAGTAACACCTGCCTGCTCAGAGCATTCAAATGGGCTGTTGAGTTAAGGCTAGCATGGAAGTCAGGTTTGCTCTGGTGATAGACTCAGTTCACTGTGGGGCCACAGGGCCCGCAGGCTGAGGCTTGAAGTGGGAGATGATGGAGCCCAGCTTACATCCTCTTCTCAAATCTCACACACAACAAAGTGACAGATCTGGGGCTCAGGGTGCTGGGAAGATAACCTGGTTTTTCCCAGACTCCAACTCCAGGGCCAGCAGAGAGGCAGGAGGCCAACAGGAGAGAGCTGAACGGGGCCGTCCTTGCCGTCCCGTCCCATGATCCCGTGGAGAAAAGCACACAAGGCTCAATGGACACACGATGTGAGTGCCCACTCACCGGTTGGGTGTCACGGGACAAATCACACACATTCTGGGGGCCGGCCCTGTGGCATAGCGGTTAAGTGCACTGCTGGCGGCCTGGGTTCGATCCCGGGTGTGCACTGATGCACCGCTTGTCAGGCCACGCTGTGGTGGCATCCCATATAAAGTGGAGGCAGATGGGCACAGATGTTAGCCCAGGGCCAGTCTTCCTCAGCAAAAAAAAAAAAAGAGGAGGATTGGCATGGATGTTAGCTCAGGGCTGATCTTCCTCACCAAAAAAAAACCAAAAAATCACACACATTCTCTGAACCTCAGTGTCCTCTTCTACAGACCAGGCTAGGACAGCTGCTCCATCTTCATCAAAGCACTGCCATGGAGCTCAAACATGGTAATAGGTCAGAAAAGTCTTAGTAACTAAAAAGTGCTGTTCCTGTGGAAAGTATCATCCTCTCTTGCAGATTGGAAGCAGCTCTGCACCCTGCCCCAAGTTCAGGGGCTCCTGTGCAGAGCTGCAAGGCTGGCACTTGCTCCATTCTGCTCTGCATTTCCCTCTCTGCCTGGGATCTGTGGAACACCCAACTATGGAATCCTCCTCACAACCCTGTGAAATGCACGTTATTATCCCCATTTTACAGATGAAGAAGCCGGGATCCAGGGAGACTGAGTAACCTGCCAGGTCACATGGTTGTTGAGTGTTGGATGTAATCCCAGGGAAAGAGCTATGGGGGCAAGAGAAATGAAAGAGCAAGAGGGGGGCAAAAATGGAAGGAAGTCGGTGTCAAAAAAGAAAGATGGAGGAAAAAAGGAAGGGGGGGAGAAGGGGGAAGAGGGATGGGGACCAAAGAGCAAAGAACTGGAATAGATCTCCCCTCCCCACGTTCAGGCCCAGAGTGGACAGCGAGGGGAAGCTGCTCCCCGTGGTTGGGTGTGGGATTTGAGGCGCCGCTACCCCCACCCTGGCCTGGGGAGGGGCCGCAGGCGGCAGCTTGAGGAAGTGACAGGTTAGCAGAGCCATTCAGCTGAGCTGCAAAAGCCTTCTGCCAGGGTGGCAAAAAAACATTAAAGGAGACTTCCTCGGGCATTAGAAATTACTGAAATACAGAGGCCGTGATGGAAGATGAAGTGTCCTACAAAGGGAGCTCCGAATGGAATCAATTTCCCTGGGCCGACTTTTATGTCCTATTATAAGAAATTGAAAAATTATTTCTGTGGGAATGTCGCTTTGCTGGTCCACCTCTCCAGAAGATATTGAGAAGGAAAATGGCTTCCAATAAAGGGGCACCGGGTCTCGTCCTCCATCACTGGAGTTGATCCTCTGCTCTGCGGCTGGGGAGCCAGGGGAGGTGCGGTCAGGGAGAGTTTGGGGGGCTTTTCTGTTAGGGTTTGGGGGCTGGAGGGGAAGGCAGTGAAGTGGAGACGAATGTGACAGCCCCAGGGACCACCAGCTCCTGATAGCCAGACACACACGCCACCTGGCTAGAACATGATACCCTTGAGGCTGATAGACTGGGCCGGAGTAGAATGTCAGGATTCCCTGGACACGACGCCACATTGCAGAGAGGAGCGCAGCAGCTGCTGCCATACCACGTGTGTTTGCTTCTAGGGTCGCAGCATTAAAGGCCCGCCCACCTATCGCCCGTTCCTCACACCCACATCCCCATCACCATGAACTTCTCACTTCTTCCTCAACATCGCAGGCTTTCCTTCCACACCTTGGTGCCTTTGCTGGGGAGCTTTCCTCTATCTGGAATGCTCTTTCCTGCATGTCAGTCTAGCAAACGCCCACTCATTCTTCAAGAGCCAGCTGACAGGTGCCTCCATAGGAAGTCGTCTCTGACCTGTCTCCCCTGGACGGGGTTCGGTCTCTGTCCCCTGGTATGGTAGCCTGAATAATGGCTCCCCCAAAATGCCCATGTCCTAATCTCTAGGACCTATGACTATGTTACCTTACATGGCAAAAGGGACTTTGCAGATGTGAATAAGTTAAAGATCTTGAGATGGGGAGCTGAGCCTGGGTTATCCAGGTAGGCCCAATGTAATCACAAAAGTCCTTAGAAGAGCAAGGCAGAAGGATCAGAGTTAGTAGCAGGAGATGTGACGCAAGAGATTGGAGGGATACAAGGAAGAGGCCACAGACCATGGAGTGCAGGCAGCCTCTGGAAGATGACAAAGGCGAGGAAACGGCTCCTCTTTTCAGAGCCTCAAGGAGGACCTAGCCCTGCCTGCCCACACCTTGACTTTAGCTCAGTAAGACTAATTTTGGATTTCTGACCTCCAGAACTGTAAGAGAATAAATGTGTGTTGCTTTAAGCCACTCAATTTGTGACAATATTTTTTGCAGCAGCAACAGGAAAGCGACACACCTGGGCAGGACTCATTCTCCCTGGGAACTCTGTTCACACTGTATCTCATGTGCCTCTCCTAAGTGCCACACATGTATTAACTCAGTTAATCTTACCACACCCCTGCTGGGAAGGTACCATTATCTCCATTTTACAGATGAGGAAACTAAAGCTCAGAGAGACTAAGCAACTTGCCAAAAGAAAATCACACAGATAGTATGTGACATAGCTGGAACTTGAACCCAGGACCTACTGCGTGGTAATCATATATTTAAGTGTTGGTCTCTTCTGCCAGAAAGTGGGGTTACAGGGTAGATGCTGGATCGTCTCTGGGTCCCCAGTGCCTGATCCAGGCCTGGTTTAAGGGAGCCTCCAACAACTGCAGAATGAGTCAACATCTGGATTGGGGCCTTCCTGATGCTATCCAAGAGCTATTTTTGTTCAGCGAACTCTGTTGTGTGAAGGATGTAGAAAATGCAATGTCTGCCCTTGGAAACTAAAACTTCTAATCAAACGGGATTATTTGTAACAATAACATAAAGCACTTTATTGTGCACTTTCTATGAGCTTTCCTTTTGGGTGGCCTGGTAAAGTGGAAGGAGTCTGGGATTTAGAGTTAAGAAACCTCTGGATGAGTTCCCACAAGAGTCTTCCCCTAAACCTCGATTTCTTCATCTATCAAATGGATACAATAAAACCACTGCCAGCAGAGGATACACGAGGTGAGGATACACGAGGGTCTGCAGACGAGAGCACTGGCACATGTGACACTGCTCCTGTCCTCCAGGCTTGGCAACACAGCTGTGCAGCACACTGCGTGGGTGGTCTTCCTCCCCAACCACAGACGAGGAGACCGAGACCCCCCCACTCCAGGCTGATACAGCGCTCCATTATGATGAACAAGGCTCTCTGACCTAAGCACCATGGGGGCTGACCAAGCTAGGTGCCGCCAGAATGCAGCTGTGACAAAGGTCGTTTTGGGCTGGGGTGATGGGACAGTTTTGCAGAGAAGCCAGCTGCAAAGAAGGCCCCAAGGCAAAGGGCGGGGCTCTGAGAATATGGGAGCACAGGGTTTGTGGCAGAGGTCACAGGGTCCTATAAGATCTGGGAGCTGGATTCCAGCGGTCAGGAGGAGGTGGAGAGGAGGGGAGCAGGGTGGGTATCCGGGAGAGGAGCAGGGCCGCTCCCCATGGAAATAAGCCTCCAGCAGTCTCTTGTCCTACTAGAGCTGCAAGTCCAAGGGGCTACCAGCCCTGGCCGCACAGAAGAATCACCTGGGGAGTTTTCAAAATCCTGGTGCCCAGGCTGCATCCAGTCCAATTAACTGAAAGTCCCCAGGGGGTGGGACCCAGGCATCCGTATTTGTCAAGGAGCCCCAGGTGATTCCAAAGTGCAGGCTAGGCTGAGAAGCACCGCTGTAGGCCTTGGATCCGGGGCCAGGATGCCAGCCTGCGGTCATCTGGATTCCAATGTGGCTAATTACCTTCAGCAGTTCCCAGTGTTGTTCAAATGCGTCCCTCCCCTGTCCATGCCCTGGAGTCTTGCAGCTTTGCCTGAACACGATACTTCACTTCCTGTCCTTGGCCTGAACTGGGCCTTTGGGGGGTGTCTGTGCAGTTGTTTGAGGATAAGGTTTCAGCCGCCCCATTTCCCTGTGCCAGCCACACCAAGTCTCAGTGGTTTGACAGCCCTGCCCCAGCACGTGATGAGGGTGGGCTCCTGAGGCCTCAGACCCCCAGCTCACCTCAGGCATCACTAAGGCTTCTCTGTGGCTGACCCGTAGCACAAGTGGCCTGGGGACAAAGGGACAGGAATGGGAAACTTCTTCCTCCTGGCCCTGGAGAAAGAAAGGAATAGCATTTACTTAGCACTTGCTGTGTGCCCTGCATTGCACTGGGCACTGTATACGCACTCCAGCTCATTTATTCTTATTACACCCAATGAAGAAGATACTTGAAGTCATCCTATTTACAAACGAGAACACAGGAGGGACTTAGCCTCAGGTTTCACACATGGGAACTGGGTCTCGTATCCAGGTCTGCTCACTCCAGAGCCTCAGCCTTAACCCTCAGGGTCTCAGCTTCCCACCTGTAAAATGAGAACCACAATATTTCCTCCTTCGCAGAGTTATTGTGAGCATTAAAAAAGTAGCATGTTGGGGCCGGCCCGGTGGCACAAGCAGTTAAGTGCGCGCGCTCTGCTGCGGCGGCCCAGGGTTCGCCAGTTAGGATCCCGGGCGTGCACCGACACATCGCTTGTCAGGCCATGCTGTGGCGGCGTCCCATATAAAGTAGAGGAAGATGGGCATGGATGTTAGCCCAGGGCCAGTCTTCCTCAGCAAAAAAAGAGGAGGATTGGCAACAGATGTTAGCTCAGGGCTGGTCTTCCTCACACGGAAAAAGTAGCATGTTAACCTGTAGAAAGCTGCCAATAGAGTGTTTAGAATTCAGCTGATGCTTGATAAAGATGGCTCTCATTCACCTTTTAAAAGAGGACTCCATACTAATATGTAGGTGGTTTGAAGAGGTAGTGTAGCCAAGTTTGAAAGAAAAAAAAAATGGATTGAGACCAGAGTATTCTTTTTCCCCATCTCCACTTTGATTCGTTCTTCTCCATGCTCTCTGAAAAACTAATGAGCTTGCCACCAATGCTAATTAGCTCTTGTCCTGGCACCCAATCAACAAGAAGATGTCTAAGGTCAGCCATCTGGGGTCCTGTGGGGGAAGCCGAGAGAGGAGGCAAGGCTGCTGCCCCAGGCCAATGCCGGGGTCTGCCAGGGCCGGGGTCTGCCAGGGCAGGCCTCCCCTCGATGGCACAGAGAACACGTGAGGTCTTGGACAGCCCAGACACTGCCCAGCTGCATTCACAGAGAGGCTGCTTTTAGTGTTGATCCTTTTCGCTTGTCAATGTGCTTTTCCTATTTTAAGCCAGTCTCCCATCCATGGGGCATCCCAGATCCCACAGTGAGGAAATGTATTACAAATGTTCCCAGGCCTAGGAAAATGCTTGCACAGAGTATGCACCTAATAAATATTTGTTGATTGAATGCACGTGTGAAAACTTACACTGCCTAAGTCTCCCAATTTCTAGACCAAGTATCCCTGAGTTTTTCAGCCATTACTCACATGGTGGCAATGGGGGCAACTCAGAGCACGAGGTCCGTGAACTTGAGACTGAGGAAGAAATGTCTCTTTCTCAAGGGCTGGGGGAGGTGAGGTCAGGGAGCCAGGGAAGAGAGTCTGACCATTCCTCACCAGGGAGGGGCTGAGGGTAGAGCCAGGGAATGAAAAGGATGGAGACCTGTGAGAAGGTCTCATACCCATGCTGCTGCCCTGGCTGAGCTGGCTAGAACTGTGGAGCTCTCAGAACAGATCACACGAGAGGGCTGCAGTTAGACATCCACAGAGAGGGCCGCCAAGTGCCTGGCTGTTGTGAACTGGCACTGGAGTCTTTGAAAATGAAACTTCTCTTTGACCATCACTCAAGAGTGGAGACCACTTTGAGAGTCTCAGAATCCTTCTCTACCTTCTCCCATCCCACCTTGGCCCTTCCTTTTGACCCTTCCAGAATGGCAATATTTCATTTTTCTAAGAAAAACCATCAGCCCAAGGCAGGAAGCAGAGGAGACAGGCTACCTTCCCCATTCTACCTAAATTTTGTAGCTAAATTACCAAGACAAATATTTCAGGAAACTGCACTTGGCTGGAATGGTTGGGTAATTCATTTTATTTACCATCTAAACACACTTGAGAGCTGAGATAGATTCATTCAAGTTGCCGCTGCTTAGTCGGATGCAATTCACAGTAGAAATCGCTGCCATCTGAAGCTTCCATAACTTCCAAAGGGTAATGGATTTTTTTCAGCCCATCTTTCTTCCCTGCTCATATTTGCTTGAGGATTCCAAATGGATTCTATTTACTGTAATTACTGTTCTAACTGCAGCTCACTTGCAATGCATCAGGTTAATGTTAACAAGATACCCAGCTGATGCTGGTAATGTGTATTCATTGTTCAAATTCTTTACCCACCCCATTTGGTGTTGTCTCAATTCTATTTTCTGAACCCAAAGGGGAGGGAGCAAAGCCAAGTAACACGGATGTTTTTTTCTGTTTCATTCTTCTCTGATGCCATGGGCTTTTTTCTCAACGGATGGTCATTGTTCTTGGGTTTTCCTACTCCTGTATTTACATGGCATTACTACAGATGTTATGCTTTGCTTAAATACTGATTTACATGCTTACCTTCTCAAATTTTTTCATGTTATTAGTGTCATTAAATTTCATATTATTATTTGATTTTTAATAAGAATTAACATCAACAAAGTTCCCAACAATGTGCAAGACACACTTCTCCTGTGTATCTCTATAATAAGAAGAGAAATAATGGCCCAGTGTACCAAGAGTCTTCATATCTCAATTACTGGGTAGTTTTATATCCATAATTTGGATCCATGGAAAAAGTACACACTTCAGAGTGGGAAAGACTAAGCCTTCAAATTCTAGTTGTATCACTTGTTAGCTATAAAAGTTTAGATGAGCTTATCTCTCTGAACTTTAGTTTCTTCATCTATAAAAGGACAAAACTAATAGAAAATTAATCACATGTTGTTGGGAAGTTCCTTGCACATAGTAAGGGCTTAAATTATGTTATTATTATACCTTATCAATAATTCCGATCATGCAGCCAGGTCTTAGGACCACCGCACACACAGGTATGACTGTATTTTAAACAGGATCGATTTAGGACTTCCAAATGGACTTACTGAGCTGGAAGGACCTTAGAGATGAAACCCTTACTACTCCAAGTGTGGTTCACAAACCAGCAACATCAGCATCATCTGGGAACTTATTGAAATGCAGATTCTTAGATCCTTCTCCAGGGAAAAAAGAGTCTAATTATAACGTAACTCCACGGAGTTGATAGAAAAAGAGATGGCCCCTCCAAAGTATGTTGACCACTTAGTTACAATCTGAAGGACACAAGAGAAGCCAAGAGGAGACATTACCAAACACAACCCCAAAGTCCATTCCAGCTTCTTCCATCATGCAAGCATCTGTAATCCCCCGGAGAACATTTTACCCTCGTCCCAACAGTGATGATCATTAAACATGATGAAAACAAATGCCATTTGTTGATTCAGGTAGATAAGAGTCTGAGACACAGGGCTTTGATGTGAGTTAGGCAGCTGCTCTCCACCTCTGGGTAATCTCTTCTCCTTTCCACCTCAGTTACCTTACCTGTAAAATGAGGATAAGAATACCTACCTCCAGAGTGGTTGAGAATTGAGGCAGACAGATGCCAGGTGCTTAGTGTGATGGCTGGCACATCGTAGGCACTCAATGCAACTGCAGCAGCAGCAGCCTCAGTGATAGTAATAATGTGTGTGTGTGGAGTGGGACGGGAGGATGGTCTTCTGCTGTCATTATTGCCACCTCTGCAAAAGGAGCTACCAATCCCTGTTCCCAAAGCCTAATTCTTAGAGTCAGTCACCTCCTGTCATTAGGGGAGGCAAAGGAGAACTGGAGTTGTGATAAAAAACTCAGCTTCTCTTCCTGTCTCCTGGTAACTTTCTTGGGAAAGCCATTTAACCACTGACAATATCACTTTCCTCATCAATAAAATGGACATAATACCATTTCCGCTGACTGCCTCAGGGCTGGAGTGAAGAGCTCATAACATAAAGCATCTGAAAGTGATGTGCAACCACACAACAATATGATACCAATTGAACAAATGTAAGATCCCTGCTTCCTCCCAGGCCTCAACCCTGACCTCCTGATTGTTCTCATCTGTTTTCTTTCATTCCTCTCTTTCTCTCCTTTTTCCACCAAGCCACCTGCTTTGCAGAGGCCTCCAGTACCACACAGGTCCCCTGCAAGCTCCATCCTGTGTTTTTCTCTCTCACCATTCAGACCAATTTGCTCATCACTGGGGATGAGTCTTTCTCAGAAACTGCACTTTCACCTTCAAAATCAGAGGTGGCATTATCAAGGGATGGGGGGGCGGTGCTTTAGC
The DNA here is from genome assembly GCF_057802395.1 of Ceratotherium simum simum. Lineage (NCBI taxonomy): Eukaryota > Metazoa > Chordata > Mammalia > Perissodactyla > Rhinocerotidae > Ceratotherium > Ceratotherium simum. The sequence continues at coordinate 35,332,602 of NC_141906.1, forward strand.
CTCCATAAAACTCCATTAGTGCCCACTGTAGCCTGCTATGCACACGAAGCTTCCAGGTGGGTCCTCCAGCCCTCCTCCCCACACCACCACAATGGTGCCTCTCCACTGGTCCTGTAGAGAGATTCTAGAGCTGCCTTGTACCAAACTCTCATGGCTTCCTCTCCATTCTTTGAACGACTATTTAAGGAACTCCTAATGCCTAGGGCTGAGGGCAAAGATATAAGGCTGACTTGACTTATCTCTCACTATGATGGACTCAAAGATAATGAAAGAGACCGACATGACTGACTGACGTTAGGGCCCAGGTTCTTGTCCCCACTAGAGGAGGTGCAGGGCGGGTTGGGAGCTGGCTTCAGGGCCTCCCCCAAGGAGGACCACACTCTCATGGCACTTTGGCAGCCCCCCATTTGCAGGTGGGGCCTGCAGCCAGCCAGCTGTACTTTCCAGACATCTGTGTGACCTTTGGCAAGTTGCTTCCCTGCTCCTCAGCTCCTGGGGCCCTATCCTTCTCTCAGCCTCTGTTTTCCTGTCTATACAAAGGGGAACTTATCTCAGGGTTGGTGTGAGGTTTAAATGAAGTAAATATGTGAAAGCAGCTGGAAGAATGTGGCATGCATCAGATGTTTAATTATTGCTATTTCCCTCACTTGCCTCGACGAGACCTCAAGGGGCCCCCTCTTCCCAGAGTACCTGGACAAAACCATTTTTTGAGATTTTTGTACCCAACCATAGTGATCAGTCTTTGACAGAGTCATGCATTTATGTAATAACCATTTATTGGGTATCTCTCATGTTCCGGTACAAGGCTACCTGCTAAGGATATAGTGGTGAGCAATATTATCATAGTCCCCCATCTCACGAAGCTCTAACAGCAAGCACAAGTCGTCTCCTGAAGGACCCTTCCAACCCAGCGGAATCTCCTTAATTGGTATCTGGTATCAAAGCAGAGGGATCACGAAAGATGCCCCAGAATCAGAGTGAGGGGCCAGCTAATAAATTGCAGTTAAATTCTGGTTCTATCACTTGCTAGCTATGTGACTGTGATGGACTGAATGTTTATGCCCCCTCACCCCCCATTTGTATATTGAATTCCAACCCCTCGAGTGATGGTATTTGAAGATGGAGGCTTTGGGAGTTAATTAGGGTTAGAGTGGGTCGCGAGGGTGAGGCCCTCCGCATGGGATTAGAGGTCTTACAAAAAGAGGAAGACAGAGAGAGATCTCTATCTCTATCTGCATGCACAGAGGAAATGTCATGTGAGGACACAGTGAGAAGGTGGCCGTCTACCAGCCAGGAAGAGAGTCCTCACCAGAAACCAAATTGGCTGGCACCTTGATTTTGGACTTCCCAGCCTCCAGAACTGTGAGAAATATATTTCTCTTATTTAAGCCACTCATATGGTATTTTGTTATGGCAGCCCAAGCCGACTAATGCAGTGACCTCAGTTACTTACCTTTTATATGCCTGGATTTCCTTGCCTGGAAAGTGGGGATAATTACGACCCTATTGTACAGACTCGAAGTGAAGAAATAAAAATATAAAATGCTTGGCCCATGGACTTGCTCAATAGGTGGTAGTTATTATCCTCAGTGTGCCCACTTGAAAATATAAATCACAGTATGATAGAGCTGGAAGAGATCACGTCAGCTCCTCATCATATGGAGGAGATGAGGCTCCGAGGGGCCTGGCTTGCCCAGGATCACATAGTGAGGGAGAATCTACACTGGGGTCTCTCACTCCTGCTCCAGGTCTACTCCCCTCCACCAGCCAGGGAACATCTCGTCCTCCCTCCTCTTCACCATCTCAGCATTGTGTGCATCCCTCACACTTAGCACACCCACTGGAAACTGTCACCTCTCTCACGTGGCAAGTGGCTCCTGTGTGAGGTTGCTAGGAGATAAGGATCCATCACTGAATTCCGCACCTGGAAATTCTCTTAAATTAGATTGTTGGAATTCTTCTCTTTGAAGAAAACCCAAATAGAAAAAAAAAAAAAAATTCTCACCCATGTTTGCCTTGAAAAATGTTGTGGGAGGAGTCAGAGCTGTGCTCGAGTGTGAAGCACGTTTACAATAATAGCTGAACAACTTTCATTGGCTTTGCCCTTTACGGTTCACAAAGCACATTTCCACATATAATGGATCTGAGTCTCCATAACTATTCATTCATTCATAAATACATATTCACCACCTTCCATGTACCAGGCACTATCCCAGGTGCCAGGGGTTCAGCAATAAATAAGACAAACAAAAATCTCTGCCTTCATGGGCTTATGCTCTAGCAGGGGAGACAGACAATATATAAGTAAATAAATAAATAACATGTTTTCAGATAGTGGCAAGTAGGGAAGTTGTGAAAAAAATAAAACTGCAGAAGCGGAGAGAGAGTTGGGGGAATTGTTTTGAGTGACCAGGAAAACTTTCTCCGAGATGCATTCTGGGCAAGGACTATTAATATTGCTGAATGAATGATTGGACCCTCATTTTATAGATATGGAAACACACAGCAGGTAGATGGTGGGACCAAGAGCAGAATTCATGTTCTGTCCATTCTGGCCTGTGACAATGCCAAGTCTCAAATGTGGATTCAGGAAACCAGACCCAGGGACAAGGTGAACTCAGTCTGCATGGAGATCAAGCTCCCATGTCCCATCCAATCACATCACCTGCTGTCACTGTGTGCTGGGTCCTGGGCTGGGCACTGGGACTACAGAGATGAAGCAGATGTGGTCCCTGCCCTCAGAGAGCTTCCAGGCTAGTGAGGCATACAAGACAACTTCACATACAACTGTGTCTCGCATTACAAATCACGTGTCTAGCCCAGGACCTTCAGAATGGGGCTGCCTCTCCAGCACACACTAAGAAAAAGCTCTCCAGTCTTCTGGGCTTTCCTCTCTTTGACCAATAAACATGACTTAGATGCTGACTCCAAGTTGACTACTGCTAGGGACCACCTGTGCATGTCTTTACCACCCAGGTACCTCAAGCCCAACTTGCAGCCACCTCTACTGCTAACGCCCTACTCCCTGCCGTCATCTCTTGTCTGAAATACTGTAACAGCCCCCTAACTTCTGCTTCTGCCCTTGCCCTCACCATCGCACCCCTTCAGTATGTTGTCAACCCAGTAGCCAGAGTGATCCTATGAAAACATTTATCAATCATGGCATTCCTCTGCTCAGAACCCTCCCATGGTCCCCAACTCATTCTGAGTAAAAGCTAAATCCTTACTTTGGCCTACAAGACTCTACGTGATCTGCCCCATCTTATATCTAGGACCTTATTTCCTTGTTACCGCTTTCCTCGCTTCCTTTCCCCAGGCACACTCATCTCCTTGCTCTTCGTCCCATGCACCAGCTGGGCCCACCTCAGGGCCCTTGTACTTGCTGTTCTCTCTGTCTGGAATGCAATTCCTGCAGGCATTCACAAGACTTGCTCCCTTACCTCCTCTGAGCCATTGTTAAAATCTCACCCTTTTTTAATTTGCAGCCTCCATCTTATCCCCATCCCAGCATTCCTTATTCCCTGCTTTTTCTCCCTGTCATTTATCACCTTCTCATATATGGTATAATTTACTCACCTATTTTGTTTACTGTCTGTCTTCCCTTGCTCGAATGCAAGCTCCATGAGGACAGAAATTTTTGCTAATTTGTTTAATCTATATCCCAATGGCCTGGGACAGTTCCTGGCAAACAGAAATATCTGTTGAGTGAAGAAACATCTAGATAAATCACCTTCCCCATCCCAAACATGTTTCTCCTCTGACATCCCTTTTTTTCAGTTAATGGCATGACCACCTAGCTCATCACTCCTGGCTTGGTGCAATAGTTCAACAAGCCTTGATTAGAGCAGAGGAGGTGACAACCCTGTGCTGGTGCCATGGATCAGAGTGAAACCTAGGAGTCACTTCTAGCTGTTTTTTTCCCTACCCCTCAAATCCAAACTAAACCTCAGTTTTCTCATCTGTAAAATCAAGATACTAATACTTATTTCATAAAATGAAATGAGATAACATGTATAAAGATACCAGAAAAAGATGTGCCACATAGCAGATGCCTAATAAAAAATAATTTCGGGGCTGGCCCCTTGTCCTAGTAGTTAAGTTCAGTGCACTCTGCTTCAGTGGCCTGAGTTCGGTTCCTGGTTGTGGACCTACACCACTCATTTGCAGCCATGCTGTGGCGGTGACCCACATACAAAATAGAGGAAGATTGGCACAGATGTTAGCTCAGGGCTAATATGCCTCAAGCAAAAAGAGGAAGATTGGCAACAGATGCAAGCTCAGGGTGAATCTTCCTCAGCAAAAACAACAACAACAAAAAATTCAGCTGACACTGAATTCTGGAGAGTCTTGTTCCTGAAGAACTCCAGAATACATCAATTTCTCCCCCTCTTTCCCAACCCTGCTGCTGCCAGGATGAAGTAGGAGGCTTGCGGGAGCAGTACAGTGAGGAGCGAGAGCCCTAAGGGATAGAAAGGAGAGTATATGACAAAGGGGTGACCTGACTGCCAGCAGGCTTTTGGTTTTAGCTGAATGCCCAACCCAAAACACCATCACCAGTCACGAGCACAAGGGGCAAGACCACAACTCTCTAGTGCCACAGAGCCCCCGGCCTCCCACAGAACCAAGAGTGCCCCCCTCCCTTCTGTCTCCTCTGCCCTAATCATGTCCAACCCCCACCCAATAGGCCTCGTCTCTCCAAATGGGCTCCTCACACCGCTGCCCGGTGACATCTGCGGGAACAGAGAGAGCCACAGAGCGTGACTGCCTGCAGCTAATTGATTTGTGTGAGCTGCTGACAGAAGGATGTACACAGCCCCCACGGAAGATTAGGAGTGGGGCATTGCAGGCAGAGAGGGCTGGGCGAACCAGAGGGGAGGGGGGACATCTGCCCCTTGCTCTCGGCTGGCCTGCTGGGTACTCATCGCAGCCCCCAGTTTGGCCTCTGTGAGTTTATTCCAAGGAAGAAAAGGAGAGAGAGAAGAATGAAGGGAGAGAGCGAGAGAGAGTGAGGCAGACAGCAGGAGACAGAGACATAGAAATAGACACACAACGAATTAAGGTTTTTGAGCATATACTATGCATCGGGCCTAGGTTCTCTTTAAAGAAGTAGAAAAGGAAAAGGCAATGTGAAGGAAAGAGAGGTGGACCAGAGAAAGAGGAGAGAACAGAAATGATAGAGACCCAGGCAGATGGGTCCCCCTCTGGCCAGGCTGGCGATGTATGAACAAGATCAGCCCCTAAACGTTGGGAAAACCCTGTCTCTGAGTGAGGGGGTTAGTGAGGGGGGAAAGAACATGGAGCTCTTTGGTCCCTAAATACTTTTACCTTATAGGAGAGGAAAACAGGGATGAGCCAGCAACAAGGCATGGAGGAGCAGTGCCCATGCTGGCGGGAGGAACCGGTGTGAACACCACGGGTCTTCCTCCCTGGACCAGATCATTGCTGACACTGCAGGACATTATGTGTTAGTTTAGGTTAGTTTAGTTTACATTTGTTTTCTTTGGGGGTTTTCCTTCCCTTCAAATCTATCTGATAAAACAGATTGCACAGGGAAGACTTCTGGTTGATGATTTGTAGAGAAGGAGAGTCTTTGTTCTGATGGTCAAGCCCGGGAAGGGTTTCTGACCTAAGCAATCTCATTTCTGGACTGACTTTTAATATGGTTATTGGGGGAAAAAATAGCCTTCGTCTTGACCCTGACTCTCTGAATTGCTGAGACTCCCTAAGCCTCGTCTATCACTCCACAAACGTGCCATCCTGGAGCTGTGACCATCGTTAATGCATCATGGTTTATAAATGAGTCTGACAGTCCGCCTGGTACATGAAAAACACTTATAATCAATCAGGTGAATCAGAAACACTGTAAAAATAGCTTATAGCTTATGCACCTACTGCCAAGGAAAGCTACAAAGAAAATACTCATGATTAGATGTGCAATTAAAATAAAAGAACAAGAAAAAAAGAGGGAGAAAAGGAGAGGATAGTATACAACAGAGGCTGGCAAACTCTGGAAGATCCAGGCAGCCAGTTTGTGAATAGAGTTTTACTGGCAGACAGCCACGCCCATTACACATCATCTATGGCTGCTTTCCTCTACAAGGCAAACGCGAGCAGTTGTGACTGAAACCGTGTAACCTGCAAAATCTAAAATATTTACCCTCTGGGCCTTTACAGTAGAAGTTGGCCGACCCCCGGGACACAACATAGACTCACCACTTTTTGTTTGCAGAGGCTAAATCCAGAGCCTGTTGTTTGTTTTCTGCCTGACCTTGGTTTTTCCACTTACAAAATGGGTTTATAATAACTATCTTTCAGACTGAAAATTAAGTGGAAAAAAAAAATGTAAGTTACATAAAAACACGTCACACCTTGCCTGGCACATAGGAAGCTCTCATTGAATAGCATTTTTGTGTTATTGACATTATTCTAGCAGATGCTGCTTCCAGGAGACAGAGAAGTTCAGGGAAGGCAGAGCTTATCGACAAACTGTACCCAGTGTCCTGATGAATGAATTCCAGGGAATCTCGAAGGAAAGTGAGGGAAATGAATGTTTAGTGAGTGTCACTCTCTGTTAAGTTCATATTCTCTCATCTCTGATTCCCATAAGAACTTGGTGCCATTTAACAAGGGAGAGTGTTGAGGCTCAGTGAGGTCTTGCAAAGTTACACAAAGCCAAGGAATGCGAGCTCCACTCTGCTTCAACGCTTAATAAGTCCATATATATTCTTTCTATCTTAAATAATGTGGTTGGAGGAGCTGGGGGTACTTTACTTAGAAAAAGAAGAGTAAACGGTGACTCAGTAGCCTGCCTCCAAATACTTAAGTGTTTCCATGTACAAAAGGACCCTGATTTACAGTAACTTCAGAAGACAAAACCAGGACCATCAATCTGTCCCTTTTCTGATCACACACTGCTGAAAAATTAAAGTTTCAAGGATACATGATAATTCTCAGCGTGAAATGTGCAAACCACAACAGCAAAAACACACATAACAAAACAAAAAGAATCTAAAGTCCAAAAGGTTTAAGTCTGTCCTAAAGATAAGACAACATGAAGAAAATAATATTCTATGCGTGCAGAGTATTGGTGAGTGATGAAGAATTTCCATATATGATTTTATTTGACCACAAAATCTCATGAGGTGATGATTTTTATCAATACTGTATTGTATACTCATAATATGATAAGAAGATAGATCTTAGATTAAATCTCACCACATACAAACAAAATATTAACTATATAAAAGTGATGGATATGTCAATTAGCTTGATTGTGGTGATCATTTCACAATGCATAGATACATCAAAATATCAAGTCGTGTACCTTAAATATATAATTTTTATGTCAATGATACCTCAGTAAAGCTGTTAAAATAATTTATGATGTAAGTGTATAATAATATAAACAACATTTAAAAATAAAAAGTAAAACCCATAGAAAAGCAATAAAAAATTCATAAAAGTGTAAAAAAATCACATGAGGAAAAGTGAGACACACGTCATACCCTCCCATTTTACAGAGAAGGAAAACCGAGACCTAGAAAAGTAAGTGCCTGAGCCCCAGTCACATGGCTAGCTGGCTATAATCAGAGCTTTGGCTCAGACCTGAGTTATCTGAGACAAGGATGATGAATCACGGGGCCTCGGCAGAACAAATTTACACAATTGAATGTTTGTCAAGATGAGAAATGAAAATTACTCTGATCCTTTTAGCAGCCAGAGTCAAAAACCTGCAGGGAAAAAATAAAAAAGCATTTTCTATCCCGGGGGGTCTGAGGCGCCCAAGTCTGGCAGAACCTCTTTCATATTCCTTAGACCTACAGCTTCGGGAGCCCATTGAGTGCCCCTGGGCAGGGGTGCTGGAGCCACCTGGGGGGTGGGTCCCATCAGTGGTCAGCAGCATCTGACAAGACAAGAGCAGGTAGGGTGCCTGTCAGCTGGTCTCTGCCTTGCATCTAGACACAGATCCAAGGACAGGAAGAGAACGTTCCCTTCTGTTTAACCTCTTCTGCACGAGTGTCGGGGAGTGAGTGTAAGGGGGCTCTGGAGTCCTGGATTCACGTCCGCCTAATTAGTGGATAACCTTAGGCAACTGACTACCTTCTCCGCTCTCAAGTTCTTCATCTACTAGAGGGATAATTGTGCCTACCTCTTGGCTTGCTGTCTGGACCTAATAAGCGAATGCATGGGAACTATGAGTCCAGTGCCTGGTGCAGAGTCAGCGTAGCAATATGTGGTAGTTACCACCACCACCGCTGCAGCACTGGCCACATGATAGCACAGTGTAAGAGAAAGACTACTTCTGAGTCTGCTCGGGCTCCCGGTCTGACTCGACTCACCATTTGACCCGAGTTAAGCCACATAAAGCCCTCTGAGCTTCAGTTTTCTCCTCTGTCAGATAGAAATAATAAGCCCTGTAATATCTGTCTAGTGGAGTCGTTAGGAGGATCAAGTAAGATAATAGATATGAGAGGGCCCCGTAAACAGTCAAGTGGTGATCACAAATGAATCGAGGTCATTACCATCATCACTATCATTAGTCCTGAATGATGGAGGTGTTATTGTATTGGGTAAGGAAATAACCTGCTGAACCACACCTATTCACTTTTTTTTTCTTTTGTGAGGAAGATCAGCCCTGAGCTAACATCCACGCCAATCCTCCTCTTTTTGCTGAGGAAGACCGGCCCTGAGCTAACATCTATTGCCAATCCTCCTCCTTTTTTTCCCTTTTTCTCCCCAAAGCCCCAGTAGATAGTTGTATGTCATAGTTGCACATCCTTCTAGTTGCTGTATGTGGGACGCGGCCTCAGCATGGCCTGACAAGCAGTGCGTTGGTGCTCGCCCGGGATCTGAACCCGGGCCGCCAGTAGTGGAGCATGTGCACTTAACCGCTAAGCCACGGGGTGGGCCCCCCTATTCACTTTTGTACTTAATAGAACAGTGCCTTTTTTTTTTGGTCCCTCATTTCATGATCTGGTGCTTGCTCTCAGCAACCATTTCCACACTATATATCCATAACGGATATTATAATATAATGGGAGGTATCTTTTTTTTTTTTTTTTTTGATGCCTACTGTATCCCAGGAAGAGACTCTCCTTGTGTGACATCAGAATGCTGCTAGGGGGCGGGTGTTATCCTCATTTTACAGACAAGAGAAACCTGCCCCAGGTCCCAGGCAGAAAACCCCTCTCCTCTGCCCCTGAACCAGGCAGAAGATAGAGCAGATGAGGTGCTGGTTCCACATGGTGGGAGGCATCCACAGCAAGTGCCTGTGGGTAGCCCCCTTTAAAAGGTCCCACTAAATAAGGCAGTAACTAACACACGCCTTGGCTGAGAGCTGCAGTCTCTCACCTAGAAGTTTCTAAAGAAATGGCATGTTCTGAAATGCTACACACTCTTTTAAGTGTCCCCAAAGATGTACCTGCTGCAGATTGGGCTCAGGATATTTCTCCCTCTGCGCTGAGGCCACCTTCATCACCAGCTCTGACATCAGCCTGACTTTGGGGATGGCTGTGTTGATAGAGATGCACACAAACCTGGCGGGCGGTTGAGGGCAATCCCAAGGCAGGTCCCAGGGAATAGCTTGAGGTCACTCTAAATATCACCTGGGGATGGCCTTCACCGCGACCTAGCATCCCGGCTCAACACAACTACAGGGATCCACGGGTTTGCACGCGTGTGTTTGTCAAGAGCTGAGTCGATCATTCTTGCTCTTCACCACCCTGACCCTAACCCGCCGCCTTGGCAGCTCCTGATGCACGTATAAGGGGGAACTTTAAACAGCCGAGTGACCACCGATACAGCATAATCACTAAGTGCTGTCCACGTACAGCAGGAACTAAATCATTCCAGAAATGATCACTTTACACCAAGTTCTCCCATTCTTCCAAAAGAAAAAGGGAGAAAAGAAGCGTACTGATGAATTTTTTTTTGGTCAAGTTTATGCCGTGGGTTGATAACCCCCAAATTATCTTGCCCACTTCTACCAACAACCACGGGAGTTTAATGCGTCCAAGTGTGGCATGTGTGTATAGGTAAATAAGTCCTGTAAGACACACCACAAGAATGCTCAATTCCTGGAACATCAAAATAGCTCCTGTATCACTATGCATTAGGTTAACTGAGAGATGGGAAGAGACTAAATGGAATGGAAATGCTTCCACTTTGAAATGTTAACACAATAATTACTATACCCAGAGCCTGATTTACCCTGAGCTGGGCTACTTCCAGATATACCACTCCTGCACAGCACTCCTATCCCATAGGCTCCTGGCTCTGGTAAAATCAGGCCTATAATCACAGCAGTCCTGCTGGATGAAGAATCCTCCAGAATGCCTTAGAATTATTAGTTCTTCATCCACTTAGCAAACTGCCCCCCCAACATGGGGTTGACAATTTCAGGAAATTAAACGATAAATATTTTAAAATGACCTTTAGCACAATGCCAGCTGTGTAAATGCCAGTATTACATCGTGTTGCTCAGGGGCCTGGAAAGTCATGATTATCAGGCAGCCTGTGAGGTGAAGGTCTCTCCCCAGGGAGCTCTGGGCCAGATGGGGAAGAGGTTATGGTGGGGCTGAGGACTCTCAGGGTAGGAAGCAAGTCAATCACCCATGGGCTCAATGGAAAACGCTTATGTCACCATGTGGGGAAAGCAGGATAAACAATTGTACACAGTATGATCACAAGAGTACCACATTGTGCGTTTGTAAGAAGTTGCATTCAAAAAATTGATGGGGTGGTGAGGCTAAGGGTTCCTGTCTTCCTTCCTTCCTTCTTTTCCTTCTTCTCTCCCTCCCCCTCCCTCCCTCCTTTTCTCCCTTCCCTCCTTTAATTCCTTCCATTGTTTCTTCCTACTTTCCTTCCTAACTTCCTCTCTCCCTTTCTTCCTTCCTTCATTCAGTAAATACTAACTGAACATCCACTATGGGCCAGGCACTGTGCTCGATACTGAGGATAGTGTAGTAAAAATAAAACAAAACAAAACATTATCTTTCATTGTATTTTTATGTATTTTTGCAAGCAGTCTTTTTTTAAATGATAAAAAGGCATACTTTTCTTTTTGGATAAAAATAAGTGTATTGTTAAAAATAACTGGCTGTGAAACCCTACAAGACAATCAGGGAAATAGGAATACCGACTGGAGAGCTGATGCCATCAAGGACTTATTGGCAATTAGTTACACACAATCATGATTCTGGTTTTTTTTAAGGTGGGGAAATCTAGAAATATGCACTAAAATGTCTACAGATGAAATAATAGGATGTCTAGGATTTTGAATCAAAATAATCCAATGGCTAGGTATTGATAATTATTGAAGCTGGGTCATAAGTACATGGGGAGTTATTATACTAGCTTCTATTTTTGCGTGTTTGAAATTTTCCATAATAAAAGCAAAACAAAACAAAACCAAAAAATATCATACAAAGATAAATGGGACAAGAATGCTGGGAAGTGCTGAGGTCCTAGGGGGTGGGGTAGGGGTAGAGGAAAGCAGGGAAGGTACCTACACAGAAGGTAGAATTTTTAAGTCTGATCTTAAGAATTGTTTTTTACCTCTCTCTACTTCCTCGTTTAGATAAAAATTATCATCATCATCCAAGTTTCTTCAAACACAAAAAAATCCCTTCTCTAAGTTCCTCATTACAGAACCACAGCTCTTCCTCAGCAGGTCCCCACATTACTTTGTGCAGTGTGATGATGATATTTATTCCGCCATATTGTGTTCATGTATGTGTCTGACTTCTCGTTAACTCCAGGAGGGCAGAAGTTACGTCTTCCCCTTCCTGAGTCCCTGGCTCTAAGAAAGTGAGTGCTTTGTTAAACCGATTTCAAAAAATCCTGGTGCAATTCGTAAGTCTTAAAATGTTTCCCCTAAAATTTTAATAACTTGCCTCATAGGTCAGGAAGACAGAATATGGACATGAAATATAAGAGCTGATCAGCATTTCTTTCCACTTTGGCTTAGCAGGTTGATTCTGCCCACACAAGGAACCTCTCCTATCTCAGCTGGTATAGGAATGTGGCCAAGTCTGTAGTCAATGGGATGACCAAGGAGCACGCAAGACTGTGCCACACCATCCACCCACCCTCAAAATCAAGGAAATAAAAGAAGGCGGAAAGTTGGCATTCATGCCAGGAGAAACCACTTCAACTACAGAAGCAAATCTCAGTTACAATGATCAAGTTGAACGCCTCTGTTTGAGATTTGAGTGGCTAGATGGACTGCCAGATTTTTAGCCATCTGAAGGCCTATTCTCTTGAGACCTTATTTAAGGGTAACTTTTATAAATGAACAGGCTATAAATGAGAACTTCTCATTATCTACTGAGATGTCATCTCAAAATGAAGAGGGGAATTTCTTAAATTTAACCCTCTCATGCCTACATTATAAATGTGTTGTAGGAATCTTAAACCCATCATGTCTCAAAACAAACTAAAGACTATCCCCTAGTAACTCTTCCTCCTGTAAGCCTTACCTTGATGAAGAGTGGCAGCCACCCTCACGAGGCCTACCCTGCCGAGTACCCCCTAGGCCTAGTGATGCAGCAGACCAAGCTATCATGCATGCCAAAGCCTGGTCATATTAGAGAGCTGCATGCGACTGTATGTGTACGATGCCTGGCAATTATTACACAACCTGTGACAATGTGGCAAAATGACCCTGGGGCCATTGATCCCAGAACCCAGATATCAGACCCAGATGATATTTATGGCAATTGTGCTGGGCTTTTGGAGTAATATGGGTGGAGGTATAAGATCTGAAAGGCATAACATCAGTGCCACCACTGTAAGGAATTTGGAGAAGTTTGAGAAGCTGAACTCAACGATCATTCCCCAGACTCATCTGGTGTCTTTATCTGAAAAGGGATCCTTTGTGTTTATTGCAGTAAAATGTAACTTGTGTCAGATTTATGGGTTTAGAGTGCTGATTTTCACCAAGCCTCAAACCCAGTCCTCTGCTGGACTAGTTCCCATCCCCATCGCAAGGTCAGAGCATATTTTATGTATGAACCAAGCCAGGCCATGGTCGGCTTCAAACCCTTGAATATATCTCATCTTTTGAGCTACTTTCTCTGATTCCAGTACCGTGTCCTCTCCTCACTCCCTAGGCCTAGCGTGGTAACAGCTCCCCTCTGTCGCCAGTTGCTAGAAACTTCACCATCACATGATGAGATCCTGGCCTTGCCCACGCCTTTATAAGTAGTCCACTCATTACACCCTCTTTGGTCACCCTTTTGAATGTGCCATCTATTTCCTGCTGAGACTCTGACTGGCATAAATAGACTTCTTTGAAAAAGAAGAATAAAGAAGGGGCAGCTGCTCCTCCAGATATCAAGCTATGTTACTTAAACAGTATGCTCTAGACGGGGAGATAAACAAATATACCAACAGAAGAGGGTCAGAGACCTTGCATATGTGGGATCTGATATATGCTGGAAGTGGCAATTCAAACAATGGGGGGAAAGACTAGACCACTCAGTAAATGGTATCAAGAATTGCAGAAGTTGGAGCAAAACAGTTGTGTCTCAAGAGATCCTCTGGACCAGATCCCTGCATCCTGCTAGGAAAAAGGATCATTCCCATTTAGCAGATGAAGAAACTGAGGCTCAGGCTGATTGAATGGCTTGTCCAGGTTCACCTAATAAGTAGCAAAAAGGTCACAATCAGTAGGACCTGGTCTCACACATCTTTGAACTTGAAGATAAGACATGTAACTGCAGAGTTTTGCACCATTTCCCTGGCATTCCAGTTTCCGGTGCAGAGGCTTGAACGCAATGAGTACAGACAGTGGCTGCATGTCAGCAGAGGGAGAAATAATACCTGTTCACGAGGGAGCTAATTCTGCAAAGCACACCATCTAATAGGTACTGTATACACGTAAATAGGATGTTCTAATCAGCAGGAAGGCACGAACTGCAATCTATTCCTCATGGACCCAAAATATAATGAAGCAAAATTGAAGGTTTTACGATGCACAAAGCACTTTACTTGGAAGACTGACGCTTTTCCAGGCAAGGTGTTCATTTCCAGAACAAGTTCCCACACTCGCTGACATCCATTCCCGGGGAACAATGGGCACCGAACAAAGAAATGCCCGGGGCAGCTCCTCAATATTTATAGAGTCTGTGGGAGACAGGACAGTGCAGGGCGTAAGAGCACAGGTTTAGAAGCCAGGCAGACCTGGATTCAAGTCCTACTCTGCTATTTCATAATCCTGTAACCCCGGGTAGTCTCTTAATTTCTCCAAACCTGTGCTCTCGCCAGTAAGAGAAGGATAATTATATCCCATAGGAGTGCTGGGATATTAAACGAAATAATGGAGGTAAAGTGCTTGCACATACTTAGCAGTCAACGAGTTTTAACCATTACTACGAGACTGCTTCCTTGTGTGGCCCATTGTCTTATTCTAAACATTCCCAAGGAGGTTCTAAAACACTAGCAATGGCAGCACTGCGGGAACAAATGAGCACATTGCCTCTAGGAATGCAGCCCTGACATGTTTTGTTGGCTTGCACAGTTTTTTTTTTTTCCTTTAAATCAAATTAATCGACAATAAATTAAAATCACAACATTTCACATAAAAATCTGGATTTCCAGTTTTTCTTGGGACAACAAAAGGTGTGGTGACAAAATACCTGCACTCTTTTTTGGCCACAATGAGCTGGAGTTGAATGGCAGCTGTCCCCCTTGAGAAGAGCCACTGTGGATTCTCCATTGCCGCAGTCCCCACTTGGCCCAATTGCTCTACCTTCTTCATCCCTGTAAGCATTTGAGCTTGGGACACATCCTGATGTGAAGCTTTATTCCCTCAAGCTGAAGGTGGAAAAATGTGGATTTGGGAAATGTAACACTTTATCAGAAGACAGCTTATGATGTCATGAGTATAGATCTTGGAATTTGACCTGAGTTTGACTTGTGGCTCTGACACTTCCCAGCTGTGTGGCCTTGGTACAGTTTGTCTCTGAAATTCAGTTGTGTCTGAAATCATCCCTGAAATTCACATCTCTTCATCTGAAAAATGGGGATCAAACCCGTACCTCCCAGGGTTGGTATGAGGATTAGATGAGACAATGGGAACAAAGTGTCTAGTATAGTGTCTGGCACATAGGGGACTCTCAGTAAGATGTAATTATCATAATAATTATTTTGGGAAAAAAATAGGGCTGGGAGACCAAGATTATGAATAAACTTTTGAAATCTTTTCATGTTGTTTCACTAAACTATACTTATAAAAAAGGCTATTTTACACATCCTATTTTTACATAACTTGCCCTATACATTTCATTTTCACGTCCCAGTCTTTGCTAGCTAGAAACTCTTCAGGATCTCCCTCCCTCATTGTTTCAGGGAGATGTCTGTAACTTTGTTGGTTCAGATGCAAGTAATACATAAGTCAAAGGGATTTATTCTGGATCTGGTTCTTCATCTTAATGAACTTGACGTTTTCACCTGGAGGCCCTTGGCGCCCACCTTCCAAATTCCACTGTGTTTCCAGAGATGAAAGGTAATTTTACTGATTGAGATCGAAAAATGCTTTGGAGGACCCTTGTTTTACCTAAGTGACATCGCTGAGGAGATATTTCTCAAACACCACCCATGAAAGAGAAAGCTGTGTACTCTCAACTCCGGCCTTGGAAATTCTATTTATTAAACACATACAAGTTCCATGTCTACATGTGCCAGATGCTGCCCTTGGTGGGCACTGGGCATAAAGCAGTGAATGACACAGGCATGGCCCCTGTGCCCATGGACCACACGCACCTGCCTGAGCACATCAGAACCTGGTCACCTTCCTTATATTCAGCCCCTTTATCTGTCCTCTGGATGACAAAGCCTTGGAAGCACAGGGAAGAGTTCTCTCCATCTCTCTCCTCTTGCTCCCTCATCAACCTTATCTCTCCCTGTTCACGTCTGAATCTCTCTTTTGTATCTGGTTATCCCCATCAAGAGTGATGTCAAGACTCATATATACCTAACTAAAATCCTCGCAGGGGTGGAAAAGATACCGTAAAAATATAAATCAGGCAAATTTACTGGTGGGCAATGAATTACTATATGATGATGTTAATAACAATGACAACAAAAATAATGAGCACTTACACAACGTCTGCCACTTGCCAGGCACTGCACTATCACATCTAATCCAGCAACAATTCCTCGAGGTAAGTATTATAACCCCGGTTTTACAGATAGGGAAACTGAGGCTCAGATCACAGCACAGCTGTAAATGCCCGAGGGAGGGCTTCAACCCAGGCCAGTCTGACTCTCATGCCAGGGGCTCTCTCTACTGCACTGGTTATCCTCTATTTGCTTTAACAATCAGTCTCTGTAATTTACCTCCTTGTAAATCTCTTTTCTCAAGAGGATTAAATAGGAATACTCAAAATTACGCAGCTAGAGACATTTACAATACAATAGATACATTGCTTTTTTCTTTAAAATTTAGTTGTTTTTAAGATGAAAACTAAAACCTTTGGGAGGCATGTTCCAAAATCTTCCTAACGAAATATTTAGCTGATAATCCACAATGGCTTTGATTGTGGGATAAATATGGGATTGCCACTTAGACTTGCGAGAAAATATATGCAATTACAAAGATTTAGCAAAGTATGAATAACAAATTGTTTTTCAACTCCTGGCACTGAAAACTGCAGTATCAAGAGGCTTTGGGCTGGGATGTTAAGCACCATCTGCCCCAAAATACCCATTAGACTTTAGGTAAGTGCCTCTCTGTTGTGCCAATTTTCTTCCCATATAATTGGGGTAAGGTGTTTGCATGGTCTTTGATGAAGGAAAAAGCTAGCCCATTGGCCTGCCCTCCTTCTTAGGCCCATCACAGCCCCTAATGAGTTAGCCAGCCTCAGAGCTCACAGCAGCAATTATATTATGAACAATTCCAGGTTCTTTTTATTGGGAGGGTTTTGAAATCATGAGATTTTATAGCAAACAAGGCCCTGGGTGTTTAAATCCTGTCTGATGGGAGGAAACTTTTGGAGGTGATGGATAAGTTTATGGCATTGATAGTGATGATGGTTTCATGGGTATATACTTATCTCCAAACACATCAAGCTGTATATGTTAAATATCTACAGCTTTTTGTATGTCAATCATATCTTACAAAGTGGTTAAAAAATGTTAGAATTGATTATTTACTGGATGTGTAACAGTGTACCAAATGTACTTCAATGCTTTCTGTCCTAAAGAAGATTTTGTTCAGAAGGAGTAGTTGAGAATTATGACTGTTTTACTTCTTCCCTATGGCCAGTTCAAAAATCAACCCCCAAGTGGTCCCCTAATAAAATATGTTCTGAGCAGTTAAAAAAAGTCCTGTCAGAGACAGAAGTCAAAATCCCCAGAAGAGGCTGACCTCTGCTATCTTCTAACCAGGCTTCTCTAAATTCCATCATCTGTTCCAGAAACATTTTTGCCAAGCTCTGTGCCGGGTGCTGAGGACACAATGATGAACTGACAGCCTTGGCTACTGTCCTCTGGAACTTATACTCCAGTGGGGAGACAAGCATTAACAGCTAATTATGGGGTCAGTGATCTACCACAATAGCGACAAGTGCAGAGAGAAGTAGGAGGGGCTAAGAAAGCATAAGAACTAGGGCAGCTCCTCCAGATCTCGGAAGGGTTTGGGAAGGCTGTAGAGGAAGTGACGTTGGTGAAGCACAGCATGTTTGAGGAACATGAGGATGCCCAGCGTGGGTCGGGGAAGCCTGTGGTGGGGATAGGCCTGGTGAGACAACAGGGACTGGGTCATATAAGGTTCAAAAATGTGCTAAGGACTTTGAACTCGATTTTGAGATCGATGGGAAACCACTGATGGGCTCTAAGCAGGGGAGTCCACTGTGAACGGTCACCATAGTGATGGAGTGGACAGTGAGTTGGAGGCAGTGGTGTGCTGCAGTGGGCTTGCACAGGTTGAGAGAGCCATCATGTGCATCTCTTCCCAACGCCACGTTCAGTAACATCATGTTGGTAGCATGATATCAGCCACAGTGGGGATATTTACATGTCAGAAATTGGAAAACCCTTCAAATCAGGGCTCCCCCTGCCTCAGAGAGCCAATTGCTAAATATTTACCAATACACCACTGGTTGGAGAGGACAAGGATGGTGGTGAGAAGACCAGTTAGGAACAGTAATCTAGGCAGGAGAGGAGGGTGGCTGGGACTAGGGTGGTGGCAGTGAGGATGAAGAAAAGGAGATTAGTGTGTGTCTATCTATCATTTGTGTAGGATGAAAGGGAGAGATTGACTCTTATGTGTCACAAATATTTCCTAAGCCCCTCCCATGTCCAGGCTGAGGACAGAGAAGGGAGAGGATGTTCTGCATGTCCTCAAAGAGAACAAAGCCATGTCAGAATTATTTTAGTTCATGGTAGGATATGCCAACTTTCAGAATGCACTAAATTCCATAAGATACATTCAGGCAATAATAATAGCAATAACAGCAGCAGCAGCTATTCTACTTACTGAGTGCTCACTATATGATAGGCACGATACATTTTTAATCCCTATTATTACTCAGTGGAGTAGATATTACCATTCCTGTTTTAAAGATAGAAAATTGAGGGTTAAAAAGGTTGAGTTACTTTCCCCAAGCCCCTATGGGTATTGGGAGTACAGAAAAGGAAGAAGGTGCCATTTCCCGAGGAAGGTGACATTGAGCTCTGCTTTGAAGGTCAGGGAAGATTGGGACATGAGGAGACTGCAGACAGAGGGAAAAGAGTGAGGAAAGGTAAGGAGGGGTGGACTTCGGGCACATGAGTGCGTAATATAGCTGCAGTGGACGGTCTCTCCCACAACCACTCAACTCTACCTCTGTAGCACGAAAAGAGCCATAAACAACATGCAAACAAATGAGCATAGCTGTGCTCCAACAGAACTTTATTCATGGACTCGAAAATGTAAATTTCATACAATTTTCACATGTCACAAATCTTCTTCTTCTTTTGATTTTTTTCCAACCATTTAAAATGTAAAAACTATCCTTAACACACGGACCCACAAAAACAGATCGTGGGCCAGATCTGGCCCTTGAGCTCTAGTTTGCAGATCCTGGGCTGGACCAGCGTTGTTCAAGAGAAATACAATGTGAGCCGCATCAGTAATCTAAAATTTTCTAGTAGCACATACAAAAAAGTAAAAATAAACAAGTGAAATTAATTTTAATGAGATTTTATTTAACCCAGTATATCTAAAATGTTATTATTTCAATCTGTAATCAATATAAAAAATTATTACTGGGAAATATTACACCTTTTTTTAAATTGGCACTAAGTCTTTGAAATCCGGTGTGTATCTTACACTTACAGAACATCTCACTTTGGACTGGCCACATTCAAGTGCTCAAGAGCCACAGAAAGCTACTGGATGTAGTATTAGACAGCACAGTTGTTTAATCTTTGAAACAACTCGCATGACAGGGACTCGTGTGCCCATTTTATAGACCGCACTCTTTCCAATGGATCTCCCCACAACTGCTCCACCTCCAACTTTGACACTGTTGGAGGATCTCCACAGACGACTCACGGCAGCATTCTTGGAGGTGCAGAGCTTTCCAGTAAGTTCTCCAAGACCCTTCTCAGGAACTGCCCTCTCTAGATCACCTTTCTGTTGAAGGCCCAGGCTAGTCAGGCTCCCATAGCCCCTTGGAGTAACTTTACCACCACGGCAGTTGGCACCCTGGATGGGGGAGGAACATCAGAGGAACATGTTTCTTACGCATCTTCAACTCTACAGTTTGTAGAGGCTGGCGGAGAAAGAGAGAGACTCAAGTAGTGTAAGGGAACTACCAGCCCCTAGAGCCTGGGCACATGCCCAGAATGGAGGGAGTGCCCTGCAAAATATAAATCCACTGTTCCTTCAAGCCTCTCATGGTATGGTCATCTCTCTGCTTCAAGGGCAGTTTAAGGGGTTTTCAAAGGTAATGTAACCTACAGGCAATTTTTACGTCTGGCCCTGATGTTAGATGTTAATCTCACCCCCACTACTCCACTGTATTGTGCTTAGTGGTCAACTTCCCTGTCTCCCCACATTCACTGGAAGCTCCTTGAGGACAGGGGATGTGTTCTATTCCCCCTGGCATCTCCAGGCCCAGTAAGAGTAGCTAACAGCTGAAATATGTCTAAACACAGAATATGTCTGAGTCACAATCCAGTAAATGGTTGATGAATCAATGAATGAATGAATGATACAAGTCGCTATAGAAAAGCCCTATCATTCATTCCATAGCTCTGCCAGAAGGCACAGGGCGATATATCAGTCAAGGACTAGTCACCCACTCAGAGCTCTCATCTGAGACTTATCAATATTTTCTTCTCCCTTGGATCAGAAAATTATAATAATAAGTTAGGTGTATTTACATAGCTTGGGAGAAAAAACTACTACAAAAGGTAGAAATGACACTTTGGAATTATTCGAACCTGGGTTCACACCCTGATCCTGACCCAGATTGGTTGGATCACCTTAGACAAGCCTTTCCTTGAGCCTTGGGCCTTCATTTCCTTATGTGTTAAATCAGAAAATCGAGATCTAACTAGCTTGGCAAAATCGGAAAGATAAAATGAGCAAATCTATGTGTGAACATCTGCAAAGATAACCCTGCTCAATAACTCGTTTTTTCTTTCCTTCCTTCTGACCTTAATATATGCATGTTTGCTGGAAGTCCTGAGGCTCCCATTGGAGGGTTCCTTTATAAGCAGCTACTTCCCATGAGTCAGCCAGAAAGAGGACATTTGCACAGTATGGTGCAAGATTATTTTTGTTCTCTCCCTCCCTGCCTCCCTCCCTCTTTCTCTTTCTCTCCAGGAGAGTCTAAGAAAATGGTTCCTTTAAACATCTATTCCTCCTGCCAGGAGTTAATGCATATCACACCTTCCCTGATGCACATCTGTTATTGATTAGGTACAATGGAAGAATTGCTCTCATTATGAATAGCTACTTGTGGAAAAAAACATATATATATATATATAATTATTTACTTACAATTTTCTTGGCTATATGAATTGGGGCTTTGGAAATAACTTATTTATGCTAATCCAATGTGTCAACAGCCTGCTGAAATCACCTAAAATGGAGCAATTTTATCATCATTTTGATCTAAATTATTGGAAGAAAAGAAAAAGGAGAGAGACAGAATAAATGTGACATTCAAATGGCCTGCTTTGACCAAAAAAAACCAACCAACTTCTTCCTTGAAGCCTTCAGAAAGCCACAATTTGGATGGTTATTGATCTTTCTTTTTGGGGGGTCTTTTATTTCTCAGGATCAAGACTTTCAAACCTCTTTTTGTGTGTCAGATTAACAGCAATAATAATAGAGAGAGTCTCTCACTGTAACTAGATCTGACTAAAGCAGGCGGTGGCTGCTGTTTCTTTAGTCAAAAGAGAGCCAGCATGGTGTTGAGAGAGGCAAAGTCCTGCCATTTCTAGATTGCTATGTCCGTGGGGGGAGGGAGGAGGTGGCACCAAGGCCAGAGCCCCCCTCATCCCCAAGACTAGGGGCTCCCCCAGGACAGGACTATTGCACAGGTCTTATCTCTGGTCCCCCAGCATACAGCCTCACCCAGAGCAGCCAAGAGCAGCCACTCACTGTTTGCTGAACCACTGTTCGTCGGACAGATCAAGCCTCTAGGAATGATTTCATAAATGTAATGAAATAAGCCAGCAAGTGAAACTGTCTAGTTTAGAAAGTGGCCTGGCACCAAAACTGCCAGTGTGATCTCTGGCAGGTCACTTGACCTCTCTGAGCTTCAGTCCCCACCTACTAAGTTGAGCCTGAAATATTATTTGTAACAGTAATATTCTTATCAAGGAGCAGGGTGTGGTTGAAAGGGCAAGGACTTTTAAAGCATGCCAGACCTGCTTTCCGACCTCCACATGAGTGGTTAAAGCACGGGATTTGGAGCCAATCCGGCTGTGTTCTAATCCCTGTTCTGCCATTTACTAGCTAAGGGCAAAATACTTCACCTTTCTATGCCTTACTTTCCTCATCTGAAAAACATGGCTCGTAACAGCACCTACCCTACAGGGTTATTGTGAGGACTAAATCAGTTAATACACGGCAAGAGCTTAGAATAATTTCTGGCGTATAAATAGTAACTGCTATCATCATCATCGTCGTTGTATTGGGCAAGTTAATTAGTCTAATTTCCCCAACTGCAAAATGGGAAAGACAACATCTGTGTCACGGAGATGTGAGGGGTCAATAAATTCAGGGGCAACAGGTACCTAGCACACAGTAAATGCCAAATAAATGTTAGTATTTTCCCTCCTTCCTTTTCTGATTCCACTAACAAGCAAGCTTTGTCAAGGGGGCCACAGCATTTGTAAAGCATACAAGGCCATTCTTGCCTGCTTTTATTTCTTTGCAGAATCTCCTCCCCACCCTCTTTTCTCTTAACAGGCTCAGGTCCCCAGACAACAAAAGAATAGGCCACATCCTAGCCGGAATGAAATCTCTTTTTTGACTGGGAACTGTCCCCGTGGTGGGCAGGGCCAGGAGTCACTGGAAATGACACCACCAAATTACCAACCGGTCTCAGAGGTTTCCGAGAGAGGCTTAAGAACCTGGGCAAGGGTTTGCAGCACTTAACCGGCCAAAGCCTCTTCAATTGCAGCCTGTCAGCCCCTGAGTTAAGTAGTGGATGAAATCAGCATGTATAATTTCTCATCTTCCAAGGTTCAGAGAGGAGCATTATGTTTCAGAATGATGATCACTGCCTTCACTCCTTTTTTTCTTTTGCATTTTTCCTTCCCAAGGACCAGTGATAGGGTTCAAAGAAGCAGATAGGGACAGAGGTGAGTACTTCAATAGAACAGGGGCTCAGCTTTAAGTGAAACACTCAAAGGATGGATAGCCAGGGAAAGAGATCTCCCTTTTTCTCATGCTCTGCCAGATTTAGCAATTCACCAGCAGGCCTCCCTGGGCTGAGAGAGAGAAAGAATAGGTTAGGGAAATAATCAGCCTCTTAAACCCAGGCTCACAGTCATCCATCCATCCATCCATCCATCCATCCATTCAACAAGCTGTCTCCTTTCTACCGGGTTGAGTTGGACTCATCTTTAGACTTCAGCCTATTTCTTTCTAGAACCTTCTCTGATCTGAGACCAGGTCAAATTCCTCCACGATCTCACAGCTCTGAGTATATATCATTTAAAGCACTGATCACAGTGGCAAATACAACATCTATTTATGTAATTATTAAATTAATAGCTGTTAGAGCTGGGTTCAAACCCAGGATTCTCCCCAAAGCCTGGGATCTTGCCAAGTGGAGCAGTCAGAGATCTGGCTTGGGATCAGGAAGACTGAGTTCTAGCCCTGGGTCTCCAACTCACAAGCTATGTGATGTTCTATAAGCTACTTCCTCACTCTGGGTCTGTTTCCCCATCAGTAAGGGAAGGAGGCCGGACAAGATGACATTCAAACTCCCGCTGTCCTGCTTTGATTTGCAAGGATTTGTCATCATGTAGAAGTGATGTGTATAAGGAATGGGCCCTGGGAGTGTAGCTCAGCAAATGACAGAGGCCCCTTTATGACCTGAGCGAGATTCCTGCTCACATCCCACTGTTGCCCTTCTGTCCAGAGACAGGCCACTAAGATGGAGGCCTGGGCCCACCACACCATTATCAAGATGGTACAGGCCTCTCTCTTCCCTCTTTCCCACTGAGTTTGAATTTCATAGGCGCCTCTGTGCCCAACACAGGGAATTATCAGACTTAAGTGGAGATGGGGGCCACAGTCCTCCTCATCTCAAGACGTTACAGCAGCAGAGCTCCGGAGGGACACCTCCGCTCATTAACTATTGCCTCCATGATGTGAGGTATGAACACCTCTGAAGTTCAGAAAAATTAAAAAATGGAAAATTTAATTAAAGCCATCTCTGCTTAATTGCCTTCCTGTTGGCTTATGGGGTCTTTTGAAAAAAAGAAAACAAAACTCCTTACTTGCCTTGTCAGCCTGGGATTCATAAACTTGAGCCTTCTTCTAGCAGGAACACAAGGCTGATGGTCCCTCTGCCTTCATCATTATTAGAAGAAAATATAAGAGACTGTCTTTGTGACCTGCTAATCGGAAAGGACTTCTCACAACCCCCAAATGCACAAATTCTAAGGTGAAAAAGTAATGAATTTGATAATCCTGGAATTAAAGTGTTTGCTTAACAAAATTAATAGATGATTATAGTTTGGGAGAAGACACTTGTCTAAAAGTGACAAGGGATTAATATTTGTAATACACCAGGAACTCCTTCCAGCAAACAAGAAAATGTCAGGAACCCTAACTGACAAATGAACAAAGGATATGGAGAAGAAATTCAATGAAGAGAAAAACAAAAGACCAGCATGCTATGTAGATACTCAAACTCATTTATAGTCAAATAAATAAAAACAACAAACAAAAACCAGTAAGTGATGTCTGCACCCATCAAGTTGGCAAAAATAAAAAGTTCTGCCCTAAGTGTCAGAAGCTATGAGGAGATACAGGAAATAGGAAGTTTTATGTAAGGATGAGTGACAATTGGGGCAGCCTTGGAAGAGAGCAATCTAGAACTTAGTGAAGTTAAGTACACATGTGCTCTCTATCCCAGGTACACAGCCTGGAAAGACTGAACGATTCTCACACAGGTCTGTTGGGGGTATGTAGATGTCCAGCAGTGTTGTTTATAATAGTTGGAAACCATCCTGGAGTGCCTCTCTTGGGGAATGCATATGTAAAATGTAGTGAATGCACACAGGGACTATGTTGCAATAGTTAGAAACAATGGACTAAACTGTATACAAAGTGACATGGATGGAGCTTAAAAACAAAGTGCTAAAAGAAATAAAGAGGAAACAGAATGAGGCCTATAGCACAATATCAATACAAATTAAAAATATTTGAACACATAACAATACCTGTTTTAAAAGAATACATATAAACGAAAGGCTCAAACATGAGAGAGGGGAATAAGAGTGGGGAATAGGGATAAAAGGGAATCAATACTTCAAAAAAGTGGGATTTGCAAGGTCCAAGGTTCCTGTTTCATAACAGGAGGAGAATGATTAACTCAACCTTCAGCACCTAAAGGCAGCTACGGCATTGACACGCCCCCTTGATGGTGGCTGTTGCTCTGCCCTCTTCACCTGCCAGAGGCAGAGACTTATAGTGAGAGAGCAGCATGGCCTGGCTCCCAGAAGCCAACAGCCCCCATGGGATGTTCCGAGGCAGCTCCTGAGACCCAGGGGAATGTGATGGGCTTGGAAATCAGACTGACCTGGTGTCAGATCCTCCTCTGTCATATGGCAGCTGTGGGACTCAGCCAAACTACTGAACCTTCTCGAAGCCTCAGTTTCTTCCTTGTGAGATGGGGTACTGACCCACCCCTATTTGAGTGACTGTAGAATTTTAATTGGACTACACATGGAGCACCTGATCCATGGACTGAGCCCAGTCCACAGCAGGTACTAAATAAATGCTGGTTTCTCTTCACCTGTAAGGTGTCCAATGTCCTCATGATTTCCTCCCCATTCCCCACCCCTAGCCAACCCCCCTCTCAAGAAAGATCTAGAACCCACACTAACCACCATTATTACTACTCTCTTTTAGGCCAGAAATTGGTCTAAGTGATACAAAGACATCGTAAAGTTGGTGGTCACATCTCTACTCTGTAGGTAAAGAAACAGGGGCCTAGAGTAGTAAACTCACAAACTTATACAAACCTTACAATCAATTAACCGCTTTAAGAATGCTCGTTCAGGAAACAGGCTGAGAGTGACAAGCAGCTTTCCCAGGACCATGCACTCCAGCCAGCATCATACGTGTCTGTATCTCATGAGGTCAGTCAGGTTTCCAGATTAAGCCTCTCTATGCTAGGCTCTGCCTGGTTTACTTGTGGATCATTCTCCCTCTCAGAGAAGCTTCTGCCCTCAGAGAAGCTTCTTAGTGAGGGCAGAACTACAACGTAGACATTCTTTCATTCCACAAATGCTTACTGAGCACCTACTGTATACTAGTAGAGGCAGTTCCAGGCACTGGGATGTAGCAATGAACAAATGTGACATTACCCTGGCTCTCATGGAGCTTACATTCTAATGGGAGAGGACAGACCATGGACAAACAATGAACAAAGTGAAATATAATGTCAGGGAGTCAGGATTACCAAGAAGAAAAGTAACACAGTCAGGGGTCGAGAACCAAAGGAGGGTAGGATGGGAACTAGTTTAAAAGTTAGGACTGAACCCTGAACAATTAAAGAAAACAAGGCCAGGGCAGGTGGAGATGAAAGGGGGTTACTAGATCTCCCAGCCGTTAATGGGTTGAATTTAATAGTAAGTCTTGCAGGGCACAGTAAAAATGCCTCTCACAATATTCCTCCCCCTCGTCTCAAGAGTGTGCAGAGAAAGCTCTACAATTTGCAAAACACCGTCACTCCCATCTTCTAATCTGATCCAAATAACAATGTCAAGACTCAGCAGTGGTCTCCACTGTACAGATGTAGGAAAACAGCTCAGAAAAGGAAAATGATGTGCCCAAGATCACCCAGCAATGAAGGCCCAGAGACAGGACTCAAAGCTGGGTCCTGGGACCCCTGCTCCAGCACCTGTTATACCAGATCACACCACCTGACCTGCCGATCAACGACACAAGGTGGTTTGCTGGCCCCTTGGCACCAAGAACAAGAATGTTAAGCATGTTGCATGACCACCTTATAGTTGTGAGGTGCTTTCATGGCACAAGTCCAGTGAATGCTTTCCAGAAACAGGCCAGGGAAGAGCCAGGCTTGCTCTTGGTCACACGGCTGGAAACGCCATGGGCTCAGTTCTAGGCTCTGACGTGTAGAAAATATCACCTTTACCAGCTTGATGCAGACCTCACTGCCAAGACAAGAGCATAAGAAGCCCTTCAGCCCAGGGCTCACAGTGGCTGTGGGTTCTCCTAAGACTCACTCACAGCACTCCATGAGCTTTCTTGCCTCCTGTTCTAGAAGGAGAAAAATCTGCATGAAGAGCTTGCCCTTCACAACAGCCCAGATCTCTTTGCTCCTCCTCTCCTAGCAACACCCCTCCCTGAGGTGTGCTTTCACACAAGCTAGGGAACTGTGGTCCCCAAATTTGCTGCGTTCCTTGAGAAAAGGCACAAAGGAAACCCAAGCTGTTGTTAATACGATGATGGTTATTACCAGCGAAGGCAGAAACCTCTGGGGAGTGCATACAGCAAATGCGAACCCCACACTCCAAGCCCCCTGCAATTCTGAAGAAAAGAGACTTCATTTTACCTCCCAAGCTCAGAGCTGCACTTTTGTCCTGATGACTGGAGCAAATGGTCCCCAAAGAGCATTTAGAAAGTGTGCCGGGATGAGAGCTGCTGCCAGCTGCCATCAGCTGAGGAAGAGCCCCAAGATGTCAGGGCAAGAACTTGGGTTTGGAAATGAAAACAAATCCTTTGGGAGCCCGATCAGCAGGGCTCCTGCTCTGCCTCTACTCCCTCGTAGAAAGTCCCTGGACTTTCACAAGGGTCACAAAGAGTTTGGCATAGACAGATTGACTTTTGTGTCATTATCACAGCTTATGAAATATGTTTTGAGTGGCGATTTTATTTTTATTTTTTCCAATCTCAGTCTCGAAAGGTCAATCCAATACTTAATAGGTGGACATCCCAGGGTTTGTAATAAAGTCAGGACCCAGATGATGGGATTTCGATGGCAGGGTGATTTTCTTTTGCAGTAAAATGTAATGAGAGAATCTGCAAGAAGGGGAGGTTAAAGTTATATGTTGAGGGTAGCGGACAACCCGGCTGTGTCAGGACTGCAAAAGCGCCTGCTCCTTTGGTAGAACCAGGCCTCTCCCTCTCCAGGGTTCCTGCAGTAAATCAGCAAGGGCATGGGGTAGGGGGATGGGGCCAAGCCCTCAGCTGCTAAGCACTCATATGTGCAACCAGAAACTGATCTTGTTCTCAGAGCTGATAATGTAAGCAGAGGTGACTGTAATAGAATCAGGTAGAACTGGGCGTGAATTCTGGTCTGCACCCACCAGCTTTGAGAACATGGACAAGTCATTTGACTTCTCTAAGCCTCAGTTTCCTCTGCTGTAAAATGGGAACAAAATGCCTGTTTGGCAGGATACACAAGCTCATGAAGATATGGGGCTTGGCATGCAGCAAGTTCTCAATGAATGTCAGGTTCCACTTTCCTCCCCTTCCTTTAGACAAATACACTTATAGCATTATACATGAGGGAGATGGATGGTGAGCCTCGGCAGCATGAGTACAAGCTGACTCGGGCAAGGGCTTGCTTCCACAGCCTGGTGGGGATTCAGTCATGAAGCCAATAAAGTATATTAATGGAGGCATTTTCAAAGCACAGAGGAGAGATGGCTAAGTGCTTGGGACATGAAGTTTTTGCCTATTTTGTTCATTAGGGAATTTTTTTTTAATTATGAAAAAATATACATATAACAAAAGACATTAAATACATATAAGAAAAAGGTTTTTGTCTTTTTTGTTCCCTACTGTATCTGCTGTGGTTAGAACAGCACCTGATGCATAGTAGATGCTCAATAAGCATCCATTGGATGCATGTATGTATAGATGGATGGATAGAGGTGGGATGGATGGATGGGTGGACAGGTGGGTGGCTGGTCAGGGGGCATTTCAGAGAGGAGATGGGGAGGAAAGTATACGGTAGACACATGAAGGAAAGAAGAAGGAAGTAAGGAAAGCATGAGAGATTAGCAAATTCCTGCACTTTCTCCAGCAATACAAATTATCGTTTTAAAAAACAAAAACCATTTGGTTAATCTAAAAGGTAAAATATGGTGAAGTGGCTGATTCCTAAAATAGTTGTTTTATGTAAAGGCTGAACTCACCACGGAGTTCAAAGTAACCTCCAAGAAACCATTAAGTCAAAAGGCCAAGATATTTATTTCAAAGCTCAAGGACCTGATTACTAGTGATTACTTTCAATTCCATGCATTCTCAAGCAGAGGAATGCAAGTATTCTAGGACATTCAGGGTCCAAGGCTGGAGCATGGGGGCAGGTGAGAGAGAGGGGACAGGCAGGCAAGCCAGGGATGGTGGACCAGGAAGAAGCAATGCCTGTCCACCAAACTCAACAGGAGAGAGAAAACAATTCCATGAATTCAAGCCAGAGCCAAGGGTATCTGATGATTTACCAAGATGAAATTTAGGGAAATGATGAGCACTCCTTGAGGACTGACATCTTCAAAGATTAATCTTTCTTCTCTGTGACCACATTGACCCCTTCAAATCACCTCCAACACATGTAGTTATTGATACGTGATTAATACTGATACCAGCAGAAAGGCCTCGTGTGCACTTTTGTGGGGATTAGGGTGGGTGTTGAGGGGGATATCTTGTCCTCATGTGACAAAGGCACTTGTCACATATATCTTTATACATAAATTTACATACACCCACACACCAGTGTAGAAACTGAATCTAAGGCAATAAATATTTTACATACTGTCTCCTGTTATTTAAAACCATCATTTCAAATGATTGCATTTAGCCCATTGAGTGAACAGTGTTACGGGAAAACCCATTCCCTCACTGTCTGACATTTATTTCACCTTGTTTCCCACTTTTCTCTCCTTTAGTTGACAGTGTAATATTACCTTTAGGCAGAAATCTTTTTTTTCCTACCTTCGATCATATCCTTAAAGAAAGAATTCAAACATGGCACCATTGAATCAAGGATACAAGCTTTGCCAAAAAGTCTTCCAAAAGAGTTGGGGTGATTTATTTTATATGAGGATGCTGGTTTTGCCACAGACTCTCTAATAGAAATTATTACTAAAATGTTCTTTTGTTAGTTTAATAGGAAAAATGACGACAGGTTAATTTCTAAAATAGCTGTAGTATATAGAAAGGCATAATACTACAATAAAGTTCTAACAGACTCCAAGACTGCATTACAAAGAAGGTAAATGCAGTTGAAAGCCTGGGATAATTAGTAAACACACGCACACTTCATGGGAATTCTGCTCTGGCTGTGGCCGTGGGCACGCCTTGAACTCATTCTCCTTTCAAAGAGTCTACAGCCACTTTGCCCTTTTTTTCTTGGCATTAATCCCTGAGGAAATTCCATGAGAAAGCTGGAAAGGAATGAGAGAGAGGGATTTCAAATATTCCCTTTGTCCAGCCTATAATAAGGATTATTCTAAATCTTTTGTCCGGCACATATAAGATACCACGGCAGTTAATGAATAAGTTAATTGGTTAAATCATTCTAGTGGGGACCTCCAGTTCATTCCCAGTAAACCCGTAATGTGTGTGTAAAAGATTAGGGCTGCATACAAGAAAGGCAAGACACCAGATGGCTCAAAGGAGCCTCACTGATATTTTAATTTTTTTTTTTTTTTTACAAAAGTGCTATGTTCTCATTAAAGAAAACAGAAAAAATAAAAAATTAAAACAAAAACAACAATTACCCTATAGTTTCACAACCCGTAGCCAATGTTTTGATAGGTTTTCAAGCAAATATACATGCATTTTATAAAATCGAGATTAGACTTTGCATCAATTTTTATCTTGCTTCTTCCATTCAAGATTATAAGCTTTTCTATTAAAAACAAATTAATTCTTCCGAAATGTATTTAAAGCTAAAAATGATTACCTAGCATGGATGTATTATGAATGTTGTCATTCTCTTCATTAAATACTTCTGAAGTTTTCTTTGATTTTTGTTGTGATTCTTTCATCCACTGAACATATATTTATTGTATGCTTCCCATGTTGTATGAACTAGACCAACGAAACAGTCTTAGACCCCTACACTCAGGAATAAAAATATTAAGCAATTAACACATATATTTAATCAAAGCTGTGTAAATCACAGTAAGAGAAGTGCTCTTTAGGCTGTGACAGGAAGGCTGGCGGAAGATGGCAGGGTCAGAATGGGAGTAAGCGGGTCCCAGCAGAGGGAAACATGTGTGCAAAGACTGAGGCAGAAAAGAGCTGGTGCCGAGGGCGAGGGACGTTCAGTATCTTGGAAGCGTGATGGGAGGTGGGGAAAGCCTCACCACTGGTCACTCTATACTAAGTGCATTGAAAAGCCATTCACACTGTGAGACACACAGGATGTGCTTTTACATTTTAAAAGAAAAGGTGTGTTAACACAGAGAGCACCATGGGACTGGATTCCTTAGACCCGACAAGCCTCTAATTAGCAGCCAGTTTGCATTCAGATTTCACGGCTGGCCAGTCTGCCTGTCTGCCCACTACAGGCCACCTATGCAGGACAGCAGGGCAGACAGCCAACGGGAGACGGGCCCTGCCACCCTGCAGAGACTCGCAGAACCTGTCCTTTCTCCATTGGTGGGTTTCACCCATAAGGAGGGCTATGAGGGGGAAAGATACCAAGTACACCTAAAAGGATAACAAGATGAAATATCTGGCTCTAGGTGTCCTCATCCAAGATTTATCACAGTCCTAAGATGGCCACTGGGCAACCTCAGCAGGAAGAAGGCAGGTTCAGTCTGGATCACACAGCTTTGTAAATGCTGCTCTGCTAAAATACCCTCTCCCTGTCTTGGGTCTACCTGGCTAACTCCTACTCATCTTGCAGCCTCAGTTCAAGTATTTCCTCCTCCCGGAAGCCTTCCCAGGTGGAGTTGAAATACCTTGTCAGTGGCACATTCCTCTACCTCAGCACTTGCCACAGTACATATAATAGTCACTTCTCTTCACCTGTTTCCTCATCTGGAGTATGAGCTCCAGCGGGCTGGGCATAGGATATCTGCTCAATAAACTTTTTGATGAATGAATGAATGAACCATGGTATCAACATCTCAAATTTAACTCTCATTAGAAGCTGGCCAAAGCACACCGTCTTCTCCAAGGACAATGATCTCATGCTAACTGCTTGTTCTGCCTTTGCTGGGACCGTGTGTCCCCTCTGAGTGGCTCACATTCAGCCCTGCCTCCTGCCCATCCATATCTGCTTTCAGCAGAGGATCTCTGCTTATTCTCTGTGCAGACCCTAGAGCTGGTGTGGGAGGCTAAATAACGGCCCCCAAAGATATCAGGTCTTACTCCCTGGAACCTGTAAATGTCACTTTACTTGGAAAAAAGGTCTTTGCAGATGTGATTAAGAATCTTAAAATGGGGAGATTATCCTGGATTATCTGGTACTAAATGCCATCACAAATGTCCTTATAAAAGAGAGGCAGAGGGAGGTTTGACATACACGTGAGGAAAAGGTGATATGAAGATGGAGGCAAAGATTGGAGTGATGTGGCTACAATCCAGGGAATGCTGGTCACCACCAGAAGCTGGGAGAGGAGTGGATTCTCCCCTAGAGCCTCCAGAGGGAGCGCAGCACTGTTGAAACCTTGATTTCAGCCCAGTGGTACTGATTTTAGACTTCTGGCCTCCAGAACTGTGAGAGAATAAATTTCTATTGCTGTAAGCCACCAAGTTTGTGGTAATTTGTTATAGCTGCTGCAGGAAACCAATAATCCAAGTAGTGGATGGTTTTGGGGGTCAGGACACCTAGCACGTCACCCCAGCTCTGAAACTCTCTCAGCAAGTCTATTTGGAACCGGGATTCTCACCCAACTTGCATCTTGACTCACAGCTAACCCTGGGCAGGCCTTTAGCTTCCTACCCAGAAAGACGGGAGAGGAACAGTCACCAGCTGGCAGAGTGGCTAGGGGAGTGGGAGGGACCTGTAGGGACAGGCCCGAGCACAATGACAGGCACACAGCAGTCACTGCATGTAGGTTACTTCTGCTCTCCTTTATTATTATGAAAAATAATAGTCAGCACTGGCCGAGCCCTTACTATGCGCCAGGTACGAGCTAAGCCTTCACTTGAGAAGGAGGCATTGGCCGGCATTTCCAAGAGGGGAGTTGGAGGGGTTAAGTGTGCCCCTAAGAGAGGTGTTTTGAGCTCCCTAGAAAGTGGGGTGACAGAATGGGATTTACCAAAAAGGTACAATGTCCCAGAAAGAAATATAAGGCAAAAAGAAAAAAAATTACAGCCCAGTCATAAAATACAGAATTCTTTTCCTCTGCCAGGGGCACGTTTCTCCACCCTTTCGTAACCGGCCCAGGATAATTTCCCAGTATGTGTGTCTTTTCTGTAGCACAGAGGTCAGACTCAAACACCAAACACAGCTGAACCTCTTTTCATTCTGTCGTCTCTACTCTCCGTGCCTTCCTTGAGAAGTGACTTTCTAGATCTACTGGTCTAAAATGAAGGAAAACAAGTAAATAAAAATAGAAAGCTTCTGGTATCGCCTGCAAATTCGGGGGTTAAAAGGACGACTATTTCTCCCTAAGTACTAATGCTTTGCTCTCTTGTGGGAACTCTCGCCCATGCCCTGGATCCTAAAGACAAGGAAAAAAATGATCAAAGCCCCAAATCTATCCTGCACCTCTGGGGCCAGCTGCGGGCTAGAGGTGGAGCACCGGACCAGGAGGCCCCTGCCTGGTTCCTTCTCCTGGTCCCGGCCCAGGCCTCAGTCTTGATATGGGATCAAGCCCTCCCACAGGGCAACTGAGGAAGAAGAAAAGTAGATGAAGGAGAGCAAGTAGGACTGGCAGAGAAGGCACCTTCCATCACTGCCCAGTGGAGTGAGTGGTGTGGGAGGAAGAATCCAGTCCTTTCTCTGGATTTCCAGTCCAGATTCTCAGCTTCGGGCATGCCTTACTCTGAACCACCTCCTCGCCTCACCTTAAGTTAAGATTCAGCTTCGCCCAACGAAGGAGGCAGAGAGCTTGGTGGTTAAAGGGGGGTGCAGGCTCCAGACGGCCTGGATTTGAATCCTAGTCCCACCACTGATGAACTGGGAGAACTTGGGAAAGGATCTCAACCTTCCCATCTATAAAATAGGGATAATAAGAGGAAGACAGGGAACGTGTGGCTATAACTTATTCCTTCTTTATCCCTCCTCCTGCATTCATTCTGGGAACATCGTGGTAAATCAAAGTCCCTGTCCTCATGGAGATTACAGGGCTGGTAAGGGTGCCTGACAACAAATGAGAAGATAAACAAAATAACCCCAGCTGTGAGGAAATGCACACGTGGATGAGAAAGTCAAAGGGGAAGGCCTTTATAAGAGAGGGTGCTGGACAGGTGCATCAGATAAGAAGGAGCCAGCCATTCTAGAATGAGCAAGCAGCATACTCAAATTCTTCTATATGGGAAAGGGCTAAAGGGGTTCAAGGAACAGAGCAGAGGCCAGAGTGCCTGGAACAGCACAAGGAGGGTGAAGATGGTACAAGGAAGGTCAGAGAACTATCACACAGGCCAGGGTATGTCTGAGTTGTTTAAATTTCACTTTAATTGTGATGAAAAACCTACTTCAAAGGCTTTGATGCAGCAGAGTGAGGTTGTCAGATCTGGGTTGTCAAAATATCTCTCTGGCTGCTGGATGAACACCGTACCAAAGTGGAAATTAGACCCCATTTGGACACTATTGCAGTGGTTCAGGGAGAGATGACAATGGTCCGGACCACGGTGGCACCAGTTGCGATAGAGAGAAATGGATGGGTTCCATGAGTACTGATAATATCCAACATTTATTTGAACACTCTCTGGCACCGTATAAAGCACTAAGCACTCACTATCTCATGAGATCCTCCTGGCAGCCCTATGAGATCAGTACTCATATTATCTCCAGGTGAGAAAATCGAGGACCAGAGAGGCTAGGTAACTAGTTAGGAAGTAGTAGAGGATCTGAATGGAGGCCATCGAGTTTCTGAGCCCACACACCCGACTGCTCTTCCTTCAAGAGGCCTCGACGGAGGATGAGCTGAGGGTGGTGGTGGCGTTAGTGCCGATGACACTTCCATAGGGACCCTGCCTGGTCTTTTCGTGCCATCCTCTCACCTTCAGGTGCTATCTCAGATGATGCTCCACTGCTATTCACAGGGTTTTCATGGCCAGTTTTTTTCAGAAGTGGGTGGCCAGGTCCTTCTTCCTACTCTGTCTTAATCTGGAAGTTCTGTTAAAAACTGTCCACCATGAGTGACTGGTGGCACAGCTTTCAGTATCACAGCAATACACAGCTGCCATAGTATGACAACTAACAAACAGGTGGTGTGGTTCCCTGACCGGGAAATGAACCCGGGGCCGCAGCAGTGAGAGCACTGGATCTTAACCACTGGACCACCAGCGCTGACTGAGGGTGGAGATGGATAGGAATATCGAGACGGCTTCTAGGTTTTATGCTTGAGCAACTGAGCTGATGGTGGTGCTGTTTACAGACAGGGATGAGTTGAGGAAGAGACTGGCTTGTCGGGGGAGGGGAGGCACTGGGAGCGGAGTTTCACTGAGGTTCAAGAGCACTGTTTTGGACATGTTGAG
Organism: Ceratotherium simum simum; assembly: GCF_057802395.1. NCBI lineage: Eukaryota > Metazoa > Chordata > Mammalia > Perissodactyla > Rhinocerotidae > Ceratotherium > Ceratotherium simum. Next base: position 35,367,919 of record NC_141906.1, read on the forward strand.
GTCCAGCCACCTGCATTTATTCCCCACAAAGCAGTCAGTGGTGGAGGGTGGTGTAGGGGCCAGGCTGGTGGGGCACAGGGAACCGGGACAATTGTTCTCTGTCTACGTGACCCTCCCTCCCCCAACATATACAGGTATGAGCCTCCCAGTGTCCTTTTATGAAAGAAGGTCGGATGGCAGACCTGTTCAGAAATGCGATAAACACTTACCGAGAAAAGCAAAGCAAGATTGTCCAAAGGAGTTTTTAAGTTTTCTCATAAATTATCAGTAGTTCTTGGGAGGGGCGTGCATGGACATTTTCAACATCAAGACAATGTGAAAAGAATGGAGAATGAGAGAGAATCCAGGGCTGTGCTGTGTTTCCAAATCCTGGACGCGGGAATCCACAGCTATGTCAGGGGCTGGGGCAGCGTCATGGGAGGATCCCCGGGCTCGGAGGCCCACTTGCTGAGTCAGGTCTTGGGAACAAGGCTGACTCATCTATCTCAGTGTTTACTTGGCTCTGTAGAATGTTGATAAATGCTAAGAAAACAAAGGTTCTTGGCCACATCGACTTGGGAAAAGCGGCTTAATAAGGCTTCCTGACTGCAGGACTTTTCAGAATCTTGAACCTGGGAATGTGCCTTGTGACTCCCCAAGGAGAAGGAGGAAAATTCCGCAAATGTATTTGATCACAGAACGCTTTTGTAGCCAAGCACCTCCCGACACAAGTGCTCCAGGGAAGAGATTTTAGGAAATGTTCATCTAGTCTCTTTCATTCTTTTTTTTTTTTTACTGAGGAAGATTTGCCCTGAGCTAACATCTGCTGCCAGTCGTCCTTTTTTGCTGAAGAAGATTCACCCTGAGCTAACATCTGTGCCAATCTTCCTCTATTTTGTATGTGGGACACCTGCCACAGCATGGCTGATGAGTAGTGTAGGTCCGCGTCTGAACCCGTGAACCAGGACCACCAAAGCGGAGCACATGGAACTTAACCATTAGGCCGTGGGGCCGGCCCAAGTCTCTTTCATTGTTAACGGAAAGGCAATGGACCCATTACTCAGAAGTGAATGGTGAAGGTTCCTGAGTGTGCATTTGGAAGCCTTGTAGGGAGTGTTGAATATTAGACGCTGTGTGGGAAGGCCTGGGGTGGAATGCATGCTGTGTGACTTGGAGTCGGCTAATGAATCATCCTGGATCTTGGTTTCTCAACTGTCTGTTGAGGACAAGAATAACACGGAACACAGATTTCTGTGAGAATTAATGGAGACCACTTATTCTAAGTCCCAGCTGCAGGCATCTAGCACACAGTAGGCCTCTCTAGATACAGAGATCTCTGGCAGGCTTCTCGCAGCCCCGGCTCTTCAGTGCATCATCTGTGTGGGGCAGAGAGCCTGCCCACCTCCCTGCTCCACCAGTTCCCCCTTCCCTTGGCAACAGCCCTCGTCAGGGGGCCCAACTCCCTGCCATTATCAGGCTTCTCAAGTGGTCAGTCAGGGGGCAGCTAAGTCCAACCTGGAATTTGAAAACAAGCCCCCCTCGGGCATGCGGTAATTGTAGGCAACAACGCAATCATGCCCCACAGCTTAAATGGCCTGAAAAAACTCCAGGAGGAAAGAGCCAGTGTGCAATAGCCTTCTAAATACATCAGGTTTCTGGAATGCTCCAGAGCTCCCTGTCTACTGCAGCCATGGCTTCTGCAGTGGCTCAAATATGCAAGATGTAACCCTGTATTTCCAGAGCCCTTAATATTTCTTCACCACTCGGTCATTCATTCAATACATCTTGACTGATCCCCTCTCTGGACCAAACATGGGGCTGGGCATTCGGATACAAAGGATGCTCCAGTCTAGTGGGGAAGGTAGAAAAGGGAGTCAGTAAGCACTAGGACAGAGCTAGGAACAAATTGTATGAGAACGGGAAGGATGAGGCTTTGGTCCATTCCAATCAGTGCCTTCAAAATCAGCTCACATTTAGGGAGCGTTTGGCATGTGCCAGACAATGGGGTAGAAGATTTTTGCATAAATGATCTCAACTCAGACACATGATGCCATTTTACAAGGAGAAAATAGAGAATCAGAGCGGTATAGGGAGTTGCTCAAGGCCACACAGCTCATCAGGGGAGGGCTGAGATTCAAATTTAAGTCTTTGGCCTGGATACCCTTCTTCAGCAGGCAACTCCTGAGCCAGCTGAGCTAAGCAGACAGTGCCGACCAGGGGGTTCTCTGAAGATTAAAGGAGATGGTCTCTGTGGACATCTTTCCTTAACCTGAGGGCCTCAGACACATGCTCTTTTGTTTCTTATGCCTTGCATTTCTTTCCTCTGCCTGGTGCAGGTTTGGCTTTGGTGGCATAAAAGCCTCCTACTTATGCACATGTCACTCTCAGTCCAGAATTTAGTCAAAATGAGCAAACGTGGGTTCCCAAAGAAGCTTTTACCAGCAGCCACATTTCCCCATGCCCTGAGAGATCAGCTTCAGTAACTCCCCACCAGCTCCCTGGGAAGACTTCCTGATGGATGCTCCCCACAAGGCGGAATCCCAGGGATTCTGAGGTCCAGAGCACCTATAGGGATGGAGCCCATGTGCTTGAGCCTGCAGTGGAGCTGGGGGCGGGGAGAGTGGGATGAGTGCTACCATGAGACTTCCTCCTTAGAGGAGGCTGGGAGCCTCTTCTCCAAAGGCCCGGGGCTGGCTCCAAGCCTCAGAAATAAAACCACCCTTCTCTTGTGGGGAGAATCCTTAGAGGAATATTTATGAGACATTAAAACCACTGCCATCAACTCTTTAAAAAATTCCTGTACATGTGATTATGTGTCCAGGATGAGATTCCTGGATAGGGTATAATTACTTCCCTGAAGCTCACATACCCTGGGGACTGAGAGCAGGAACACTGCCTGCAGATCTGCCTCCTCGTCTCCCGGGTCTCCCTCTGCCCCTACAGACTCTTCCCTGCATGGGCCTGCTGCTGCTTCTCCAAATGCCACCCCTGCCCTCTAACCACTCTCCGTTGCTCTCTGCCCTGATCTGAGCCGAGGAGGATGACCCAGCAGATGTACCACGCAGGTCCCTTGCACGCCAGCATCAGTGCCTTGTTGGCTTTGGCCAATGGAAAGTGTTAGCAGGAGATGGGAGGGCAGGCGGAGAGGCCGAGGGATTTCCTGCCTGCTCCTTCCCTGCTCTGGTGCTGCACCCTCCACAACCACAGCTTCTACCCATAGCTTCTTCAGTGGGGTCCCCACAATCCTGGCGCTCCAGAAATACTACTTTCTCTCCTCGTCCCTTCAGACATGGGGTGGTTTTGGCTCTACCCATCCAGGTGGCCTCACCATCTCTTGGTTACTCTCTCAACTCTGCTTGTCCCACTTCTGCTAAATAGTTCCTTCATTAAAGTCTCCTTATTTGAACCATCTGGGATGAATTCATAAACAAATCAGGAAGAGAACTGCAATATTTCAGGCCCATGTCACAAACTAGGTAAGGAATAAACATGCTCACTCACCACCTCTTGGTGTGTTCTGGCAATCTGTGCCATGTGTCAGCCCTGGAGATGCAGGGCTGCTGGGCCAAGGAGGGTGGCCCATAGCTGGGGAGGAGCTGTTCCTGTTTCTCTCTCCTCTCTTCTGCTCCCTACCCTCCATGTATATATATATATGATTGTATATTTTACCCTAGTCTAAAACAGAACACCGCACTACCCACATCCTTGGTCAACAAAATATTAGAAAGAATAATAGAGCTTTTTCAGTTCATCATGCATTGACCAGACCTGCCCTGAGAACCTTCTGTGTGTCAAGTCCTGTATAAGAAACCATGGTACAGAAATGAATGGCTACATAAGGCATGGTCCCTGCCCTTGAGTACTGCCAGACTATTGAACCTCATGTGCCTATTGAGTGACCAAGGAAATGTTCTGCACTAGAATAACAATAACTTGCCCCTAGTTTTTCTCTCCCCACGGGTTCATTTGGTAGGACACAGCCAGCCAGCCAGACGCACAGACACACACTCACACGCTTCAGCTGGATGACTGGGAATTCTCACCCGCTGCCACAGCAATACTTATCTGCAGGGTTCCAAACCCAGGCTTTGGAGTGACGAATAGGATGTGAACATAGCAGAGGGCCCTGGGGCACACAATTCCTTCGCTTTCCCCGGTAGGACCTAGTCAGTGTTTCTGTGGTGAAAAGAGTTACAACATAATAGTAATAAAATGAGGCTTTGCAGACATGCCTCATGGATCCATTTACATTAGTCATGGAGCATCTGGTCTTTGCCCAGCCTTGTGCTTGCTTCTCGGGCTGCAGAGCTGCCCCGTTCGGTGTCCTTCCGTCCAGTCAGGGGCACCCACTTCCCTGTCCTCTCCTCCTCCCTGCCTCTCAGCTGACACTGCCAGATTGTGAGCTCCTGGTCTGCGACCCAGGAGGCCTGCATTTCAGTCTCAGCCCACCACTCACTCACCTGCTCTATGAATGTGCACAAACCACTCCCTCTTTCTGGCCCTCGGATTCCCCTGCACCATGTGGCATTTGAATGGATGGTCAGGAAGAACCCCTTAGTGAAAAACCACTGCACATCTCAAAGCACATTGTCACTGAGTGATAATAAGGGACAGTAAGAGAAAGCTGCTTGAAGGCTGGGGGCACAGCCCAAAGAGGTATCGGAGTGAATGGAGGGCGAGTCCCAGGAGAGTGCATTAACCCCATCCAGGCCAGTGGCTTTCACCTTGGCTGCATACTGTAATCACCTGGGGAGTGTTTGGGAATCCTGATGCTCAGGCTGCTCCCAGGACCAACCAAATCAGAATCTCTGGGGTGCAACCCAGGCATCAGTATTTTCCCAAAGCTCCCTTTGTAATTCAAATGTGCAGCCACGACTGAGAACCACTGACTTATAGTCACTGCCCACATTTTGGGTAACTTTCACCAGATGGTCAATAATGTCCATTTAGAACATACATTTTAGATTCAGAGGGTGAGGGGTTTTCAATCACAGAAATCTGAAAAAAGATAGGTTATTAAACACTCTACTTACTTGTGCCTCGTCTACAAAAATATAATTCCCTATTAAGAAGACAGCATATATGAATTAACTTCTATAATCAAAAAACGTAATTAATAACCCAGTTAGAACAAGATTTTGAGGAGCTAATAATCCCTAAGTATAAATTATGTTCTCTCATTAAAATCTGTTACAAACGCTACTTATTTAACAAATAAACCCTTGTCTAACAATTTGCTTGACTTTATAGGTATAGATAAATAATTTTTCCCTGTTGTTTGGGATTACCCCCCTAGAGTTTTTCAAAGGTCCTGGTTCATGGGTTTCAGCCTGTTGCCTGCACTTGCCCTAACATCTCCCTTTTAGTGTGTAAACACAGGCTCTAGCTGTCTCTCTTCCTTCCAGGTGACCCCATACCCCCACGTAGTCAACACCCACTTGCCATTTGGAAATCTGAGTACCTGCTATGTCTCTACTAGATAGCACAGAACAATCCCACTCAAAGACAGCATATTATGTCCTTTCATCTTTAGCTTGTTCCCAAATCACTTGCTCAAATTCTTTCCATTATAAAATAATGAAAAGAAGATACACTTTGGAATCAGATAGCTCTGGCCTAAAAATTTGACTCTAGGAGTCCAGAAGAGGACCACAAATGTGCAGTTATCTAACAGCTGACAGAGATGACACTAAAGTGCAGTGGGGAAAAGGTGGTCTTTTCAATAGGTGTTGCTAAGTCAATTGGTTATCCATATAAAAAAAAAATGAACCTTGACCTCTATTTCACACTATACAGAAAAATCAATTCCAGATGGACTGTAGATCTAAATGTAAAAGGCAAAACAATAAAACTTTTACAAGAAAACACAGGAGAACATCTTCATGACCTTGAAGTAGGCAAAGTTTTCTTAAGCACAACATAAAATGTGCTAACCATAAAGGAAAAAAATTGATAAACTGAACTTCACCAAAATTAGGAACTTCTCTTTGTCAAAGGATACCATTAAGAGAGTAAAAATATAAGCCACAGAATGAGAGAAGATATTGACAATAGCTGACAAAGGATTTGTGCCAGAATATATAAAGAATTCCCATGAATAAATAAGAAAAAAGGTAGACAATCTCATGTTTAAAAAGTCTTGAATATGCACTTCACAAAAGAGGATATTCAAATGTTCCAATAAACACATAAAAAGATGCTCTACTTCATCAGACACTAGGGAAATGCAAATTAAACCACAATGGGATACAACTATACAACCACCAGAATGGCTACAATGAAAAAGGCAGTTGTTAGGAGACGTGTAGAGCAATCAGAACTCTCATACACTTCTGGTGGGAGTATAAGTTGGTACCATCAGTTTGGGAAACTGTCTGATACTACCTACTAAACAGAATGTACATATATCCTGTAACCCAGAATCTCCAATCCTAGGACAAAATCAGTGCCAAAAGTCATGGAAAGAATATTCACCATTGAAGCACCATTTGTAATAACCCCAAACTGGAAAATATCCAAATATGCACCAAGAGTAGAGTGGGTAAATAAATTATGTCTACTCACACTAGGCAAAACTTAGAGAGCGATGAAAATGAATGAACTAGAACTACGTGGAACAACATGGATAAATCTCACAAAAAATGCTGAGTAAAAGAAGCAGACACAAACAAGGATATGCTCTATGACTCTATTTATATTCAATTAGAAAACAGGCAAAACTAATCTATAGTAGGATGAGTCAGGATCGCAGTCATCTTTGCAGGGACTGAGGGGAAAAACAGAGACTGAGATGAGGCAAGATGGGGGACCTCAGGAGGTGGCAATGTTCTGTTTCATGATGACGGTTTTGGTTACATGAGTACATTCAGTGGGAAAAATTCACTGAGTTACACATTCATGAATGGTGCACTTTTCTTTATGTATATTATACATTGATGAAACGTTTACACACACACACACACAAATTTGGCTGTTTCACCTTTTAACTATGAGTGACCTTGGGCAAGGCTCTTAATCTATCTAGTATTAAGTTTCCTCTTCTGTAAAGATTGGAATTATAATACCACCTACCTTACAGGGTTCTTGCAAGGATCAAATAAAAAAAAAGTAAAAAAGTACATACACATATATAGCACCTGGCACACAGAGCGTGCACTCATAAATCAGTGTCCCCCCCACCCCCGGCTCTACTGCAACTGTGTAATAGCTTCTTACAACCTGGGACCTGAAGGAACCATCTCTTTCCCTTTGTTACATTTCAAAAATAAACAAGCAAAAAACAAAACAAGACTGAAACAAAAGATGTTTTGAGTGTTACAGGTGGCACAAGGCCTTTCACAGATATTCTTGAAGTGTTTGAAGAGTCTGTCTATGGATGAAGACAATCCCCACCTCCAGCTAGGTTAGAAAAGAGCTGAGTTAAACACAAGGATGGACCCCAGCTCAGGGTTTTAATCCAGAAACAGTGACAGTGAGGATTGCACTAAGATGACAGGAAGAATACAGAGGATGCTGCCTGCCAATATGGCAGCCACACTTTCTTTTCTTTTAACCACACATGGGCTGAGTTTTCAGGCAGCAAAATTCTTCACAGACAGAAAAAGTCAGGGAAAAACCACTCTCTTTCCTTAAAATAAGTGCCAAGTCACAATGTGAGAAAGTGCAAGTTACGGAAAACATGAGATTCCCATAAAATAAACTTGTGATTACTGGGAATTGGAAACCAACCACCGCTGCACCTTCATCCCCACCCGCTCCAGACCTCGCTTCTTTGGCGAGAGGAGTCCTCTGACACGCACACAGACAGGGCCCTACCGAGGTCGCTGAGTTTGTTCCTTAATTCTTTTATTCGCCCAGCAAACATTTATTGAGCATGGATGGATGGTGCACCAGCCTTGTGTTGGCTGGACACAGGGCATAGGGGAAGAATGAGCCTGCACCCTGCCCTCACGGAGCTTACATGCTGTGGAGGATTCCAATAGCTAAATGGGCAATTACAATGCGGGGTGTTGCATGTTAAACTGCAGAGAAATACAAGGGACTTAGGGACCAGAGAAGAGGACATCTTTCTAGAGAAGGGGACACCTGAGCTAAAGCTTAAAGGATGAAGAGTTAGATGTGGACATTCCCAAACAGAGGGGACAGTGTGAGCAAAACCCGGAAGTAAGAAGTTGCTGTTGGTGTTTCTGGAACCGAGAGTGGAGGAAGGAGTGCCAGGAAGGAGGCTGGAGAGGCTGGCAGCACCCAAGCAAGGTGGGCCTTCTGTGGACTCTGTCCTGTAGGCCAGCAGTCCTCATCCTGGCTGCATATCAGAATCACTGAGCATCTTTCAAACCACACTGACGTCCAGGCCTCCTGCCTTGAGATGCTCGTTTAATGGGTGTAGGCTTGGGTCCCATCATCACTGCTTCTTAGGAGCACCCCCGGTGATCTAGCATGCAGACAGTGTTGAGAAGCATTGCTATAGTTCAGGGGTCTGCAAACCACAGGCCAGGGGCCAAATCCATTTCTTTCTGGCTTGAGAACTAAGAATAGTTTTTATAGATAAACATTTGCGATTTATTTCATGGTAGGGAACACTCACTCCAGTTAAGCAAAATGTTATCCTCTCTGCCAAAAAATGAAATTCCTTTCTTCTCATCAGTAGATCTGTATTACAAAAAAAGTATTCAATTATTATTATATTCTGAATTACACCAATAAAAAATTTGTGAAAATGTGTTTTCTCTCTCATGATATGAGGACTCACATGATATCCTCAACTTTGCCTCTTGGAGAGAAAACCTGAACTATTTCCTATCTGGCCTTTTACAGAGAAAGTTTGCTGACCCCTGCTATAATTGAGGGGGAGAGATGGAACCATTTTGAGCAAGAGAATAACATGGTGGGTTTGTGTTAAAAAGAGGACTCTGGCAGCTGTGTGGGGACAGTTTGAGGAGAAGGGACTGGAGAGAGGGAGGCCAGGGCGTGGCTATTGTTTATTCTTGGCCCAGGAGAATGTGGCATGACCCAAGGCAGTGGAATGAAGGTGGCAAATGCAAGCCTGGATCTCAAAGGTCAGAGGAGGAGGTGACACACACAGGGCTTGGAGGCTGATGCGTGTGTGGGATGAAGACAAGAGGGAGGTCCAGGAGACGTCCTTGGGACACCAAAGACTGTATAGAGCCACCAGTGCCACCACTTCCCCATCCTGGAGCAGGAGAGGAAACTCTGGGCTTGTCCCAGCCCACTTAGAAGGAGAAAACTGGAGTCCCTCCCTGTGCCTTCTAGCCTTCTTCCGAAAGATGCCATTTGCTCTTTGTCGCCCTTGGAGATAATTCCCCTCCTGGTACATCTGTGCACAGACAAAAAAGCGCAAAGAACCAAACTGTGCTGTAACACCCTTTGGCTCCCTGAATCCCAAGTGCCACCCAGTATGGCAGGCAGGGTGGGTGTTACTGTCCCCATTCTACAGACAGGAAGCTGGAGCCCAGAGAGGAGCCGCACGTTGGCCCATGCGGAGCCTTTGTATTCCCCTCAATGTGCCGACGTGGAACCAAGGCCACGTGTCTGGCCCCTACCTCTTCTCAGAATGTCTTCCCTGTCTCTGGGTCACAAAAGTCCCTCCACGTAAGCTCCTGGGGGCCAGCACCTGTGATCTCACTTCCTGAGATCCTGGGCTCCAGTGCCAACTGGCCCTGGGTTCAAATCCTGGCTCTGCCGTGTCCTCACTGCTCTGAGCCTCAGTTCCTTCACCGGGAAAGTGGGGGTTGAGATTCTTCCATACATGGTTGTTGAGAGGATTAAATAGGATAATAAGAAGTGCTTGGTCCTGTGTCTAGCACATGATAAGTGCTCAATAGTGCATAGTATCTCATTAGCATGGTTCCCTCTTGGCAGTCTTAATTACTACTTGCTTGCATCTGGCTGGAGTGGACATACACAGAGAGGACATACGTAGTTATGTGTGAACTCAGGAGCTAAAATGCTGGGATCCCAAGCCCAGCTCTGCCACTGATTAGCTGTGTGATCTTGGATGAATGATTTATCAAAATAGTTGCTACCTGATAGTATAATCCTGTGAATTCAGTGAGTTAAAATATGTAAGGCATTTGGAACAATGCCTGGCAATAGTGTTCTGTAAGTGCGAGCTATTGTTACTGTTTTATAGGTATTTTTATTTTCCATAGTAATTTCAACACTAGGCCAGTTACTGGGATCCAACAGAACTTGTACCAACAGTGAGTCTGCTGGTGTATTTATTCACCCAGCGTTTTCCAGGTCCTGCCTCAGTGCCTGGCCTGCGCTGGTCTTTGGGATGCCAAGTTGAGTGAGGTTCCCTCAGCATACCTGGGGTCCTCACGTCTTGGTGAACTCCTGACAATTGATTTACACGGCCTCATGCAGGAGATCCTTATCTCTGTATAGATTTATATAATGAAGTAGTAAACATTTATCACATAGAGCCACAGGCTCTTATCAATCCTGACCCTCAAAAAATTCTAAAACCGAAAGATTTTTCTTTTTTTAATAACTCATTTGGTGACAAAACCTGACCTGAAGTGACATGAAGCTATTTATTGTCTTTGTTTTTCGCACTTAGTGTGAACAGTTTGATGCAGAAAAATTAATGGGTTTGATTATGGAGCACTGCCCCAGCCTCCACTGAGGGTATTACATAACATACAGTATATGTACCTAGGTTCTTTCTCAAGTCTGAATACGCACCAAGTTCCAAAACACGTCTGACCCCCAGGGCTTCAGATGATGGACTGTGGACATGCATTTATGATTTCCCTGGGACAGCTGTAATCACTCCTATCGTTCCCTTCAACCAAGAGATACAGAAAATGGGTGCTTGCCCATAACCAAATGACTCTTTATTTCTCTTTGAAAAAGAAATCAATAGGGGATGTTTTCAAAAGAGAACCAAGACATAAAATTGGCTTTCCTCTTTTTATGCAGTTGATAGTTCAAAAAACATTTACTTTATAATCAACACAGATTCCATCAGACTGTTCTCAGACAGAAAGATGGAAGTCTGAGGTCAGCCCAGGCCTCCCACAGGAACACTGCAGGAGGGGCGCGGAGTGGAGCAGGGTCTCTCAGAGTGGAAGCCTCACTCCTCTGTCTCATAACCCGAAATAAACCTATGACGTTTGCTCACTGGGGAATTCTGGGCTGACACGGAAGACTTGTGCTGAAGCAGGGCAGGAGAGAGGCATATTGCGAACTTGGAGGCAGAAGGAACAAGGCAAATGGAACAATGACTCCACGGGCTAAGTGGGAGATACCCACTTTGTAAATTGCTAATGGCCTTGGGGCACTGAAGTGTCGGGCTAAATTAGCTGTCAGGATGACCGGGTTGCTTGCTAGTGAAGTCCCTCTTGGTAAAGGGAAGTCTCAGGAAGGAAACACACCCATGTGATGTTTCTATAAGGGCTCCCAGATAGCAAAGGTTTGGGGTAAGGAAAACAGGAAGTAGACGGTCAGCCCACGGGGTCCCCATTTCCCAAAGTGGTCTATCTGGGCACCGTCCCCTCATTCCCCCATCCCTATGGCATACAGGGGTAAAAATTACCACTCTGGCAAAGGGAACTGTGTGTCCTGATCTCTGCCTTCTACTTGCTGAGCAACTTGGGAAAACCACCGAGTCCTCCGCATGCCACCTGCCAGACTTGTGAAGTATGAGGCACAGATCTTTAAGCCCCTTCCTAATCAAACAGGTTTTGATTCTTGGGCTGCTTCAATCACCCAGCCTGCCCTTTCTTTCTTCCTTTTCTCTCCCCTTACCCAAAGTGAAATATGGAATTCCCAGCCTTTTAACATTGAAACGGGACAGAGTGATACACGTATGACTAGGGAGTGAAGAGACAACTAAGCTTTTAGTGGGAAATGCATGTCGGCTCTCTGGTTCTCCACCCAGTGTTATCCAGTGTGGGGCCCTGGTTTCATCTCCACTCGTCCTCAGCCCCCCAGGGTCCCCACAACTGCCCTGTCCTTGCTCTCCCACATCCTCCGGTATCCTCGCCTCTTCTTCTTGTAGCCATTGTTTTTCTCACGGTTCTCTGCCTCCTTCCACTCTGAAATCCAGCTATGACTGACTGAGTGCCTACTCTGTGCCAGGGAGGTACACTCACAGAGATTACTGGGTTTAGTCCTCCAAACAGCCTTCCGGAATACACAGGTCACCCCTCTTTTAGAGAAGCGGAAGTTGAGGCTCAGAAATGAAGAAACTTGCCCAGAGTGACAGGCCTGGCAGGTGGGGGAGGTGGTATTCAAACTCAGGTCCCTGGGAAGTTCCCAGGCCTCTCTAGGCCTCCATTTCCTCATCTGCACACCCACCTAATACCACCTTCTTCACAGAACGCTTTTAAAGACTAAATGCGATGTCAGCATAGCTGTCTGTCAGTCCTTGGTGGCTGTAAGTGTCATTATCCCAACAAGGGGTGAAAACACAGCTTCTGTTTCCCATTGTGGAGTCTTTGCATGACAGGACCACGCCACCCCTCTTGGCAGCTCCTCCATTTTAACAATGGCAAGTGAGATGGACATGAAAGAAAGACACTCTGAGGAAATGGGGGCTGGGAGAGAGTTTTCCCAAAGGAGCAGAGGTGGGAACTCCAAGATGAATGCGGGAATAAGAGAAGAGCTGAGTCTAACTGATGGACAGAAGGGGGAAAGGAATGTTCTAGAAAGTGGTGGAGCCAGGGGCATTTGGACTTTGCCCAGGGGCAGTGGGAGTCACCTTGGGGACTGAGGAGCAGATGTCCAGCACCCGGTCCCCAGATTGGGGGAGGGAACAGGGTAAGGGTGGGCCTGAAGGGAGGGGGTGAGACTGAAGGAAAGATGGGGCCCATACAAGAGGGGAAGAAGCTAGTGAGGCCTGAACTTTGGCAGAAGCCCCAGGCTTACTCTTTGAAAGGGAGAAAGTGAGAATTGCAATCCTGGCTCCCCCCAGCCTAGAGTGAAGTCAGTACCTCACCCACAGAAACACCCACAGGCTCACTAAACTCTAGCTCTCCCCAAATTTGGCTTATGCTCTCTGACATGTTCAGGAACAGTCGTGTTTGCTACCCTTGAAGCTTCTCTCCAGAGCAAGAGTGAGCTCCCCAACGCAAGTGGAGCCAACAAGCATTTACAGAGCGCCCGGCTCTCCCCGTCAAACTGTGAGCCCTCTGGGCATGTGAGGGTGGGTGACATACCTGTCCCCATCCCAGCAGCTCCCAAAGGTCAGATGCACAGTGAGAAAGGGCCAGGCTTGAGTCAGAGTCCCAGCTTCAGTCCTCCTTCTGTCTCGTCCTAGCTGCATGATTTTGAGCAAACCACTTTTTGAACCTCAGTTTCAGCATCTCTAATGGGGCTGCTGATGCCACCTTCCCTTAGGATTTTTGTGAGAATTTAAGGTGATAATCACTGTTTCATGAGCTATAAAACACCATATAAATATATTATTTTATTTACCATTAATATGTGATAACCTACTATTGGGGGTTGAATTGTATCCCCCCAAAATATGTTGAAGTTCTCATCCCAGGAACCTGGGTTTGTGACTTTATTTGGTATTAGGATCTTTGCAGATGTAATTGTGATGTAAATTACCATGAGGTCAAACTGGATTAGGGTGAGCCTTTAATCCAATGTGACTGGTGTCCTTATAAGAGGAGGAGAAGAGACATAGGGACAGACACACACAGAAGAATGCCACGTGAAGACACAGAGATGCACAGAAGGAAACGGCCATGTGAGGACAGAGGCAGAGACTGGAGTTATCAGCTGCAAGCCAAGGAACGCCAACGATTGTCAGCAACCGCCGGAAGCTAGGAGACAACCCTGCCAAAAACTTGATTTTGGACTTGTAGCCTCCAGAACTGTGAGAGAATAAATTTCTGTTGTTTTAAGGCACTCATTTTGTGGTACTTGGTTATGGCAGCTCTAGGAAATGAATACACCAACCATGCCACCATGTAGAAAGTACCCTAAAAGAAGAACAAAGTGTTACAGCATAGAGAAAGAAGCAAGTAATTCCTCCCCAAATGCTTGCATCTGTTGCCCTCTCTCACATCAGCCACTTGCCTTCCAATCCTGTGCTCAATCACTCAGTCTGACTTGTCAGGAAGATATCTCTGGAAACGAGCCTAACTGGTACTGACTACCATTTTCTAAAATTGATACATCACATAATAGCTGAGCACCTACTATGACACAGAGCCAGGCATTGAGAATTCAGAGGTGAACCACACAGATCCCATTCCTGACTGCATGGAGTTTATAGTCTAGAAGGAGGACATTTTGAATAAGAAACTGCAAGAGAAAAACAGATAGTAGAGGGGAAGAGGCATATATGCTGCTCTCAGGCGATGTAGCAAGAGGATAAAACACAACCCACTACGTCTGTCAGCAGCTCTGTGTTGACAAACTCACACAAGATCTAAAAGGCCACAGGCATCAGATCACTCCTCAGCTCAGGAAATTTCTATGACCCCCAGTGGCCATAGGATCAGGTCCCACCCTCTTAGGTTTTATTCCAAATTCTCCCCATCCCTCCGTAGACACCTATCACCCAACTCTCTTCTACAAACACTTTATACCCACTCCAGCAAATGGACAGGTGACACAGGCTTTGGGGAATCCTGAGTTAGCATCCTGGCTCTGCTGTATGCCCTTGAGTATGCTGCATGCCTTCTAATATCATTGAGTATTTCTCAGAGGCCTGTTCTGGGCTCTGTACTCAGGATACAGATATTAATAAGACATGCTTCTCCTTGCTCTTAAGCAGCCAAAGAGCTGGTTAGAGCTCCTTGGCCTCAGTTTGCTCATCTGTTGAAATGGAGGCATAATATTAGTCCCATCTTACAGCTGGTGTGAGGATTGAGTGTGTCACAAGTGTCGAGTGCTCAGCAGGTGTGACAAACACCAGATCCTCCTACATTCATTTTCCTGACTGTATCTTTGCTCAGACCTTCCCATGCCTGTATCCTTTCCTTTCACTGGGACTTCTCCACAGCCAATACATTTTTAAGACTCGGATGAAATCTTGGTCCTTCTGCAAGCTTTTCTTGACCAGCCTACCCAGTCCTCAGCATTCCGACCTCTACAACTGTATGAGTCTCCATACTCTCCCCAGCTGGACAGGCATCTTTTCCTTTGCTTGTGTCTTAATCCTGTCCTAGCTCCTTGCCTCTCCTGGTTCTTTGTATCATGCTTTCTATCTAGTTCTTGTTCAAGGAGTATCTGTAGCTTGGTTTGCCGATTGCTTCATTATTGCAAGCCCCAGAAAAAGGGGGGAAAAGTCATACAAAAATACCCCCAAGTATTGGGCCACTCAGGAGCAAGCCTTGACTAAAAGTTGGGACAAGGGGCCCATCCTCAATAGAAGCTTTGTGATCCCCAGACCTGAATGGCCTCCTCCCTTCTACCTTCCGGTCTCCCAAAGCAGCCCACCTTTGCACACACTTGCAGGGGCCTCTTCTGCCCAGGGGCAAGGAAACGGCTGCCAAATTGCAGCCCTAATTGGGAGGCAGGCAGGGAATGGCTGGGGACACGATAGCCCATGTGGCCAAGCTGAAGTGTCTGCCTCCCCTCCTTTTGTGTGGTGCCCAGACCATTAAAAGGCATAGTTCCCTCTCACCTTCAGGCATGGCGGCTGCTGGGTCCCCAACCCCTCTTCCCAATCTGGTTCACACTCCATGGGGCCATCTAACCTCTCAGAGGCAGAGAAAGGGGAGTGGCTTGAATGAGTCATCGGACCCCAGAAGGACACACTCAAAGGAAAACTGCTCTCTGCGACTGTGAGGACCACAGTTGAGGGACACTGGGCCATCATCATTGACGGAGGAGACTCTGCCTCTCATTCCTTCTTTGCATGAGATTTTCCTGAGTGCTGTGCTAAGGGGCTTCAGAGCCAAGTCAAGGACACAGCAGTTTCAATAGGAACTTTATATTTAGATGGTAGACCTATGGGGCACAGACAGGAAGCTGCCGACTTTGGTTTGAGGAATTATGGAAGGATTCAAAGGGCTGATATTCAGGGAAAAGCAGGAGCTAAGAAGGCAAAGGCCATTCAGCTAGCCATGGCTGGGGACATAAGATTCATGGTTGCCTACCATGCACCAGGCGGAGTGCTCATTGATTTTTATACGTGATTTTATTTCATTCTCAATATAGCCCTTATAGGTATTATTGTTATTAACATCTCCATTTTGCAAATGAAACCGAAGCCCAGGGAGCTGAGTAGCCTGGACAAGCTGAAAGCCAGTAAGGGGCAGAATCAGGATCCTAATGCAGGTCTGCGTGACCCCAAAGCCCGCCCCCTCTACGATGTGCTCCACAGCTACTGGCCGACAGCACAGATGCTCCCATCCTGCTTCTGCCCTGGACACTCTTCCTGAGTTAAGCTGCTATTCTCAGATATGTGGCATCTGGACAATTCCTTTCCAGGCCAGAGGTAGCTGTGACTCATGGTCAGTGAGGAAGGGCACCCTGGAAAGTAGATAAGAGTAAGTGGGGAGTGCAAACAGCTGGGCTGCTTTGGGGGTCAGGAAGGCAGAAGCAAGGAGCCATTCGGGTCGGGGGGGTCACAGCACTTCCACTGAAGGTGGCCTTCTTATCTCAGAATTTTTAGGGAGGCTGGCTTCTGAGTGGTCCAATACGTGGTGGGGGGGTATGTGACTTTTTTTCCTCCCTTCTTCTGGAACTTGCAAGCAATCAGCAAACCAATCTACAGACACTATCAAAGGGAGGCTGCCTGGTGGAGAGTTAGAAGGAAAACAGTCTAGCATTTAAAAATGTCAACTCTGTGCTGCCACGCAAGGCCCATTTACATGTGGTTTCTCATTAAATCTGCATGACAACCTTGTACAGAAGGTATTATTGTTAGCATTCCTACTGAATAAAAATTAAAGCTAAGAGAGATTATTTTTTAAATTAATGAATTGACGTATGCGTGTTTATTTACATTTACTCCAACCTGTGCGAGAAAAATTATAAGGAGTCTTGTGCAGACAGAAGGTATAAAACCTGAAATGTGGCCCAAAGTCACTGTACGTTCTGTGCTTTTCTCTCTTTCCTGTGCTTTGCAGCACCCCACCATGTGTGGGGACACCCACCCTGGGAGACCCCGACCCTCACTTCTCCCCATCTCCTCTGGGTTCAGAATAGGATTCAATATGCAAAGTTTCGATTTTCCTGTGACTTTTCAGAAGCAGCAGACAAATGGGGGTAGGATGTCTCACCTGGGTCGAGAGTTAGGTCAGGTGCCTTTGAAAGTCAGCAATGTTCACCCAGCCCTTCCTCTCAGGGCCCTGAATGCGATCTGGACTCGAGGCAACTGCTGCACTTATAAACTGCATGACCCTGGGCAGATCATTTAATCTCCTTGTAATTTTGTTTCTTCCTCCATATCATGAGAATATTAATAGCATTTGCTACTGTTCATGGACAGAGCTGTTAAGGAGAGTGGGTAGAGAGAGGGATGTAAACACACTTTGTAAGCCATAAACTGCTATACACATGTGAGGGCTCACTTTCATTCCTACCCAGGTAACAGCACTCAATAAGACAGACCCAAGAGGACCTAACCTTAAGTAGAACATGCTCAGGGCTGATTGCAGAATTTATTCAGCTGTATTCTATAGGCATATTTGAGTACCTGGCTTTGTGATGGAAGACAAAAGACAGACGCTGAAAAAAATAAGGGCCACGGTGTATTAGGTTCTAGAACTGAGATGGGGGCCTACAGGGGAGGCTGGTAGAGCAGACCTAGGATAGATAGAAAAGGAGCTAGTGATGAGGGGACACTGGAACTGAGTCTTGAAGAATAAGTAGGATTTGGCCAAGGGGACACAGAGAAGGCATTCCATGCAGAGGGAACAGCACGGCAAAGACACAGAGGTCTGAGTAGGATGACGTGTAGAGGGAAGTGTGGGAATCCACTGGGGAGGAGTGAGCCACACGGGTGCCATGTGGGCCCAGCAAGCCTGCATCCCATCCCTCTTTAGGAGGGAACAGGATTTATTCATCAATGCAATGTCATTGCAACTGCGCTGCACGAATTTTCCCAGCCAGACGTATGTGACAGCCCCAAATCTCACCAACCAAAGGATTCCCAGCATTTCTTTTGCCATTTCTTACAAGGATTTGCTAGCAATTTTCTGAAGTCAAACCAATCCACCGGGCACATGAATTCCAACTGTTTTAGTAAGCAGATATCTATTGGTTTCATATTCTTCCCTGGTGAAGAAGAATCAGCTGAAATGAATAGTTGTCTCCCACATTTACATGGTTACTTTCATTCCACTTGAAATGACTTATGCACAAGGATTAATCTGTTAGGAAGGCAGAGAAAAACTGTGATCTCTGCCACTGTGGCTGAGGAGGAGGGATTGGAGAGTGGGAGGGCAATATTTTCTGCTTTGCCAGAACAATTAAAGACTTTGATTCTTTGAAATTTGAGAAGAGAATTTAAAGCTAGAAGAAATCTTGGAGGCGATCCTGTGCAACATGCTACCCAGTGCATGACTCCCCTAAAAAACAGCCTGGCCGACCAGCAGGCACCGTCTTTGCTTGAATAACTTTTGTTTACTAATTTCATAAATTGATGGATCTTACTTCTGGTGGAAACACACACATTGCATATCAAGAAAAAGAGGAAAATAGAGAGGAGAATGTAGATTTTTGGAACCAGATTTAGAGTCAAATTTGGCTCCTCTACTTACATGGATTAAGCTACTATGACCTTAGGCAAGACATTCAAACTCTTGAGTTTCCTCTTCTGTAGAGACTGAGTTATAAAACCTTCCTTGCTGAGGTTGTTGTGAGGATTAAGTGGCCTAGTATATATAAAGTGCCCAGCAGAGTTGCGTGGCATGCAGCTGACACTCAATAAATGGTAATTATTATTATCTCATTAGCCCAAACTCCCACCCAAGGCAGAAATCCTTCTTTAAACAACCCTGACAAACTAGAGAGCTATCAGGTGTCTACTTGAATAAATATTTGTTGATTGATTTGGTAATCAGTTGGTTTAAACACCCAGGGACACACACACACACACAAACACACACACATACACCTACGATTCTTTCTCCAAGTTCTCAGAGATGCTTTAGCAACAAGACCACCTCCCTCTCCACTGGCTGGTACCTAATGGTTAAATCCTTTCCAGCGTGGAGCCAAACTCTAGGCACTACAGCTCTTCTCCAGACCATGGTTTGCTTTCTTAATCAATTTTGGTTTTTTAACTACAAAGACTCCTTTGAAGAACTTCCCAGAAAACTGCATATACATGCAACTAATTGCCTACAACTTCAGGGGTGTCTCGGACCTTGTGAAGCGCTTGGTGTATTCCAGGCTGAGAATTGCTATTCTGGAACCTCACCAAACAAGGCTCTGCAAGTGCAGACACTGCTCCTCTGGTTCCCCAAGCATCCCTTTCCTCCAGGCACTCTCCCTATAGCTTCAGAAGGAAAGCAGTACTGGACTCTGCAATTAGCAGACCACAGTCCAAACTCCAGTTTCCCCATGTAGTTCATCATTAAGCCTCAGTTTCCTCATCTACAAGATGAGGATAATAATAGTACCTACCTCGAAGGGCTATTTTGAGGGTTGAAGGGGATAACGCATGTTGATGCTTAGCACAATGCCTGACACAGAGTAAACACACAATAGAAGTTGGCTATCGTTATTTCTCCTACTATATCTGTTCCTTTGCCCTCCTCCTCTATAGACACTACAGTATGCCATTGTTCCACTTAAGGGATGCTCCAGAATATACAGTCTGCTCCAGAAGGACTCAACAGTCCTGAGTGTCATGCCATGGGTGTCAGGCAGGGGGCGCTCTGCCCAAATCAGACTTAGGACAGTGGCTACCATGTGCCTGACTCACTTTAGAGGAACCTTTGATGGGCATTTATACCGTCTTTGACTAACAAAAATGAGAACAATTTGAATCACTGATTTAAAAATGCATTGGTTCGGTAGATTAAAAAACTTAATAAACAAAGGATCTTGGAGAAGGGAAAGAATAAAAGGGATCCATGGAGATAAAAAAAATTTGAGAATCCCAATCTCCTTTCCCTTTTTATTCTCCTTCCTCCTTTCCTCCCTCTTTTCCTTCCTTTAAAAAAGCAAATATGTATTGAGTGGTTACCTGTGTTGGCCTTGTGCTAGGCTCTGGGAATACAAGACGAAGAAACCCTGGTTTCTGCCCTCAAGGAGCTCACAATCTAGGGGGAGCAGGCTTATAAAGAAGACACAGTGGGATGAGTCCCCCAACAGGGTATATCCAGGTGCTGAGGCTGTCTGATGTCAGAGTCTCAGATCTCAGGTGGGACAAAAGGAATGGGGATATTCCCCAGAGAAGGTGACACTCAAATTGAGACCTTTTAACCATTTTTATTAGACATTTTTGCTGGTTATAAAAATAATACATATTTATTGAAGGAGACTTAGAAAGCACAATGGTGCCAGAAAAAGAAAACATCAACCATTTCTCACCATGAGAGGCAACCACTGACACATTCTAGCGCATTTCTCTATCTTTCAATTGATCTATTTCACATATATGAGCTCATTACATCTATACAATCTGATAGGCTCCCCTTTTTAGGTAACAGTGAAACATAAGCATTTTTCCATCAAGCCCAGTCCATAAGAGTGACCTTTAGATCTTTGATTGGGGGGACAGAGCCCCAGAGCCTGGAAGCCAGGGCTTGCCCAGAGGAGAGAGGACAAGCTGGGTTTTGGAGAGCAGGTGGAGTCAGCAATGCCCGTAGAGCATCCCACATCCCACACCGTGGATGGTTGGAGAGCTGGGCGCAGCACTCAGGAGGCAGTCCAGGCCTAGAGGGTCCTCAGCACAAGGTGGTGGTTGACGCCATGGGATGGATGAGGTCCCTCAGGGAGGGTGTGCAGGGTGAGAAGAGAGATGACCAGGGTAAGGCCCCTGCCCTCTAGAAGCTCACAGTCTAGTTGCGTTCATGTGCAAGTCATTTACCCCCAGCTAGATTGTAAGCTCCTTGAGGGCAGTTACCACTTCACACACAGCAGTCCCTCGCCAACCATGGGGGTTAGGTTTCTGAAAACCCCTGGGGCAGGAGAAGTCAGGCTTGAGGAATTTAGGACCTTACTGGGGAAAAAATAGGGTTAGGGGAATGAAGTCCGAGTGAACTTATGAAATCATCATATTTTTACATTGACAAAAGAAAACCAACAATGATAGCATATTCAAAACATTGAATATCAGTGACAAATTATCAATGTACTCTTAAATTAACAACATGCACTTTACAATTTATTTTCATTTAGCACCATCCCTTTAGTAGGGTTCTCCCCGTCACAGTTGTAACAATAGGCTTGTACATCCATTTTTTTCATTGCTGGAAAAAATACATTTGCTAAGAATCATTTTCTTCTGTATGTTTCTCCATGCAAATGTTCAACGCCTTTCAGTTTTTATGACTCTGAGCTACTGATTCCTAGCTCTTGGTCCTGCAAGCACACACCCAGATCCTACCAGGCAGGAGTGGGTTTCTGAAGACTGACGGACCCCTGCCACTCTTCTTTCTCCCTGGCTTCACTGCAAACACCTCTGCTCTAGTCTGCCCTCCACTTCCTCTCCTTCTCTTTCCCAAATCTACAGGCAGGTTTCATCAATTACCCATGGAAATGACCTCAGATTCTCCATGGCTTCTGAAAGAACATGCAAACGTGAAGTTGTCAGTATTAGAATTTGGGGTCTTTCTTCCATAGACCCTAGCACATCCTGCACTCTCTAACTCATAGTAGGTGCTCAAAGAATTCTTGCTGAACTGAGCAATTTCCTAGCCCAAAGGAAAGGATGTGGACTTTTTTTCTCTCTCCACTCAGTGTTCCAGATGAATATTAAACCGTGCACACAGCATAAATATTGAAATATTTGTAGGCACATTTAATTTTCCCTTCTGACAGGTCATGATGACAAGAAGGAACTAATAGATGCAATCTATCTGCATTCACGAAGGCAATTTTGAGTTCCACATGACATGCTGTCAATAGACTCAAAAGATATGGCCCTTTGGTGAAGGAATTCTCCATCTTTTCCAGCTCAGAGATGACTTGGATAAAGCAAAAGACCTACTAACTCACGATTCCCCAGGCACATTGATAACATAAGAGGCTACCATCACCTTGATCGACATAAGAGGACCAGCACTGTTTTTGATAAGATACCAACAAAACAATATCTTTTAAATGAAATAATAATCAGTTACATTTACATAGCACTTTACAGTTTACCAAATGCTTTCATGTACATTTTTTAGATCTCATTTGTTCTTCACAGCTACTCTGTGAGGTGGTCAGAGACGACACTGATATCTCCATTTTGCAGATGAAGAAACTGAGGCTTATCCTAAAGAAAGGGGTCAAAAGGCAGGCAACTCATTAATTAAATTTAAGCCCCTCTCGCATTGTTGTTACCAGCTGGATTACAAATAAAAAACAAAACTGAATTGCAATGCCGTTCCACTGTCTTGTATCTGCCAGTGCCCAAGACGCAACCTCCCCCCACTTTCCCCACTCCCCTCACTCTCACCTGTCTTCCCCTATCCATTAGCTACTCCTGGCCATGAACTAACTAGCCTGGCCCATGAAGACATTTGAGTCCGTGACTTATGGGGAAAGGTAAGGAACACATGTTCAGTACCATATGTACCAGAAATTGTGTTCAGTGCTTCATATGCATGATCGCACTTTATCCCCACAACAGCCCTGCGGAGGAGGCTCTGCTATTCCCATCTTGTAAATGAGGAGGTTGTGAGAGGTTAGTAACTTGCCCAACTCACAGGGCTTCCAGTGGAAGAACCTGGTGTGAAGTGAGTCTGCCCACCTTTAGACTTCGTTTCTATTGTTTCTCACAGGCTCATGATTGGTAAGTAGCAGGACTAAAATTTAAACTCGGGTGATTTGATTCTAGATTCTTGGGTCATCTTTCTAACACACTCTGCTTCCAAAGAAGCAAAGCAAAGGTATGATGATAACAGATCCCTGGGAGCCTCTCACAGCCCTTATCTCATTTAATCCTCTACTAAAAATTCACAACGATCACTCCTTTAGACATACAGAAACTGAGGTTCAGTGAGTGCATTAGCTTGACCAAGGTCACATGCCTAGAGAGGTGCAGAGGCAGGATTTGAACCCAGGTTCAATCCCTGGACAGCAGAGCAGTCCCATGGAAGCGCCTCACCAGCTGGAGCCAGGTGTGCCCCACCTTCACTGCCCAGCTCAGCACTAACAAGGTTCACAAGGACCTGACCCTCAGAGGAAATGGCTACCATGACGGTGAAGCCTCCAGCAAAGGGCCCTCATGGGGACTAAATCACCTGACATTATGATCAAGCCCAAAAAAGCCCAAAATCCTTTGTGAGAAAAAAAAAATCTATGTTTTAAATGAATTCACTGGGACATTTTAGTTTCAAGGAAGTGGGGGTTGAGTCCACTCTTTCATTTCACAAGGGATTATTAACCAAGTGAAGGCGAAAGACCAGTGAGCACCAACCAAGAGAACGCAAGGTTCAAGTTTGACAAATGGTTCCAGCGAAAATGAAAAGCAAAGGTGCAGAGACAGAAAGTAGACCAGAGGATGCCAGGGGCTGGGGAGGCGGAAGGGGAGTCACTGTGTAATGGGTACAGAGTTTCCTTTGGCGGCGATGAAAATGTCTTAGAACTAGATAGAGGTGATGGTTGCCCAACACTGTGAATGTACTAAATGCCACTGAATTGTACACCTTAGACTGGTTAATGTTGAATTTTATGTTCTGTGAATTTTACTTCAATTTAAAAAAAGGGGATAAAAAAAGGAAAGTTGCATGTGCTGAGCAGAAAGTCTGTCAGACAGAAGATGCCTCAGCAAGAGTTTGTTAGCTGAAGCAAGTCCTCTTGTAACCAAAGCTGTGGACATGCGCACTCTTCACATAGCGGGTACTCAGCACCAGAGTTAGATGTGTTCACGTGTGCATTGGTTCACTAAGTGTGCGACTGTGTGTGTTTATACACTGGGCAGAGGGGACAGCCTTCAGAATTAAATTTTTACAGCTTGATTCTTTGGTTTTATAATGTGTTAACCCTTCCAAATTCACCAGCAGTAATAATAATTATGGGAACAATGACAGCAATAATGCTATTGTGATATGGCTATTATTAAATAATGGCTAGTACTATTTATTGAGAGACTTCCACAAGCCAGGCACCCTGATAAATGTCTCACACGCATCACCTCATTTAATGCTCATAATGCCCTGTGAGAAAGAAACTCTCTCCATTTTTCAGGTGAGGAAACTGATACTCACAAGGTTAAGTACTTGTCCAAGGTCACACAGGAGTAATGACAGAGCCAGAATTTTTTTTTTTTCCCTGAGGAAGATTCGCCCTGAGCTAACATCCATTGCCAATCTTACTCTTTTTTGCTTGAGGAAGATTCGCCCTGAGCTAACATCTGTGCCAATCTTCCTCTATTTTGTATGTGGGTCACCGCCACAGCATGGCTGCCAACGAGTGGTGAAGGTCTGTGCCCAGGATCTGAACCGACAAACCCTGGCTGCTAAAGTGGAGCGCACCAAACTCAACCACTAGGCCACAGGGTCGGCCCCCTGCAGAGCCAGAATTTGAATTAGTTCCATCTGACTGATGCCTGTGATTTGAGAGGTGATGAAGAGTATATTCAATGTTTCCAATTGTGGAAAAAGTCTTAAAAGGCAGAAAA
This sequence comes from Ceratotherium simum simum, assembly GCF_057802395.1. Lineage (NCBI taxonomy): Eukaryota > Metazoa > Chordata > Mammalia > Perissodactyla > Rhinocerotidae > Ceratotherium > Ceratotherium simum. Next base: position 35,392,616 of record NC_141906.1, read on the forward strand.
GCATTTTTAAAAGACATAATCACATTAGCCAGAATTAACCACTATTAACACTGTAACATATTTACTTCTAATTTTTTTTTGTAATTTATACAGTTAGAATAAAGCTATAGCTGCAATCATGTATTCAGTTTTTTTCCCCTTACATTATCCTATAAACGTTTTCCCACATCTCCACAAGTCCCCGTATATGTAATTTTGAATAGCTATATATATCTGTCCCAGGGATAGATGTCCCACAACTAACTTTTATCTTAACATTGAGCAGTAAGTGCTTTCCAGTCATTTGTGAGTATAAATAATGTTGTAGTAAACCTTTTTGTCCATCCTTTTTCTCTGCATTTCTGGTTCTTTCCTAAGGATTTCTGGATTCTAGATGTGCACTGAATCTCACGTCCTCATCTGGAACCCTGGTTGGCAAGAGTATCATCTGTGAAGGTTTCTACAAATACACCACCCCTGGATCCACCCCAGAACAAGGACCAGAACCCCCAGGGTGGGGTGAGGGCTGGCTCTGGTGGCTCTGGTCGTAACCACTGTGCCTAGACTGATGTGCCCCACCCGCCCCTCCTGGCCTCACTGAACAGACATGCAGTCTTGACCCAAGAAAAGTTTCCCCTCCTTACTACACTAACCCTGGCTGGGAGAGCCCAAGGCTGTCGGCAATCCTCTAGCTTCTAACCTTCTTGCTGCATTTTTGTGATTTCTGCCACACCTCCAGGCTACCTGCCTTATTATTAACCTATTATTTTATTTTATTTTTTTTGGTGAGGAAGATTGGCCCTGAGCTAACACCTGTTACCACTCTTCCTTTTTTAGCTTGAGGAAGAGTCGCGTTGGGCTAACATCTGTACCCATCTTCCTCTATTCTGTACATTGGTTGCCTCCATAGCATGGCTTGATGAGTGGTGTAGGTCCAGGCCCAGGATCTGAACCAGCGAACCCGGGCCACCGAAGCGGAGCATGTGAACTTAACCACTACGCCACCAGGCTGGCCCCAACCTAATTTTTTAAATCATCTTAGTTTTTGTTTCTTGAATCAATTTATTCAAAAGGAAAACGTATCTCATTATGGTAAGTTAAAAAACACCATCTCTTCGTGGATAGAAGAAAAAGCTTAAAAAATAAATAAGATGAAAACAAAAGGTAAATGCTGTTGCCTCCTTATCCAGACTCAGGGCTTAGTTAAAATGGGAGATTAGCAAGCATCATTGAGGTATTAAATATCTACCAGCACCACAATCAGGCTCTCCCCCGGACTAAATCACAAAGATTGAAAAGGAACTGAAACAAGACTTTCTCACCATGTGATTTGATAGTATTTAACATGCTGCATAGGTGACACACCTACAACTATTTGGTACCAGTCCTTGGTGGAAAACACTGATGTGGTCCAGCCTTCTCCATTTACACGTGCATAAAAGAGGCTGAGAGTTAAGTGACAGGCTTTTGTCACATTCAAGCCTGGCAGCAAAGCAGAACCAAGGACCCAGGTCTCCTGGCTCCTAAGTATTATTTGATCAGCCTTTGAAAACTTGATTTTTAAAAAAGGTTGGGCAATGGAGTATATAGGGAGAGAAATACAGTTTCACTTTGATCTTTGCTTATAAGATCTCAAAATCTTATGATATAGAGGTTTTTTAAAAAAATTTATTTAAAAAAACTCAATCAACAAGTAATTATTGACCATGTACTTCTGTGCCAGACCCTATGCTGTGTGCTAGGCCTATAACAGAGAATAAGAGACAGCTTCCGGCCCCTACCCCCTAATCTGACAGTAAGTGTGGGCAATGTTTGGACTAGAAGTGGCACCTATGGATTAATCTTTCACTCATTACTCCACAAACATGTATGAGCTCCTACTATGTGTTAATTTCCATAAATGATTTTTTATGGGAGCACTAATGGTCTCTTCTAGACAGTTACTCTGATAACTATACCTACTGCCAAGATGCAAACATTTAAAAATATCACTCAAATCAGTTATAGAAGACTGTTTTATAAAACTTATGCTGAACATCTTAATAAAGAATACAATTTCAAAAACACTACACAGTTTAGAAACTATTATTAATAACAGCTAACATAGGCAAACCAATCATATAATTATTAACAAAGAGCTAATATTTATTGGATCCTTATGACACACTTGGCATTATGCTCAATGCTTTTGCAGACACTGACTCATTTAATCCTCACCAGAATCCTGTAAAGGATTATTATTATCTGTAATACACAGACTTGGAAACCGAGGCTTACAGAGGTTAAATAACTTTCCCAAGATCACACAGCTAATCAGTAGTGAGACCTAGACACAAATTCAGATAGCTGGCTGAAAATTTAAACCTTTCCAAATTCAAAAGGCAACTTACTAGAGGAAAAATAAATGTTTATTGGAATTTTCTTCACTTTAATGATACTCACAAAGAAGAGGGGAAGATTCAGAACTCTTCCAAAGACCAACATTTGGCTTTACCATTTATTAGTAGTTAACAAATGGGTGATGCCAGTGTTTCCCAAACTTTGGAGGGTACCAGAATCACCTGGAGGGCTTGTTAAAACACAGTGCTGGGCCCTACCCCCAGGTTTCCCATTCAGTGGGTCTTGGGGTCGGGGGGAGCCTGAGGAGCTGCATTTCTAGCAAGGTCTAAGTGATGCTGATGTTGCTGGTCTGGAGACCACACTTGGGGGACCACTTGGTTTGGGGATCATGGGCTTTAGAATCAGACAGACTTGGGTCCAAATCTTGTTTTTTCCACTTGCTTTGTGTGTGCCCTTGGGCAAGTCACAGAGGCTGAGCTCCTCATCTATAAAAGAGAATCTCACTATTGGATAAGGTCATTGTGAGGACTACATTACATGACAATATGTGTATAATCTGCCAAATAGCTGGCACATAGTAGGTATTCAATAAATTGGCTCTATTAATATTGTCGATAAATGATTCACAAGGAAGAATGCACACTCACTTTTCCACGAAATGTCCAATTGGAAAGAGAGAGGGATGAAACTGTTCTTTGGGGTAGTGATACTCCATCCTAAATAATCATGTTAGTCTCTTCCACGCATACAGATGTTAGAAAATGGGGCTGATAAGAGAAGAAGTATGTGGTGGGAAACTCATCAAAACTGAACACCAGTGGGTTAAGTAGGGTGCTCTTGCCCAGCACCCAGCGAACACAGTGGTAGCATCGCAACAGACAGAAGAACACATGGACAGCTTGCAGACAAAACCAGAGGCGCTGGATGATATCCGGGCTTTTTTGGAGCTCACCACAGAATTAATAATTATAAAATCACAATATAATTGCATGGGCTTTGTAAAGCACTCTGCCGTTGAATGGAATAAATGGGAGGTACTAAGTAGTCCTGTTTAGCTTCCTCTGCCTGATTTACCAAGCGCTGTCTGTGGGGGATATTTCATGTGTGTGGTGTTTGTTGTTGGTTTTAAAATAAGCCATAAAGACAAATCTTGTTGTGAGCTTTTCTTCCAGAAAAAGCAGAATATATGAAGGGCTGGAAGTGGGTCTTGGGGCTAAATATAGCCGTGTGGTAGCATGGTGGAGTACCGGGGCACGTTTGCGAACTGTTTGCAAGTATTTGAAGCATTTAAAGGTGGATCCTGGCGTGACTGAGCACGACTTAAATCACCTGACGAGAGATGTATTTCTAAGGCCATTTGTAAGTTCTTTGGCTAAAGACGAGTGGGTCATATTTGTGTGACCCAGGGAAGAGACCTCAAGGAGGGATGGAGGATGGCCAAGATCCAGCTTGCCTAGTTATTGGCACCTGTGGGGCCTTGGCTGCTGGCTCTCACTCTTGGAGTCTCAGGTTCCCATGGAGGGTGGTAGAAGAACGGCCCCTCAGGAACCACGCTGGCTTTAATCGCTCCTGGCTCCTCCATGGCCACCCCTCTCATTCAGGTCTCAGCGCAAACGCTGCCTCCCTGATCTCGCCATCTGTAGCAGACACTACGGGTCCCCTCAACCCGCCTGTGGCTTCCAGGGACAGTTCCCACACAATAAAGGCTTCCCACCTCAAGTCAGCCATGTGCATTTCTCTGCTAGTGACTCCCTGGCAGTGGAAATCCACGCATGGGGCAGGGTGGAAGTACCTGGAAGCTAACAGACCCAGAAGCAATCCACAACCAATGAAGAGCAGGCACTGTTAGATAGATACCCCAGCTTTCTTGCCTTCTGATGGAACAATTGTCCAGCGAGGGCTACAGTGTCTCTCAGAGGACTCAGCCCATTGCCCACATGGCGACTCCATCATGAATGCACCCTCAATTAACTTTCCTCCCTTCCTCATCTCCCTTCCTTGCTCCCTCATCATGCCTCCGGGAATAACCTCACAAATAAACTATTACACCCAAATCCTTTTCTCCACATCCGCTTTGGGGAGAACCCAAACTGAGACAAGATTTCGGCCCCCACCTCTCCTCCAGTCTTCCCTGTCTACCCTCCTGTCTCATCTCCTTTCTGAAGACTCTCTGAACATCTTTGTTTTCTCTTCTTACCTCTCCACAAGGGCAGGGCCTGGGTCCGCTCCATCTCCACCACGTAAACTGTTCCTGGCCGGTGCTCAACAACTATTAATTGGCTAAATGAATAAGTGTTTGCCACTTAGAAATAGCTTCCTCCTAGACCTGTTTATATAAACAGGGATTGTATTCTCATCTCTTGATATCAACTCTCTTTCTTCTCCAAAATATAGTCCTGTCCTGACACACATCTATGAACAGGAAGAGAGGTTTCATGGAAAGGGTTTTGGAATTCAGAGAACTGTGAGACTTTGGGCAAGTTATTTGCCTTCTCTGATCTTCCTTGAGACTGTCTCAAAACAGGGATAATAGTGCCTGCCTGGTGGGTTTACAGAAAAGGCTATGAGCTTAAAGATGCATTTAATAAGTGTGAGTTCCTTTCACTCCCCAGTTCTTTCTCTTATCTTCTCTCCAGCCTCTCTAAGTCCTAGAGAAGGGATTCTTTGAGCACCTCTCTCCATGTCGGGCCTGCCTCTGTCTCTTACTCCCTTGCTAACCATCCCTGTCCCTTTACACATGCATGCAAACACACACACACGCACACACACACGAGGATGGGGTCACTGTAATGCACAGCCTGCACCCATATTCTGCATTGTCTTCTACTTCCTGCCTCCATGTAGTAAGCCCTTCCAGGCAGGTCCTGACCCTTCCACATCGGCCTCTTGGCCATTTCACAGAAAGGGAAAGTGAGGCTCAGAGAGGGTAGGTGATTGCTCAAAACCTCAGCGCTAGTAGAACTCAGGGCCTGTCTGACTCCCTGGCCCTCCATCCTCTCCAGGCCATACCACCTTCATTGGGCTTATAGTGAACTCCAGAGACTGCATGGCTGTGACTGAGGAACACCCTAGGGGCCTGCTGAGGTCTGCAGCAACATATACCCCTGTATTGAATGGCCCTCCTCTTGCTTTTGTTTAATGAAAATTGATGCAATGCCCTGGGCACTGTCCTAGGCAAACCTTTGGAGGTAGGTTTTATTAGCCCATTTTACAGTTGAAGAAACTGAGGCTCTGAGAGGTGAAGCAATTTGCTCTCCATCATAGAGCAAACAAGTAGTAGACCCAGGAATCAAATCTAGGTTTGTCTGACTCCAGCGCCTAAACTATCCTTAGAGGACACAGTCCTTCCTGGGTCTGCTTCTCCAGCATTCCCCTCCTCTCTCCCCTGTTCTTTATTGCTGCTTTCCCGGCACTTTCCTATTGCAGCTCCTCTCCCTCCCAGTTTTCTTTTCACCAAGGCTGGAAATAAGATCAGTGTCCACTAGATTGCAAGCTCCCTGAGGTTTTCTTCATCTCATCTCCAGGCACCCTTATGAGCTCAGGAAAAATATGTTCAACTGAAGTGATCAAAGGCTCAACAGGAGTTGATCAGAAGACGTTGTAGCTTCCCTCCAACTCTGGAAGGCTACTCCTCTGACGGTCCTATTTCAGCTCTGTCAACGTATGAAGATAAGCATTTGCAGCAATTCAAACCACTGAGCAGCATTATCAAACACCAACAAATGCTCATCTTCAAGAGGGGATTCCATGGCAGTGGGAGCAGATGCCCCTGGACTCCAGCTTTGCAGGGGAGCCCAGAGGAGCAGCTCCCTCATGACACAGAGCTCCACTGTCTCAGGCTTCCTGCCAGTGGATGAGACCCTGTGACCAGGCTGAGTTATGAGGAGGGACAGGTGGACTGAGCGTGGCCACCATGACAGCTCTGGAGCCCTCCTGAACACCCCAAGAGGATGTAGCCTTCCCAGGTGTATTAGCAACTTAGCTGGTCAGTAAAATCCAAGAGCAATCTCAAGAAGCATCCATAGTCCCTGAAATCCTGCCCCACAAGGGTACCCAACCAGGCGTGAGGCATCAGGCCTCCCAAGGATATCTGGCTCCCTCAAGATGGCCAAGCTGGGTGACTGTCCCTCTGCTCTCTGGTCACCTAAGACACCCTTAGTGACAGCCCTGGTAAGGAGCTCTGGATTCACCAGTTAACAGGGTGATTGCCCTGATCTTGGAACACTCGACCCTACTCCACATATAGTGAGGTGGCTGAGAGTGGACTCTGGAGCTGGATTATCTGGGGTCAAGTCCTGGCTCTGCTACGTACTACCCATGTGACCTTGGAAAAGTCACCTCACCTTCCTATGCCTTGGTTTCCTCAAACATAAGGTAGGAAAAATAATAGTCCTTACCACATAGGGTTGTAAGAAAATTAAGAGAGTTATCTATAAGGCATTTAAAACAGTGCTGTTGCGTAAGTACTTTATAAGTATTTATCAAATAAATAATTACTCATCACATCTCCCAATAACTTCCTAGAACTAACCTCTTGGAAAATATACCTAATTATTATGTTTTCATACACGAACCCATTCATTCATTCATTCTTCTCCTATGTGCTCCCAGAATGTCCTGCCAGATCACAGCACTTGTAACTCTGAATTGTTGTGGTCTATCCATGAGCATCTTTGTACCACAGCTGGGCACTGTATCGGCGTTAAGGATGCAACTCTGGACAGTACTCAATCCAGAAGGGATGGGGACATGGGTAAAAGTCACTATAATAACAAAGGCAAGGGTGGGGTATTAGAGGCATCAGTGGTGGGCACCTTAGTGAAGTACCAGTTATACTGTCTTAAAGATGTTGTAATAATTATGAGCCATCTAATCTGTCAACAGCAAATAAAAAAAATCTCTAGATGTCCACAAGGGCATATTCATTCTCAAAGGGCTATAACAGAAAAATAGAAATGAGAAGCAGAGAAAAAAAGGCAGAGTAAAAACACACATTCCAGGCCCTTTGTGTTCCAGATCTGTTCCTATTTCACATCGAGTTCCCGATCTCCTGGCAACTGCCCCCTGTTCCCAAGGCTGGCCCCCATGGGCTCACACTCCAGGCTGCTTACAACTCCTTTGGCAACTCCCAGCTTCCTGAGTAAGTGGCCATGGATTCAGGTCACTTCCAGCCTTTCTGGCAAAAACCTAGATCACTCTGCCTTTTTCTGCCTCACTGAGATCTCCATCCTGACACAGTGATTCCAGCTCCTCCCAGTGATTGGTCAGCAGACATCAGAGGGAAGGCGCACATGTTCCCATGAGACCTTCGAGGCCAGCCCCTAACAGCTGCTTCAGCTGGAGAGGGCTTTTTCATTCTAATTTGGAGATGATTCTAGCACATGAAGACTGCTTATTAAGAATGTTGGTTCAACATACCAACCAAATGTAATGCATAAATTTTGTTTGGATCTTAGTTGAGAAGAAAAAAAAGCCATTGAAGACATTTTTTGGACAATTGGGGCAATACGAACATGGACTAGAAGTTAGATGACAATTGTAAATGATTATTACTTTTCTTAGGTATAAATATACGTCGTGGTTATGTAGAAGAGGGATAAAGCATATGCGGCAAATATTTTAAGAAAAAGAAAGATCAATTCCTTGTGGTTCTATATAGAGCTTATTGATGTACCTTGTATTGAGAACTGAAAAAAAAAAGAGGTACAGAAACACAAGATACATATAATTTATCTCCATATTTCAAAGTTCAACTTGGCTTTGCCCTCAAGGAGAAAAAAATCCCTTGGCCCTGCCCTGCACTCCACCCACACACATGTACATATACACACACGCTCACAGGTATACACACATGCGCACACACACATATACACTCACTTGAAGACATTTCCTTCGAGCTCAAAGGTCTAAGAGAAATCCCAGGAGAGCTGGGCCAGTAAAGAGCTTGGATTCTGTTTGGGTTCATCCCCTGCTACATAGGAGCTCGTGATCTTGAGAAGCCACTGAACTTCTCTGAGTCTCACTTTCCTGTCACCCGGGAGTAAAATTATTCTGCCTCCCAATGTCACAGGGTTAGACCAAGGACCAGGAGAAAGAATGGCTGTGAAGATGCCATCCGAACGTTCCTTCTTCCTATGTTCACAAGAGGAGATGCTGAGAATGGAAAGCATGGAGGGGTATCCACGCTCTGTCTAACGGTTCCTGCGTCAATCTTCTGGAATTGGGCCTCCAAGAATTTACTTTTCCGAGATGCTCGCTACTGAAAACAGATGTAACTCTTTTAGCCCTACATGTTATGACCAAAGCAATAAAAACGCAACTGGCTTTTCAATTTTTTTAAACAGGCATTCCCAAAGCAATCTTACATAAATGGATCTGAAACACGTGGCAGAGACAAAGCGGCTGCCTAGAGAGATGGAATCCAACCTGAGAGTCCTGCCTGGGTTAGCAGCGAAGAATGCTAACACCTTGGCCCGCTGCCTCCTGATCTCCTTGAGTCTAAGATTTGGGCAGAAAACCTCACTCATTCAGAATCCGTGAATCCTGATAATTTAGACATGGCCTCAGCTGACCCTGCCACTGTTGTATGTGTGAAATGTGGTCTGGCTTAGAGGGAGGGGCCACGTGGAGAACAGGCAAGCATGCTGGCTGGGTGGCCAGGAGACCTGGTTTGCTCCTGATCCCACCCCTTTGTAACCTTGGACAAGACACCTTCCTTCTCCAGCCTCAACGGTCTGGTCGTCCCCGTAAAATGACAGTGTTGGATTAGAGGCTGTTCCTGTCTCACCCGATTCCAAGATTCTATGATTAGTCACTTCCTTTGGGAAGTCCTCTCAATCCTCAAAGAATGTTTGCTGAAGGGAACTGGTATCTGTGGAATTAAAGCATGCTTAATCAACCACAGGGAACAAACTGTTTTAGAGCACGTTGGAAGCACTCATTTCTACGCCCCACGGAACTACAAAGCATTTCAGTTTTCACTCGGGTTGATTCATAGGAATTATCACCTGTTTGTAGTTGGTTGGGGGTAGCTAAGTACTCTACATACCAGAAAGTAATACATAATCTATCACTAGAGAGAGCAATTTGGAGCATCCACCATATGCCAGACTCGATGTTCAGAGCTTTGTGTACCATAGCAATGGTGTGATGTAGGTTCATCATCTCCACTTTCTTATGGAACACCACAGCTCAGAGAGGTTAACTAACTTGCCCAAGGTGACACAGTGAGTGATAGAACTAGACGTCCAACTCCATTCATTGTGGGAGCATCTGAAGCTAACCCATCATCTTGTAAACAAGCTCTGGTTTATGAGTATGGTATTTGTCTTTCCTTGTAGAGGACATTAACTTAAAAAAAAAACTTTATTGAGCTATAATTGATGTATAATACTGTACATGTTTAAACTGTATAATTTGATGAGTTTTGATGTCAGTATACACCTGTGAAAGCATCGCTACAATCAAGAGAATGATCATATCCATCACCCCCCAAAGTTTCCCCATACCATCTTCCCCTTTCCCCTCTCCAGGCAACCACTGATCTGCTTTCTATCACAGTATATGACTTTTCATTTTGTAGAATTTTATATAAATGGAATCAGACAACACAGATAGTCTTATTTGTCTGGCTTTTTCTACTCGGTGCAATTATTTTGAGATTCCTCCGTGGTGTTAGGTTAACAAGAATCCATTCCTTTTTTATTGCCAAGTAATATCCCACTGTATGGATATACCACATGGTTTACCTATTCACCTGTTGATGGACATTTGGGTCATTTACAGTTTTTGGCTATTACCAATAAAGCTGCTGTGAACATTCCTGTACAGGTCTTTGTGTGCAAAGATGCTTTCATTTCTCCTAGGTAAGTACCGAGGAGTGGACTAGCTGGGTCATAAGCTAGGTGTATATTTAACTTTTTAAGAAACTGCCAAACTGTTCTCCAAAGTAGTAGTACCATTTTGCATTTCTGCTGCTCCACGTCCTCGCCAAAACTTGGTAGGATGAGTCTTTTTAATCTCAGGCATTCGAATGGGTTTGAAGTCATGTCTCACTGTGGTTTGAATTTTCATTTCCCTAATGACTAGTGATGTCGAGCATCCTTTCATGTACTTACTTTAAAAAAAATCTTCAGCTATGACATGAAAATTTGACAAAAATAACAGTGCTAGTTATCATTTACTAAACTGCTACCCTACTGTGTGATAGATACAATGCTGAGAGTTTTACATATATTATATCATCTCACCCTCAAAACAACCTAAAGAAGATGGAATTAATATCCAGTTTTGTAGATGGGGAAACTGAGACTCAATAAGGTCAGACAATTTGGCCCAAATCACATCGTAAGTTAGTGGCAGGGCCAGGTTCCATTCCAGGCCTCTGCTCAACACCCTAGAGGGTGTGTCTGCCACTAACACTGCTCTTGTGCAAGACTTGCATCCTATAACCCAGGCACCGTCAGAACTTTGAAGCATAACCAGACAACGGCAAAAAAAGACAGACACTGCAGACAAATGTAACATTGACAATTTCTCGCCACTCACACGGTCATTCCCTATTTGCTAGGAACATAGGACAGTTCAGCCAAGATACACCATGAGTAAGGCCCAGATCAATATATCAATACTGCGTAACATTAAAGGCAAAACATATATCAGGAAGGTAGTTAACAGAGAGCCTCAAATCTAAGGACTGGCATAAAAATGTCCATGTTTAGCACATTTATGTTGTACTAAAGAAATCACTTAAAAGAAGTTTATTTTTGTTCTTTAAAGGCAGGTGTATTTCAAGTTGTTGACTCTTATGTAAATGTTGGAAATGCGTCTGGAGTTTTCTTTAGCCCAGAGACTAAGTTCTAGCACCAAAGGCAAGGCCGTGTGCTGAAAGGGAAAGCTGAGCAGCTACGAGCAGGCCAGCCAGCCTCTCTGGACTTCAGTCTCTTGCTCTGGGCTGTCAGCAGCTCATGTGGGACTGTTCCCTAACACCTTTCTAGTGCTGGGATGCTGCTGTTTGTATTTCAAGATTTGCAGGAAACACCAAAGATGAGAATGGTAATAAACACAACAGTATAACGAGGAGAGCCTACCTAAGTAGAAGACATTTCAACTTTGTTCCCACTTTAAAACCTTGGCTTTGAACTGTGGTGTTTAAATTCCATGTCTACAGAATTATGCAGCCCTTCAAAGAACAATATTCACGTCTCCTGCCATCCTAGATGGTGCTCTTGGCTTTCCTGCTAGTACTCACAATGTGACATCATCTATACATAACCTCCTTGTACCATCAGAAGAAAGTCCACACTTCCTAGTGGCCTTCCTTCTTCCTGGGGTCACCTCATCTTACCCCACTTCCCCCGTGGATGCACTTTTTCAAAGCTTCCATCCTTTTCTCATGCTCTCTCCTCTGCCTGAAGAGTCCTTCCACATTTCCCCATTGGAGATCTCCTCAACTCTCAGGCCCATTAGGAAGAAGATCGCTCCTCTCTAAAGCCTTACTCTGTTGGTCTTCAGGCAGATCTGGTCACCCCTTAACTGCATTTTCCCCAGCTGGGATGCCCACTTCCCAGGAGGCCCTTTTCCCACTGTATATGCCACACGGTGTTTGCATCAGCAATGGCTTATCTGTTTTCTCCTACTCAACCAGCACTGCCCAATAGAAAGAGAACATAAATATGATAAATTACGAATAATAGATAATACAATAATATAAATATAATAAAATATAAATGAAATTTAAAGTTCTATTCTAGCCACAGTTCAAGGACCCAATAGTGGCATGTGACTAATGGCTACCATATTGGAGATCACAGATATAGGACATTTCCATCAATGCAGAAACTTCTTCTGAAAAGTATCCATCTAGACTTCCCTTTGGGGAAGTCTTCTCCATGGTGGTAAATTTGCTTCTTTAAGGTGCAGTTGATTTCCCTAAATAAGCAAAAGACACTGAGATTGTAGTATGGGAACATGGAGAACATTAGGAATACCAATACTATCAGTTGCAAGATGCCACTTCTATCTGAAGAGTCATAGCAACCATATGGCTTATAAGCTGGCTTTGAAGGTCAATGCTGGCTCTTATGAACCTCTCCAATCTATTCTCCCTTGTATCACTCCATAACCCAATACAACATCTTCTGCTTGAGTCCAACTGAAATAATTTGATTTCCCATTTTCCTATGTATCTGTATATGCTGTTCCCTCCACCTGGAATGTCCTCAACTGTGACCCTGCTTAACTCTGATCACTCTTCAGCACAGTTCAAGCTTCACCTCGTCTGTGACACCTTCCCTGATTGCCTTCAAGCAGAAATGGCTGACCCTCTTGTATGCCCCCCTGTACATTCACACCCCTCTTCAATTACTCCTTCATATAGCTGTGTCTTCCAACACGCTGTGACCTCCTTGAAGCCAAGGATTATCTTCTCCCCTGACTTGGCCCACCATAGTGCCTAGCAAATCGGACTCTCTTGACAAGTATTACTTGAGAGACTTTGTGAATGAATGACTGGATACCCAAATTCCCAAGAGGAGGTGTCTAGCAATGGTGGCATCCCTTGAATAAATGTGTGGCTTCTCTAGGAACCACCTCTGAAGGAAGCCAAACTCATTGGATTGTTTATGTTGCAGGCCATATTTATAATAGGCTTAGTTTATAAACATTTGAAGCAAAGGATAGAAAGAAGCACGTGGATGGCAGCTGAGCCATTCCCCTGCCTTCAGAACAAACTCACATTTAAAGCAGTCGAGGAGATAAAAACCTACCTGGCTTTTTAAAGAATTCAAAACTACCCCAGCAAGCCATGGCAATGTTGAATTAAAAACTGTGGGCACCTCCCTCTCTGTGCTGAGTCAGTGGCCTTTGTCTGCTCTGTGCCTCACCCCACTGCTTATAAAGCACCTGAGCAGTTGGGAAAAAGGAAGCTGAGCTGCTCACGCCCACAGGTGTGCATTCTGCCCCCTTCCTCCTTGTTGGGAATGGCACCCACAGCAACCACAGCACAGGGTGGATGTGATCCCTCCGGCCTCATTAGAAGGCAGCCAGGTCCATCCCTAGCTCATTCCTGTGAGTCAAGGGTGGGTAGTGAGTGAGATGGCAAAATCAGATTGGCAGTCGAGAAACTCGCATTCCTGACTTGACATGGGACATGGACTTTACAGTGGGTTCAAATCCTACTATCTGGCCAGTTACCATCTGTGGGCCTGTCACTGAACATTTCTCAGCCTCATTTCTTCAGCTTGAAGTGAAGATAAAACATACATTCTGGGTTGGAGGTAAAGAGATTAGGCTCCACCACATAGTAGGAGTTCAAAACATGTTGGACACCCTCCCTGTCTCCACCCCTTGGGCTGCTGTTTCATGAACTAACTGGCTTTGTGGGTTGAGGCAAGGCCCTTCCTCCTCTGAGTCTTCAATTTCTCCAGCTACAAAGGTGAGCCAAATTATCCCTCGGTTCCCTTCCAGGTCCACAGTGTGAGGGTTTTGGGTGTGAGACTTCCTGTGTGATATCGTGTGTCTGTGTGTGTGTGTGTGTGTGTGTGTACAGGTATGAGAGAGAAACAGAGAGAGAGAAAACATGAGATAGAAACCATTTTTTTTTAGTTCCCTTAATGGAATAAGATAGATTTAAATATTTTGATTCCAACCCACTGTGTTCTCTTTGTTCCATATATTATTTTAAAAGCTTATCTCTGTCTTTTAGCTCTTTCAACAATGCAAATCCTTCTCACAATACAAGGTAAAGGTGTTCTCCCTCCTGATGACTTAACATACAAAACATGTTAAATCCTTATCCTTTGTATTTAAATTCTTTGATGTTTCCAATAACATAGGTTGGAACAGAAAACTGTTCCATTTATCTGAGTGACTAACACCTCAGAAGGAGAAGGCTGGCTTGCAGCTTCCGGAAAGGGTCAGCCATCAGTCCTGCCTGGTCTTCTGCCATGACCACCTCTCTACGACGGGAACAGTGATCATAGCCCTGTCCATTCATCAACCTATAGAGTCAGCACTCCCCAAAGAGTTCCTAAAGGAACCTTACTCTGAGGAGATGTTCTGCAAACATTAAAAAAATAAATAAATAAATAAAAACTTGGAGCCAGCCCCATGGTCTAATGGTTGGGTTCAGCATGCTCCACTTTGGCCACCTGGGTTCTTGGGTTCAGTTCCCGGGCATGGACTTTCACTGCTCATCAGCCATGCTGTGGCAGTGACCCACATACAAAATAGAGGAAGACTGGCACAGATGCTAGCTCAGGGTGAATCATCCCCACGCAAAAAAAGAGAGGAAGATTGGCAGCAGATGTTAGCTCAGGGTGAATCTTCCTCAGCAAAAAATAAAAATAAAAATAAAAACCCCAAAACCCTCTCATGTTGGAAGTTTGGAAACTCTTAAGTGCTATTTATCTCTCTTGGAGATTCACATCGGCATAGTAAAGGCTCTGAGAATTCCTGCAGCACAAGAACACATTTAACCTGTCCAATTCAGCATTTCTCAAACTTATTTGGACACAAACCAGTTTTTTGGTGAAGTTCTTCTTCCTTGTGGGAAGAAAAGCTATTATGTTCCTCCACACACCCACATACCCCCTGCCACATGCAATATGGAAAAAATGCTTAAAACCCAGATCCAGGAGCCAGTATGAAGCAGAGGTAACAGCATGCACTCCAGAGTCAGAAAAAGCCAGGTTCAATCCTAATTCCATAAGCAGTGCAGCCTGAAGGATGTTACTTACCCTTCTAGAGCCTCAGCTCTGCCATAAGCGAAAGCTGGGCTGACAATATCTACATCCACGGTGCTGTGCGTGCCTTAGGCGAGGCAGGGCTTGAAAGGATCTGGCACACAGTAGGTATTTTTAAAATGCGACTCTCCCTCCTCTCTCCTCTTTGCAAAATCACAAGCGGAGACATTTGAAAACACACTGGTCATTTTTTAAAATGCTCATAAAACTTTAAAGCAAATTATTTCATATAAGCAGTCTTCTTGGAACGTCATTCCATTACCTAGTCTGCAAGTTTTCATAAATAGAGTTATCCAGGGAAACAATGGCGGGGCTGCTTTTCTACATTTATATGTGACGGAGTCCTAGTATGTCATACAGCTCTCTGGAATTTAATACCCAGGAATTTGCCCGTGTCAAATATTGCTTTATTTAACAGAATGTGATATCACTTGATACAGTCATAAAGTGCATACCTACCAAAATACAGCTGTTATTAACATTACTAACAACTGCTTTATCCCAGTGCATTTTATTGAAACCATAACGATGGGCACTTTTGAAATAAGTGTCCCTGGCTAATTTTCAGAGGCCTATGTCCCACAGAGAGTTCATACGATAATTCCGCCAGGGTTTTCACACAAGGTAGAATGAGGAGTTTAAAACGCTTGAAAGAGAGTCATCTCCAGGTTACCAATAATTAAATAGGAGCTAAAGGAACAGAATCCAGAAAATGTGTAGTCTTCCCTGGCTCCGAAATAAAAACAGATATCAGTGAGATAGGGCCTCTGCAAGGAGACTTGATCTCAATCGACAGCAGGATTCCTTTCAAGCCTGGATGTCTATTTCAAAATACCCATTAAAAGTCTATGACGGACTTTAATTATGAGAGGCAGAAGATAAGAGTCTAGTTCATTCCCTCCCATTATCCAGGGTGATTTAGAGCTGCCAATCATCACCCCCTTCAAAGAGGCCCAAGGTATGGATGCCACTTTAAAGAAGATGGCTGGACTGTGAGGGAGGGGCTCTGACCACACAGGTGGTGCTGAGGGAAGCGTGTTAAAATGCTTGGGGCCTCCAAAGTGCACTGAAGGGACCTCTTGCTAAAAGCAGCGACAATTTTCCCTTTATTCCAATATACAGTGGTTGGACCAAGAAACTCCCTCATCCCTCCTTCTCATTTCTCAGCCTTTGAGGTATGGCTTCCCACCTCCATTCACCTCCACACTGTTTGGGGATGATTTGATGTGGTTCCCCCTAAGCTAACTGGTGGCATTAGCCTATGCACACACACATCCCCCTACCCACACACATAGAGGTGAAAGACAGCAGAGGAAGGAGCCCATCTCAGTAAAAGCACCAGCTCTGGAATCAGGAAGACTTGAGTTTGAATTCTGACTCCTTCATTTCCTGCTGTGTGGTCTTAGGTAAGTTACTTGACTTTTCTGAGCCTCCATTTTCTGTCTATAAAATGGAGACAAGAATACCTGCCACCTATGTTTAATATGAGGCCCCTGGTTCACAATAGGATGCCTAATAATGTCGTCCCCCCATAGGAGAGCAGAACCCTTGCAGTCGATGTTTGTCTGCCTCCACTGTTTCCTTTAGAACAAATCCCTCCGCCCTGAGAGAGAAACTTGCCAGAGAGGCCAGCTGAGAAAGAAAAATGTTAAATAATTCAGAAGCACTAACATCAAGTCTGATGTAGGTATAAAAATAGTTACAAAACACCACACTCTTCTTGTTTTCATTACAGCAACCTTGGCTGCCTGGTAGGAACAGGAGGAGCTAGGGTCTGGCCTGAGGCTGGGGCTGGGGCAGGGGAGACTCATCAGGCCTCTATTTTGCCTCTTCTAATTACTCATCTTTGTACAAAGACAAGGCTGCATTTGCTTGTCACCTCTGTATTTTAAACCAGCCTTCGGATAGGCTGGCTTATTTTTGAATTGACGGTATGCTCAGCTGGGCTATTGGAGCAGAAAGAACTCTCTACATCCTGCCTTCTAAAGGGGACCAAGCGGTGAGCTCTCCAAGGACACTGGGCCTGATCCCAAAGTTTAGGTTCAAAGGAGCAGGCTGGTAGGCTCCCCTGAGCCCAATCCCCCTGGGAGTCTCATGCCATTGGCCTGTGTCACTCAGAAGGACTACGCTGTCCCCAAAAGCACATACTCTGGGAAGAGAACAGGAAGAATCCAAATCCAACTGGAGAGTTAACATTTACTAAGCATCTACCATGTGCCACGCATCCTGGGGGATATTTACCTATATCGCTCTGATAGCCCTCATAACAAACCCCAAATTAGGTGAAATCCTCTACATTTCACAGATGAGGAAACTGAGGCACAGGGAGGTTCAGGGACTTTCCCGCAAAGTTCCAGCAAAGAGCCGGGGCTCAGACTGAAATGGTCTGACTCCACAGCCTGCGCTCTCCCCACCATACCTTCCACAAGAGCAGAGCATGTGGAATGAAAAGGCCTTCATGAAATATTCAGCTGCATTTGTAGCTCCTGTCACGTCCAACCCAGATCTGAACGCTTACTCGGTGCATTTTTTCTTGCAAGGGAGCTGCATGGAAACAAATTTCCAATTCCTACTTAAGAAGACAGGGAATCAGGGCCTGTCGTTGCCCAGCTCCAGGTATGGGGGCAAGTCCATGCACGTGCCTGGAGCAGGAGGCACACAGAGAGTTAACGAGAGGCCGGAACCAAACCTACTGCTTCCAGGAGCAGAGGGTCTCAGAGAGTCTTTTTGACAACTTTGTAGAAAGCAGAAGGAGTGATCAGCAAGGGAGAGGAAGTCTGGAAGGGGAGAGGAAGGGGAGGAATAATAATGATCGCAATACTTCTTGTCTTTTCGGGAAACACGTTCTCACCTTTCAAGTCTGAGCCAAACCCTTCTTTCTCTTCGAAACTTTCCTTGCCTCCCCCAGTCAACCTGGGTGTGGGAGTTCTTCCTCAGATGTGTCTACTTGGTGCCAGGCTCTCTGCTAGAAGCTTGATTAATGTTAGTCCATTTCATCCTGAAAGCAGGTACTGTTACTCTGTATTAAGAGGAAGTAACTAAGACTTAGAGGTTGTTTAATCTGCCAAAGGTCATATAAGCTAGCACAGCTGATCTCAACCAGGGACACCCATAAAGGTGCCAATGCTGAGAATTCCTGGGCTAGAGATGGCTCAGCCAGGATTTAAACTGAGGTCAGTCTGCCTCTTAAACTCACGGTGTCTAGTAATACTCTTAACTGTATCATAAGAACTCGTAAGAACCTTGAGGTCTGAGTGGACTCTCCTGGCCTTCTGTCCTGAATGACACCTACTCTGGGGCACAGCTCACTCTGCAAGCTCTCGTTGATTGATTAAACAGTATACTTAATAATGTGCTGAGGATCAAGATGAGCAGCCCCACCAACCAGAGCGAGCTATTCTGTAACTGAATCTTTAAAGAAGACAGTGAGTTCAACTTCCCACCCCGAGCTTCTCCTCAATACCCTGACAGCCCATGCTTGCACTCCTCCCATAATGGGGAGCTTACTCCCTCCACAGGCAGTCTGATGGGATGTTCTCCTTGACCACCTCCAGCTCTCCACCTAACCCGGCCTACCTCAGCCTCTGGAGCCCTTGGGGAAAGACTGTTGCTTAGCTCCTGAGAGACCAGCCCCAAAGTCCTGGTCATGTTCTCCTGACTCCTGGAATGGCGAAGTAGAAGAACATAGATTTGGAGCCAGAAAGATCCAGATTCGAATCCTGGCTCCCTCACTCATATAGTTGGTGCTACAGCATCACAGTCTGCCTGACAGAGTTGTTATGTTCAGCACACAGTAGGGGACTCAGCACATAGTAGGGATCAAATGGTGTAACTATAACAGCCGACAGGGTCTGTTCACGTGGACCTGGCTCCCCCCTCTGGTGTGAGCTCTGTGCCATCTGCTGGCCTTCCCCACATCACATCCTCTCTTTGGCCTCTGCCTGGCTGTCTCTGGGGTCCACTTCTGAACAAGTGAATTTAATTCCAGGATTATTAAGGGGATGGGAAACCGAGACGGGTGACAACAACAAATCAAGAAATGACAACCATGAGAGTTACCATGGCAACACTTTAACTTGAAAAGTTCCAAGAATGTGCTGTAAATTAGAGGCATAGACACACACACACACACACACACACACACACACACACGCACATGCCTGAATCTGGAGGCCTTAGAAACCTGCTTTGACGCCTCAGACCATCCCCCAAACTCCAGTGTAGAATGAATTTCCCACCCTATTTCCTACCTTCAGGGGCAGGTTATGAAGGCAAATTCTCCTTCTAGGAACTCAAATTAATTCTTGCTATAAGGAGTCATTCATCAGTGCAGGCAGGCCTCGGAAGAGGCTAAACATCTTCTATTAAAAGTTTTGGCTGAAAATTCAGAGACATATGAAGATGGTGCATATCTCGCTCCTGCCACAAAGCAGACTGGGCAAGTCCCCCACCCTCCATTTCCCGTGCACTAACTATAAACCGCTCTTGGAGAGGGGTGTTTGCTTTCTGGTCAGTGGGTATGTGCAGGAACCCCGGCTCCCTGACTCACTGGTGGGGGACCTTGGGCAAGAAGTCTAACTGCCCGGAGCCCCCTGCCCTCCTCTAGAAAATGGGAAAAAGAAGACCTTAGCTTCTGGTGAGGACTAAATGAGGTGATGTAGACCAAATGCGGCACACAATTCAATACAGATTAAGAGCCTCTTCTTGGCAGACACTCTTCTAGGTACTGGGGTTACCTCAGTGAACAAAACACAAAGATGGCTGCCTGTGGAGATTCACAATAGTCATGAGAGACTAAATAGACAGATGATCAATAGACAGACCACATACGAAGACAGAACTTGGACCTCCAACCTCTGCAGCAACCAGCCCCAAGAGGGCAGGACTTGATCCATAACCTGCCAGCTTTCCTAATTTTTGTCCTCGCTTCCACTTCAGGACCAATAAAAGAGAGCCAAGCATGCTTCCCAAACCAATCACAGAGGAGCCTGCTTCTAGTTTGCCCACCTCCAGCTTCCTACTGTCAACTACCACCTCCAATCAGAGCAGCCCTAAAGCCGGCCCTGCTTTCACTATGAAGCTTTCCCACTTCCCTGCCTGCCTTTGAGGCTCACCAAAGGCAAGGGATGGTAGCTGACTCCCTTGTTATAGCAAGTTCTGAATACATAGCCTCTGCTTGTTGTCATTTGGGTGGTCTTTATTTATTTCTATAGTCAATCAGCATAATAAAGAATTAAATTATAGAGCATGTTCTGCCCTTGGCCTCCCCCCTCCCCCCTCAGATTATTCTTAACACAGCAGCCAGTGTGATCTTGTTAAAAATCATAAAACATAGTATTTAACATCACAGAAAGAAGAAAATATACAGCAGGGTAAGAAAGGTCCGGAACACTGGGGGCGGGGAGGGGGAGTTATCAGTGCAATAGGATTGTCAGGGTGGGCCTTGTTGAGAAGGTGACATTGGAACAAAGACTTGGAGGTGGGCAGCTAGCCATGTAGATGTCCAGGGGAAGAACATTCCAGGTAGAGGGAACAGTTCTGAGGCAGAGTGGGCCTGACATGTTCCAACAAACATGGGAGGTGAGGGACAAAGGGCAGGATGTGAGATCAGAGAAGCAGGGGAGACCTGGCAACGAGGAGGGCTTTGTAGGTCTGTAAGGACTATGACCTTTACTCTGAGGCAAATGGGAAGCCATTGCAGAGTTTTGAACCAAGGGGTGACGTGTTCTGATTTATGTCTTAAGAGGATCACGCTGGCTGCTGTGTTGTGAATAAACTGCAAGGGGCAAAGGCAGAAGAAGGGAGCCCAGTGAGGGAAGCTACTGCAATCGCCCTGGCCAGAGAAGATGGGGGCTTCAACCAGGGTGGGAGACATGCAAATGGTGAGAAGTGGTCAGGTCCTGGATATCTTGATTATGAGTCTAAAGTTTGGGAGACACTATGTTAGTACCTTCCTTCTCCCTCTCCTTCTTTCCTTAAAAATATAGGCACCTTCCCAGATCCAGGAAGCCAAATGTGGTCTAGGTCAACCCTAGTCTAGGTCAACCCTAATGACCATCCCAGCCAGAGTGATGTGGTGCAACACACACCGGCCAGGAGCTGGGGCGCCAGTGGGGGCTGCCTGCTCTGGGCCTCTCCAGGGAGACCCTCCCTGGTGCTCCTGGTGAGTGACAACTCCCCCCATCAATGGGAATGATGAGAACTTCCCTGATCTAACTCCTACCAGACTGGAGGGAACTTAAACTCGACTCAATCTATCCACAGGGCCATTTAGCAACACATATCAAAAGCCCTAAAAAGCTGCATAATCTTTGACCTAGAAATTTCAAGTAAAGAAATTGGGCTGAAGGAAATGAGTAGACAACTACATAAAAATGTTGATCTCAGCATTACTGACAGTGGTGAAGAATTGAAAACAACAATAGGAAATTGGTTAAATAAATAATGATAGATCCTTTTGGTGCAATACTACATAGCTATTAAAAGTCATGTTGGAGAGAAAACTGAATGGCATGGGGAAATGATGATGATATATTAAGGTTACAAGCAATGTGTACAATCTGCTCCAAATGGTGGGAGGCGGAGGGGGAGAGTAGGATTGCACGTAGAGCAATACTGGAGGCAAAACCAATTGTTAGGAGGAACTACCTCTACATGGCGGGATTATGAGTTGTTTTCATTTGTTCTCTAGGTTATCTTAGGTTTTGTAAATTTTCCGTTGTTTACATGTATCATTGGGGTAATCATAAAAAAACACATTAAATAACAACATGATAAATGTTCTAAAACTTTCAAAATAATACTTACCCTAGTAAGAAAAATCACTACCTATTCCACAAGGTGCCATGAGGCTTAATGAGTTTGAGGATACGAAAGAAGCCTGGAGAACACAACATAATACCGGAACTGGAATCTTTCTGGAGAATATGATAATGGCCACTATTTACTATGTCTACTGAGACACGGCAGCTGCCACCACTCAGGCCACCACAATACTGACAAAGAGATGCACAGAACTGACCGACTCCATTCTCTGTATGACACTCCACATCTGGTACTCCTGAACTTGGGGGGATGAGAAGGAGGAGAAAGTGGACGCAGGAAGGAAGATCAGGGTTTTAGAACCTGTGGGCTTTGAATCAGTAGCATCAGCATCTCCTGGGAGCTTGTTAGAAATGCAGAATCTCAGTCCCACCCTCCCGCCGACTGAATCAGAACCCGCATTTTCACAAGCCCCCAGGAGGTGCCCACGCACATTAAGTTAAAAAGTTAAAAAGCCCTCTCCAGAACACAACATGTTTTCTCAGTTTGGGGTGGGTTTGAGATGGTGTTAAGTAGAAGGAGTTCTCAAGCACATATTAATTATCTAAAAGATGTAAAATCACCCAAACCATCCAGAAGTGCAGAGCCTCCAGGCCCTTGGGCAATGTCAAATCTCTGGTCCCAACCTTGGAGAGCTACTACCATCTGGTAAGCCTTGTGCAGGCTTGTAAGCGGACAGAGATCGGGCATTCCCACTTTGATCCGGGGAATCCTGAGTTCCCGCTGGCTGGGTAGAGGGCTGTGCGTGAATGGCGAATAGGGCTCTGCCCAGAAGGGAACACAAAAGGAGCAAAACGAGGTCAAAGTAATATCACAGCATCTCCAGGCCTCCGAACGCGACTGTTAGAAGGAGGAGGGGACAGGCTGAGTGAGAAGGCCACTCTCCTGACCCAGATGCCTCAGTTTGCCAGAAGGCAGGGAGGGGGTGGGAAAGCAGCCTTAATTACTATATCTGTAGTCCCATGGCTCAAATACATTAGGTCACCCACCTCACACATAAATTGCTCAATATGGGACCCCTTCACGCTTCTTTGAAGAAAGCAGAGAACAAACATTTAATGAGGCTCTATCCTATGCACCATTTCTCAATCCTGGCTGTCCCTTAGCATCACCTGGGGAGCTTTACAGAGTTCTGATGCTTTTGTAGAGCTCTGAGATGGGACCAGGGCCCTGGTCTTCGGTAGGAGCTCCCAGGTGACTCTAATGCATGGCCAAGACTGGGATCCACTGTGTTGGGCACTGTGCTGGAACTCGAAATCTAGCACCTGACAGCAGCTCAGAGAAGCAGGTAGAGAATTATTACGACTAACCTGGCAAAGGGACAGAGCTGGAATCAGAACCAGGCTCTGCTGGTCTAAATCTAGAGTCCTTCTACCTGTACCTCCATTTTCAGAAGGCAGGGATGCCAGAGTTCTCTCCGAGTCTGACCTGCGAAAAACCTGGAACAGGCTTTTAGACCCTGCCAGCCCCCCTTCACACCTTCGTCCAGCACTGAACTGTGCTGACAGTTCAGTCAAGGCTCTGGAAGAAAGAATCAGAGAACCAGGAGCTGAGGGGGCGAGGAGATAACAGAAAAAATAGCAATGCCAAGAGCTACCATTCATGTGGAAGACACTGCCTGTTAGGCACTGTACAAGTTACTCCACGAATCCCACACCAACCCTATGAGACAGACACTTCTATTCTCCATTTTATGAATGAAAAAATGATGGAAGTTCAGAGAATCTAAGTAACTTGCTTGAATTCATACAGTTACCAGGTGACAAAGCTGACAATTCAACACAAAATCCATTGGCATTTTCCACTGTCTTATATGGCCTTAGAAAGCACTTAACTGAAGTAAATGGGAGAACCATCAATAGTGGAGAAAAAGGAACTCTTGACTTAGCTGTCCCTCAATAAGTTACTTTTAAGGTTCTGGAAATAATGATGCTGATTCAACAATGAAAAGGACTCACAAAACTGTCACAAACATTCTTTCATGTAATTCTCCCAACAACCCTACCAAATATTTGTTATTATCCCCATTTTATGGATAAGGAAACTAGGACATGGAGACATGAAGTAACTTGCCCAAGGTCGCACAGAAACAAAGTGCTGGCATTGGGAGTTGGGGCTGTCCACAAACTTGGTGCCTCTTTTAAGCTGCCAAGAGTGCAAGGAGATCTTTCAAGGTGGCAAAAAGTGAGCTGGGCCACAGGGTCCTGGATACTTCCGGAAAGTGGTTCTGGGCCGAGCATCCTTCCCTCTGTCCCTTGGCAGCTCACGGCTACTTTTAAGTTAGGCGAGTTTTTGTTATAATCATTAAACCTGCAAAAAAGGAATGTCCGGTTTATTTATTCCTTGAGAGGGCAAGTGCACGGCTGGGAACCTTTGAGGGGTTTACACAGCAGTAGGATGAAGTGCATGCATCCCAGGGAAACCAATAAACAAAGGAAAATGGTCCAGGCAGCAATACAGCTTGCGAGCCTGTTCCAGAGAAGGCACAAGATGCAGTGTCGGCCAGACATCGGTCCAGTCTCAGCTCTGCCATTTACAAACCCCTGTGACAAGGGTCACATCCTGCAACCACTGGAGGCCCCACTCCTTCATCTGGAAAGTGGGGATTCCGCGAATCTCAAGAGAGCATCTCTGGGAATAAATGAGCTTATGTTCTAGAGGTGCCATGCGCCAGGCCCTGAAGTCATAGTGTCTTTATTTACCTGTATGTGCCAGATGTTCTCCTGACATGAACACTTAATCCTCCCAGCCATGTGATATGAGATGGGATATCGCCTTCTCGATTTTATAGATGAGGACATGGAGGCACAGAGGGTTGCCTAAGGTCACACAGCGAGGAGGTGAGGGTCAGGGTTTGAACCCAGTTCTTTCAGGCTCCAAAGCTGATGTTCTTCCCAATGCTCATGCTGTTCAGTCTGAATCACCTCGGAGTGCATGTAGAAACCGGCTTACACAGCCAGGAAGAGGAATTAAGGTTGGACATTAGGAAGTAGTAGCCTTGAAGGTAGACAAACACTCAATTGGATAAGCCTGAAATTCCAAAATTACTAGAAAGGGCAGATCAGGAGCAGCTGGGAGCCTCTGACCACACAGCACAGCAGAGAGCTCAGACCCCAGTGTGGCGTGCAGTTGTCAACCTCTTTAGCTTAGTTCAGTTAAAAAAAATAAAAAGGTAAAACAAAACACAAAACTTAGAGGAAAAAGCTATAATGATTCTCTCAAAACCATCACAAATACTATTAATTCACAGGTTGCTACTTTTAACATTTTGTCTATTTCTCTTCAGTCCTGCTTCAACAAATACCTGCTTTGCAAAACATATTCGGGATTTAATAGTATAGCGTTGATTTATTTAAACATAAATTTTATAGTGACATTTTCCCATGTCACAAAAACATGTTTTCAAAAAACAACATTTAATCTTTGTATAATATCCTGCTGTTTGGCTCTGCCCTACTTTACTTGTCCAATCCAATTGTTTACCTTTTTTTTTTTCACTGTTATAAATAACACCGCAATGAACATTTTTATTCTTACATCTTTTCTGCCTATCTCCGATTATTTTCTTTGGCTAGATTCCTAGAATACTGGACTAAAGGGAATAAGTGTTTCTAGGACTGCTGACAGTTATCACCAAATTGCTTTCCTAAAAGGGTATATTAATTTGCATTTCCACCAGCAGGAAAGGAGAGTACCTGCCTCCTGGCACGCTCTCCAGAATCCAACACTGTCTTAGAAATAATCTTGGCTAACTAAGAGAAGTGAAAAATAGTAGCATGAATCTGCAAAGATATATGGTGTTTAAATAACATACCTCCAGTCATATAACCAGTATGTGGCTGAACCAGGATTTGAACTCAAGTCATTTAGCTCCAGGAGCTGGGACCCTAACCACTACCCAAAGTACTCAGCCACAGCTTGGGTTAAGTAGTGGTTGCCACATGTCAGCTACTGTTTTAAGAAATCTTACTTGACAGTGACATGAGGGCAGGGATCTTTGCATTAGTCTTTGATTATCCCAAGCTTCAGGACCAATACTGTCCAACAGAACTTTCTGCAATGACAGAAATGTTCTATTTCTGCACTGTCTGATATGGCAGCCATTACCCTCTATTCAGCACTTGAAATCTGGCTAGTGCAACTGAGGAAATGAATTATTAATTGCATTTCATTTTAATTAAATTTAATTTAAATTTTGACTAGTGATGACTGCATTGCACAGTACAGCTCTAGAATATCTAGCACATCACCCAATAAATATTTATTAAGTGACAAACTCACGGAATCTCCTAATTCCACCTACCTCTACCATATTTCCTGGAAGGCAAGAGTTTGCCTCTTCCACCGTCATCTCTGTGTCCATTTGTTCTTTCAAATGCGAGGTTAATGCTATTTATCTCCCATGTGGAGGTGATGTGAAGATCAGCTAATTAATGTTTGCAAAGAGCTGCATTGTTGATCGGTTCTCAGAATAATTGCACGTTAAAACATTTAAAGGACCAATTTTCATCCAGAGGCCAAAGCAGGGCTGGGTTTATTTAGTAAAAGGCTAGTTTCTCTGATTCACCCTAAACTGGATCCTTCCACTGTGGACCTCATCAATGTAAACTCCTTTCACTTGAAAGTTTCCACCAACCAGAAGATACTGAAATTTACCTTCACAATAGTTTTGATGTCACCGTTTGATGAGTAAATTAATAATACAAACAAGATTGGGGAGGGTGGATATTTAACCAACTTGAACAAATTGCTTCTAAGCTCTTAAGTACTTTAATTGCTTGCATGATAATGATGCAAATTTTTAAATGTCTTGATCCACTCTCAAAGTAGGCCCAGGAAAAGGAGCTCTAAAGAGAAATGCTTTGCTAAACACTCAGTCTTAATTACCTGGCATTCTAGAAAGTTACACATTTGTCATTCTAGGAAAAACAAGGGTTTAGGAGCCAGAGAGGCCTATGATCAGATGCTAGTCCTAGGTGTGTGACCCTGGGCAAATGGCTTGCCTGACTGAGCCTCAGTTTCTTCATCTAGAACATGGGATAACAGCAGCTACCTGACACAGAGAAGGCACCCAGTGCATGTTTGTTTTGCTCCTGCCCCATTCTTTCACCTCCAGATGAGAGGATTGACTATGTCCCTCCCCACTCCATCTGCCGAAATGAAGATGCCAATCCTCAAAACCCAAATGGAAAGAATGAACACATCCCTTTATAGTGCCAATATACAAATAAAAGACAGCTCCTCTTAACGTCTGGTGGTCATTAACATTACTTTCTGAAATAATGTCAGAGTAGGAAGTAGCCTGAAACCTTGCTACTCCAAGTGTGGACCATGGACCAGCAGCATGGCATCACCTGGGTGCTGGTCAGAAATGCAGATTCTTGGGCCCCACTCCAGACCTACTGAACCAGAACATGCATTTTAACAAGATTCTTGGGTGATGTGTGTATGTATTAACGTTTGAGAAGCACTACCTTACGAAACAGCAAATCCACTCTCCTCTCCCAACTTAATTTTATAGAGAGGGAAACTGATTCCAGGAATGGACCAGAGTTTTACCCAAAGTCATAATGTATTAGCTGCAACTCTTTTGCTTGACCTTCAAGAAGTTCAAAGACCAGACTTTTAGAAATCAACAATCATTCCACAGCAAGAAAATCATCTCTGTAAGAGAAAAAACATTCTTAAAACCTAACGTTCTTGAGGATTATAATAATTAATTGATTGCATCTGATACCCTTTCCACTGTGGGCCCAAGCTACAGGGCTCTAGTTCGCAAAGCAAACGCAGGACACAAGGGGACAGGGAGCAGGAGGCACCACACAACTGCCCTTGAGATCCTGCTACATTTCTATTCGGTTTCCTTTTTGTTTTCCAAATGAAAGAAAAGCCCTGATTTGATGTTCAGAACATGACAAAGGACAAAAACATTCCCTCACCTTCCCTAGTGAAACTGGAGTTGTGTCAGTATCAAAGGCAGCATCGAAAGACTTGTCGGAATTCAGAGGAGGCCACCAGCGGAGCGGGTTTCCTCTATGACGACCACACCGTGGAACAACCCCGAGTGACCTCTCTATCAGATCTAAAGGAGCTCCTGATGTCTCCTGCTGAGCACGGGGACACCTTGGAAATGGGAGCACTGAACTTCCCCCACTGGCTCCACTGAATTCTTTGTCCGACGATAAGTCATCTAACCACAGGGAACAAATCTTTTCTGGGTCACAGAAATCTGACACGAGAAAGAGCGAGACTGACAAATCCACCCTCTGCTTGAACTGGCCCATGCAAGGAGGGGATGAGGGGCCCAACTACGTCCGCTTTGGAAACAGCATGTAGGCATGTTAATTTATTTATTTTTATTGTGCCCACGGACCAAGAAGAGAGACAGTCGGGATGATTCTCCCAGTAAAATGCCATGCAGCAGGTGGGGACAAATTTGCTGTCCGGCAGTCTCAACTGTTTCCTTTGTCAGCTTTCCTAGGCGGTGGCCTTTCTAAAACCTCTGCACCAAAGAAAAAGGAAAAGGAGGGGAGGGGGGGATCCACCAGCTCTGCAAATGCTGAGGACACACACACTTCTCCGAGGACCTGTTTGTCATACCATGGAGCCAGCCCCACCCACAACACACGGGAACATATTTACATATTTCAACTCCATTGCTGGCTGCAGTGCTACAGAGAGTGATGATTCAAAGATAGCCAGGGAAGAAAAATGTTCTTGGAAAAAGGATTTGCCTATCAGTTTAGCAGAACAGCTCAAAGTTATGTAAATCCCCTGCTGGAGGTTTGATTGTCACCCCTACCTCCCTCTACCATCTAGGCTCCCAAGCCTGTGAGGGACTGCAGAGTAATCAGCCACATTCTGGTTAAAAAGATGAAGTAGAAACCACAGTGGACCCTACTGCTTTTCCTATGTGATGGAAGTCTCAGCATGGCACACGCCTTGACCCTGCAAGCCTACTTTCTAGGAGTTTATCCTAAGGACATACTAAAATTGCACAGTGTGTCCAAGAATAGTTATTGCAGCTTTGTTATAAGAATAAAAAAAAAATTAAAAACAAACAAAAAGTCAAAATTTGGGTACTATTTAAATAAATTACACCATATTAAAACATCGGGGTAGCCACTGAAAATGTTGTCATAGGGGGAAAGTTATAACATGGAAAGATGTATCATTAAATGAAAATAAGCATTCAAAATATTATAACTATGATCTCATTTTTTTCTACATTCATAAAGTCACAAAGTATAACCCAAAATGTAATGAAACTTTTTTTTTTTTGCTTTTCTCTGTGTTGTCTTACTTTGCTACACTGAACATATATTCTGTCGGTAATCAGAATAAAGACAATAAAAGTTAGAAAAAAGAACTGTGACAAAGTAATAAATATATTGCCCACAGAGGACTAAGCATCCACATTTATACTGTTTCATTAGAAGCTTTTCTTATGGGAAACTTATAAAGTCAGTGATCCATGTATGCTTGGTGCCCTGGGAACTCGGGCATGTGTTAGTTTCAAAGTGGCCCCCATAGCAGTGTGTCAGTGCAAAGTGAAAATGGAGTGATTCAGCCTTCAGTTAGAATAAGCCAGGCCGACAGACCACATAAGAAGGCAGGTAAAAATCGGCCCCTTTGATCTGGAACTGATGATGACTCACCCTTCTAGGCTCTTGGAATCAAATCTGCAAGGAGGTGATTTAAATCCCATCGCTCTTTTGTTTCACTTTTTAGATTTACGGATGTAGGAGAACGTACTGAGACAGGAACAGCAGAAGGCTTGGGGTCCAGGTGGAGCAGCTGTTCATTAGACTCCAACAGGCGGCTGAGTGCCCAGGTGAGCATCTGCACCATGCGCTCATTCAATCTCATTGTCCTTCGACCTCGACTACAGTTAATGAGCGCGAGCGGGCATCTTAAGTTGAGTCCCTTGTTTGAGTTGCCCAACAATCTTTA
Organism: Ceratotherium simum simum; assembly: GCF_057802395.1. Taxonomy (NCBI): domain Eukaryota; kingdom Metazoa; phylum Chordata; class Mammalia; order Perissodactyla; family Rhinocerotidae; genus Ceratotherium; species Ceratotherium simum. Next base: position 35,422,453 of record NC_141906.1, read on the forward strand.
TCTTAAATTCCAAATCACCTCTTTCCCATATTTGTAACTTTTGATCTGGAAATATCAGGTTATGTAACACGCCAATCTGCATGAGGATGTAATTCTGTCAGAAAAAAAGGACCCAATGAGGGAGAAATTCTAACAAAACTGGAAATGACTTTTCTAAGAAAAGAGAAGATATTTTTGTTTCAAGCATTTGAGCTGGTTTTAAATAGACTGTGGATGCAATGTTGCTAATTCTTTTGAGGCTGTTGATTTCCCTGCCCAACCCCCACCCAACAAAGGCACAGCATTGGCAGGGGATGAAGGCGGTGGATGGGAATGATCATCTGCGCCCGGCCTACAGTGTGTCAGAGGTTTTATGGACATCAATCCTTACAGTGTTGTGTAAACTAGACAGTATCTTCCCATTTTACAGGCCAGAGAACTGAAGTTCCAAAGGTAACTTTCGTAAGGCCACATAGCCATGATTCCCACCCTGTAAATTAGGAAGCTCAAGTCACATCCTGTCAACTTACTCCCACAGAACTGCAAAGGGTTGAGGAGATTGTACCACATAGGGTTGGGTCTTTTGGAAGAGAGCCCCTGGAGATCCAAATTGTCCACTACTAAAATAGCCAGTAGTGGTAAAATTCTACTGCAACATCTGTTTTGTGGGGAGCTCACTACCTCATATTCCAGATCATTCCATTCTCTGTGGAACTGTCCTCCGAAGCCGCTTCTTTAGGCTAAGCACTGGTTCCGTCCCCTGGGACACCACACTGAGCAAGGTTGACCCTTCTTCCCCCTCAGTCCGTTACGGTGTTTTTTTGGCTTACTGCCCCCATTCTACTCCCATCCCCAAGGAGAGGCCCTGATGAGAATAGGATGCTGGTGATGAATCAGGGAAATCTCTCCGGAACACCGAACCTCTCCATCCCTGACAACTTCCCCACCCCAGAAGATGGCAAATTCACACGCCCACCAGCACCCTGCCCCCTCTCACTTAAAGACACACGCTGGGAACAAAATCTTCCCTGAATTAGCCCTCTAAAACTATATGAACCTCTGTGTCCTAAGTCTTACCTGAAGAACCTGGGGGTGTTCAACTCCCCCAACATTCACAAAGACCTACTGCACGCGAGGCACCTCAGAGAGGAGACACTCTTTCAACCGAGGAAATCAGCTCCGACTGGTCCATTTCCACTAGGTGGAAGGACTTGCCATCATCGCTGTCGCTAGAGAAAACTGAATCTTTCTTATCATTCCCTTGTAACGCCTACAAAGAGGGGAATCCCGTTTTGTATGATGTCTGGCCTCGCCTCACACCTCCCCTCCCCAGCCACACACACACACACGCACACACACGAACTTGCTTCCACTGCCACCACCTGTGAAAACATCCCTCGTAACTTTGGCGAGGAGAGCTCCCAGGCAGAGCTGAGCGTCAGGGCCCCCGGAGCGCGCCGGGGGTCCGGAGGATGGGGGCCCAGGCGGGGAGAGGGGAGGGAGGCGCGGCCGCGGCCCGCACTGCCCCGCCCTCGGGGCTGGAACCTGGCCTGGAACGCGGCGGTCTGGGCTCGGGTTTCCCGCCCAGGCCCCGCCCACCCGGCGGCCCCGCTCGCGCGGACTGCGGCTCTGCCGGCCAAGGAGCCCAAAGCCGGGGGACCCGGCCGACGCCGGCAGAGAGCGCGAGGGGGCCTCGGCCGGCGCAGCCGACCCCGGACCCCGGACCCCGGCAGGCGGCCAGAGGCCGGCGGGGAGGAGGGCTGCGCCCGGCCAGCGCCGAGGCAGGGCAGCGGGAATGCGCCGCCTCTGCGCGCCGGGAAACAGGTTGTCGCCGATCCCCGTCCCCTCCCCGCGGTGACCCGATTCCCGCCCTGACCCGGGAGCGAAACTCAGCCCCTCCGGGGCGCCCTCCTCCTTCTCGGACCCTCCCAGCCCATCCGGAGCCCCTCAGGCAGCTGGGTTAAAGGCGCCTTCAGCAAGGTCAAGGCGCGGCCGGCCGGCACCTGGAGATTTTTCCCGGCCGAGCACGAGCTTTGCAATCGCATTGTTAAGGATCATGGCAGCGGCAGGAAATCCGAACGGCCCCACAGGTCTGGGAGAGGGAGGATTCATTTTACAGCGCGGAACACACTCAGACAGACTCGAGATTTCAGGGGGAGGGGATGCGGGGTTTCAGGACGTTGGAATGTGGCAAAAACAAAACACTCCCCACCCAGGCACACCACCACCTCCTGACTGCGGGGGGAGGGAGTTCAGCGCCACTGTGCCCCAGACTCAGCGTTCCGCGCGGCTCTGTCAGGTCTGGGGTGGCTTATCTCTCTACAGGCGAAAAAATAAGATTTAAAAGCACTCTACTACTGTGGTTTCTCGGTCCAAGACCATCAACGCGCTACAGGCTGCGGCGGCCAAGGGAAGCAGCGAGAAGAGAATAAACGCAACAGAAGAAAACTGCCCTCCTCATAGGAGAAAAGCGAGAACGGAAGCCATACTCGGCACTCATCCTCATCCCATCCCCATTAGCGCCGGGCCAGCCCAGGAAACCAGGCATAGCTCCGTAATGGTGGCCAACGCTGGCAGAGGCCAGCACTCTCCGTCCTAACCCCCCGCCAGAGTGGGCCTGGATGGCTGGGATGCTTGGCATCTCCAAGGGGGATCAGGCATTGCGGGCAGGTCCCTAAACATGTGAAGGGCACTGGGTGTGAAAGATGGGGAGGGGGCGCTCGGAGAGGCAGAGAAGAGGGGCTTTGGGGTTCCCGAGGACACAAAGTCAGTTTTCTAAAAGTACATTCCCTAAAAGACCTCCCAACACCCGCGAGGGGAGCATTGGGCTCCGAGGACTCTATGGTCCCGGAGTTCTGACGGGCTTTTTCTCTCTGATCAATCCCGGGTCCTCTGCCCAGTCCCTGCCTCCATAACCGGTTTCTTGGGGACAGCAGCATCAGCACCCAACGCCCGTCGCAGAAGTGGGCCCCGCGGTGCGAGGCGTCTCCCTGCTCTCCAGTCCCAGGGTACTTACATTTCCCGAGCAAGCAAAGTTTCAGGCTTATCTTTCGCGAACGCGGTGCTCACATCACGGTCCTGGGTAATCACTGAGGCAGTTTATATAATTGCCGCGATGCCGTTCGGCAGATCTCTCTGCGTGCGCGGCCGCACAGCTCAGCACATGGGCACCCCCTCGCCCCGGCGCTCGAATCCCGAGCGTGCCCCGCCGCCGCCTTCCACAAAGCAGCAAGGCGATCTCGTGGGCTAGTCAAACACCACGACTGCACGCAGGATCCGGCAAAGCCCAGGCTGCCTCTCCGCGCCCCTTTCGCTGCATTGGCGGCTTAAGGATAGCTGCATCTCTACGAACCTTCTCGCCAGGGCTGGAGGGTGGGAGGGGGTTAGGCGCCCAGCGAGGGATTGGCGCGGTTCTGAAGAGAGCTCCGCAGCCAACTGAGTAATAATATCCTCGTCCACATGGACCAGGGTGCACACATCGCCTTCAAGAAAGGGGAGCCAATTTCCAAAGTTAGAGACAACGCAGTTGAATTTCCAGTACTTTCCAACCTCGCCTAGGCGGGGGCAGGGCAGCGAAGGGGCGGGCAGCGGCCAGCGAAGCCTACCCTACCGCTCATCGACGAGGACTCACCAGTTGAACCTCCTCTCGCCCCCAGTAGTTGGCTGTGTATTCCCTGGTTGTGTGAACACACACACACAGACACACACTCCGCGATACCACCTTCCCGTCTGCTCCTCCAATATAAAGACTGCATTTTTAAATTGCGAGGAAAAATGACTAAGGAGCTCGGTGATCACATTTCAACCCAGAGCACATTTGCCGAAGCCGGAGGTGCTAGTAGTCACCCACGCACACTCACACCCGGGAGCGCTCCGAGCGTCCACCCGGCGGCTGCAGCCTCAATTCGCTCCGAGGGGAACGTCAACACCGCTGCAGGGCGGCGGGTGAGGAGAGGCGAGCGCCGCGCAGGCTGTAGAGGGCGCGGGGTTGAGGTCGCATCTCCCGGTTCTCCACTCCAACCGCGACGCGCGCGGGGCCGCTGCAGCCGGCGCTCGCCCCGCAGGGCAGGCTGCAGCCGCCGGAGCCCGGCGCCGCCTCGCGGGCTCCTCCAGCGCCCGCCGGGGCCCTGGGGCGGGCGGGTCTGCAGAGGGGCTGCGGGCGCTGGGGCTGGGACGCGAAAGGGATCCGGGCGAGGCAGACGAACCTGGGGCGCGCCGCCTCCCTCCCACCCATCGTCCCGACTCCTGGGCCCGCGCCCACCCCCCTGCTCTCCCCTAGCCCTCGGTCCCGGGCTCCAGTTCGCGGCGGGACTCCGGGGGCTGCGGCGGCAGAAGCTCGGGGCTCCGGACTGGCTCCCCTCACCGGCAACCCCCTCCCCAGCCTCCCTCCCTTCCTTGCCCGGTGCGGACCGGGGGACCAGGCAAGCGTCTCCCGGAGCCCTGGGCATCCGCGCGAGCTGCCCCGACCCCGCCACAGCGAGAGAACGCAGAGAGGCGAGAAAGCCGGCGAGGAGCCGCCGCGGTCCCCAAGGCGCTTTTCCGTAGAGCGGATCACGCCGCCTTACCGTGGCTGCAGGCTGCCACCGCCAGGGAAGCGGGGAGGAGGGCGGCGGGGGGAAAGGCGCCAGTGGCTCCTCTCGCTCTCGGCGGCGCGGCTCCTCGGCTCCGCGAGCTCGAGCAGGGCGCCCGGGAAGGAGCAGGTCCCGGCTCTGCGCTCAGCTCCAGCGAGACCAACAATAGCTCCCGCAGGAAGCGGAGCCCCAGCGAGCCTCCAGCCGCGCGCGCACGCCCGGCTCCCGCTCCCGGCCGCTCCTGGCCGGCGTCCCTGCCAGCACTGCTGCCCCACGTGAAACAGCTGCAATCCCGAGGCTTCTGGGGGGTTGGGGCGGGTGTGTGCGCGCGCGCGTGTGTGTGAGTGTGTGTGTGTTTAATAGCTTCCCTCCTCGTCTTCCCCTCCCTGCCTGCTCGCCTGCCTGCCTCCGTCCCCCACCCTCGCTCTCTTACACACAGACACAGAGGGCGAGCGAGAGAGACACACACACACTCACACACACACGCACACGCAGGTTACATGAATGGGAGGCGAGAGCCAATCCGACGAGGCTGGCGAGCCGCGGCGCACAGGCGCTGGGAGCAGGGCCGCACCACGGCGCGGGGGGGCGCCACTCAGGTGATGCGCGTCCTCCCGGGGCCACTCACTCACCCGGCTCTAGGCCACCCCAGTCTTTCTGTTCTCCCCAGTGTCTTCCTCTCTCCCCTTCCCTCCTTTCTCTCCGCTTCTTTCTCCATCTTTTCTCCTTTTTATTTCCTGTTCTTTCTCGAATTCTCCGAGTCCTCTCAGTTCAGTGTCTTACTCGGTCTCCTCTGTTCTTTTACCGTCCTCGCTTTCTTTCTCGCCTCCTTTCTCAAACTTTCTCCTTCCTTGTCCGGACTTTTCTCTACTTCCTCTCCTCTCGCCTTTTGTTTCCTTCCCTCCCGCTTTGGCTTTCTCCGCCGTCCTCTATAGTGCTGTCTGGTCTCTCCCTGCCCCCTTCCCTTGTCCCTGGGTCTCCCTGGCGCCCGTGGCTCCCTCCCTGCCTACCCCCTGATGTTATTTCACACCCCGAACACTTTTCCAGGGAAAGTCTCTCTGGCGTCGCTGCTGCAGCACAGCCAGAGGTGATTAAGAGCTGAGAACTTGAGTTCCTTCTTCAGGCACGCAAGATGCCCCAAGAAAGGCTCTCCTTCCTCAGACAACTTCCCCAAAACCATGGTAACAGCTACTAGTCGTGATAACAATCATTTAAAAAATAACTGCAGTGAACGTGGTCCAAGAGATTTCTGTCCTTCGCCTGTTTGGTTCGTGATGGCCAGCACATTTCCAAGAGAAGGGCATTTTATATGATGGGAGGGGCAGCTTGGGGCAGTGGCAACTTACAAGGGCTTTGGGGAGAGAGGGGAGAAATTCCCATCTCAGCCCTGCTGAATGCTAGCTGCATGACTTAGTGCAAGCCATCGCCCCTCACCCAGCCTCAGTTTTCTTATCTGTAAAAGGGATAATTATACCTACCTCACTAGTCATGGTGAGGATTAAAAGAAGCAAAGAAAAGAAAGCACTGGGCGTATAGGAGATGCTCATTTAATGTTCGTTTCCTTCCTTCCTATCTGTTTTTAAAATTCCCTTCATGATCATCTAATACATTATCTCTGTGATCTAAAGTGCTTAATGAGGGAGGAAATGTGAATGCTAGTGTCATATCAATGTGAAACAAGGTCTAGGATATTTTAAAAACTCTATTGTGTGGTCAAGAGACCGCCGTCTAGCCAGTTGCCATCTGCTGATTTCAGGGGCATCAAAGAGATTATAAACTTGCCATGCTGGAATGCCCCTTCAACATCTCTTAACTGAGGCATCCCAGAAGGGCAGGGATGGGGGTAGGGGTGGGTGGGAGGTTTCCATGTGCTCTGTCCAATCTATTTTTAAAATCTTCAAAATAACTGAAAACTGACCAGTGAAAGAGCCTCTGAGACTAACTAAAGTGTCAAGTCTGTGATAAATGATAGCATTTATCAACTATGTGTCCTTACGCAGACATCAAACACTGGGCATAGCTGTGATTGGCGGTCAGATTTGGTTCTTTGACAAATACTTATTGACCACCTACGCTGTGTTTGGCACTGTGATCGGCTCTGGGTGTCCGTAGTGAGGTAAACAGGCCCTGCCTTTGTGAGCGTACAGTGCAGTGGGCATGTCTGATGAGGGTATAGTAGGAAAATGAGCCACATAAACCTTGAGAAACACCGTTTGTTTGGTGGACAAAATCTTTCAAAATGTGAGGTCCATGGCAGGGGGGATAATAAGGGGATCCTTGAGAGTGAAAATTTTGGAATCCACTGTTCATTATAGATTTTGACCTCATTTGATCAACAAGAAAACGGAGGCCCAGATGCTAACAGTAGTGGGGGAAAATATGAAGAGAAACAAGATATTTTGCATAGCCTCAAAGAATCTTTGATTAATTTCAAAGGGAAAAATAATAACTTTGCAGTTGAAAAACCTGGCCAATTCCATCTTAAACAAGTAATTAATAAGTCAGTATCACTGGGAATATGACAAATAGACATCATGTACCTCCTGATATGATGTGCTTCCAAGGACATAACATGACTTTTGTGATATTCCTGCCAAAGTGAATAACCTGAATCTAATCGTGAAGAAACATTAGACAAACCCAAACTGAGGAGCATTCAATGAAAGAACTGTCATGTACTCTTCAAAAATACCAAAGTCATGAAAGACAAAGACTCCAGAACAGTTCCAGAATAAAGGAACAGTTTAGTTGTCTTGATAATAAATGCAACATGTGGGCCTAGATTGGGAAATTAATGGGGCAACTGGTAAAATTAAGATAAGGTCTGTAGGTTAGATAATAGTAATATGTCAATGTTAATTTCCTGATTTTGGTAGTTACTGTGGTTATGTAGGAGACTATACTTGTTTTTAGGAAATACGCAACTGAATTATTTAGAGGTTAAAAAAGATGAAGAAAGCCCAATCCCAGCCTTCAAGGAGAGGCCCAGTGTGGTGGGTTTCTGCCTGAGGGATAGGCAGAGTGTGAGCACAGAAGGATGCCCAAGCAAATCCTTGGGAGTAAGGGAAGACTTCCTGTAGGAGGTGGTATTCAAGCTGAGTTTTGAAGGCAAGGAAGTTATCTAGACCATGAAGGGAGGGGACATGCTTTTTAAGCCAAGGTACCAGTACCAGGACATGTACAAAAGCATGAGGCACTCACTATGGCCCCAGAGTTGGCCTGTGAAGGGAGCACCTGGGTGGAGTCTAGAGCAGTAGGTCAAGTTAGGTCTTGAAGGGCCCAGAAGGCAGCTAAGGATCTCAGACATCCTGCAAGCTCAGGTACTGGGTGGGGGTGGGGAGCAGAGAGTTATTAAAGGGTTTAAGTAGAGGAGCCTGTGATTTTTCTTTTTTTTAACGTTTTTTTTTTTTCTTTTTTCTTTTGCGAGGAAGATCAGCCCTGAGCTAACATCCGTGCTAATCCTCCTCTTTTTGCTAAGGAAGACCGGCTCTGAGCTAACATCTATTGCCAATCCTCCTCCTTTTTTTTTCCCCCCGAAGCCCCAGTAGATAGTTGTGTGTCATAGTTGCACATCCTTCTAGTTGCTGTACTTGGGACGTGGCCTCAGCATGGCCGGAGAAGCGGTGGGTCGGTGCGCGCCCGGGATCCGAACCGGGGCCGCCAGTAGCAGAGCGCGCGCACTTAACCGCTAAGCCACGGGCCTGGCCCCGCCTGTGATCTTAAGTGTATTTGAAAAAGACGATCTGGCAGCAATGTAGAGAAATGGATTAAAGGCAAGTGGCTTGGGAAGAACAGCGATGCTCAGATAAGTTGTTTAGGTAAACAGGGTAGGTCATTTAGGTAAACTAAGGCAATTGCAGTGAGGATGGAGAAGCGGGGAGAGATTTGAGAGAGATCAAGGATGTAAAATGAACAGATTTTGGTGACTGGTTGGTGGCGGTGGGCAAGGAGAAGTCCATAGAGACTCCTATTTCTTAAGCTTGGGTATCTGGGTGGAGGGTGGCACTATTCATTCCAATGTCTGGAGAGTTCAAGTGGAAATGGAGGTTTAGGAGGGGAAGGTAAGGCCCGTTGTTACCATGTTGTCATCTAACTGTGTAGCTAGCTTGAGATTCTCCTGTATGCCTCTCTGTGCCATAGGAAACATCTGTAAAATTCAGCCTAAGACCCTCCAAACGACCTGCCTCATGTACTACCCAGAGAAAAATAGTAGATCGGATATGGTAGCAGTACATTATTTGTAATACTGGGAAAAAACTGAAACAGCCTAAATGGTCAAGTAGGATAAGTAAATGAGGGGAGAGCCTGGTTGGAATATTATGCAGCCACTTTCTAAAGTTTTTCTTTTTTGCAGAATTTTTCCTGCCATGGAAAAATGTCAACATTATCATGTCAAATTTTTTAAAAAGCAGACTTCAAAATTGTTAAGTACGTAAAAATCCTCATGGAGAAAAATATGAAAAAAAAAACTGCCAAATATGAACAATGGTTGCCTCTGGGTAATAGGATTACGAGTAATATGTATTTTATTCTTTATGCTTTTTTGATACTTTCTAACTTTCCCACAATGAACATTCATTCATTTCAAAACAAAAATAAAAAGCTGTCATAAAAAAAAATGGCTGTGACACCCCCTTCCGCTTTATCCCTTTCAGTCCACCCTTCCCACTTCTGAAGACTCGCTGCATTTTAAGCTTTATCTTGGAGAGTGAAATAAGAGGGCATTTAACAAATCAGGGAAAATTACCAGCCAGGCTGGAGAGGGGGAGAAGGCGTTCTTACGCAGGCAGCTCTGTTATTAGAGCTGTTGAAACTGTGTATGTTAAAGATGTTTGCATTGCCCTTATTGATTCTGTGATATGTTACAAGGAAAAGAAAACCTATAGTGGGCCAAGAAAATGTGAGTCTTTAAAGGGCAAGTTTTAATTAGGAAGTGCATTTATTTGCAAAAACGCTTCTCTTCAGAGTCCAGCAGTTACTGTAAAATTGTTTCAGAAAGCAGGTATTTCGGGCAAGGAGACACGTAGGGGCAAGGGGCAGTGCTCGGTGCCTGTTGTCTGACACTACATCACATACGCAAGCTGGTTACATAGGATGTGGATACCCGCTGATAAGTGCCATCAACGTTCACAATTAGAGGGCCAGGAAAGTGCCGGCCAGAGGATGGTCTCAGTCTTTGGAAAGGTTGTTGTAAATGGCTCCGCGGTAAGGTTCCCTCAGCATCTGTAATTTTTCTACTCACAGAAATGTTTACTTTGTGGGTGGGTTCCCCAACTAATAAGAATAACCCCTTACACAAGCCTAGCCCTTCCACCTTTTCACAGGCCCTCCACATCTGTTGATTCACTCGTGCCTTGCACCCACCCTGGCTGGGATCCTGTTACTTCCAGTTTGCACTGGAGGAACGGGGACCCCAAGAGGCAGAGCAGTGGCTACAACTAAAGAAAGAACAGGAGACATTCTTGGAAAGCCTTCTGTGTGGCCCCGGAGCTTCCACGGTGTGTGACCTCATCAAATCCTCAAGATAACTTGGGAGCAAGGGCGAGTAAACTGAGGCTTGTGTGGTTCTGGCTCAACAGAATCGGAATTGGAACCCAGCTCTCCAGAATTCCTATGCCAGTGCCTTCCCCAACACAACCCCATTTTTAAAAGCCAAGAGGTGAGTCTAGATATTATTCTCTGGTAGGTTACTCAGTTTAACCTGTGAGCTGTCTTTCTGTGAGGGTTGTCGTTCTGTCTTGGGGAAATTAAAAGCTGGTATTGGAGGGTAAATGGTGACGTTTGAATCTATCTGCTTGAGAAGAAGGGGGAAGCCTCTGCTTTGGTTCACATGAACTTTCTCTGTTTGGGAAATGGTTGGATCTCCTTTCTTTCTCCCCATCCCCACTCCAATGCTCAGCAGAGTATTCTGCACTTAGAGGTTCTTAGTAAATATTCCTTCACTGAGTGAAGAAACGAATGCTAATAACAAAATAGCTAGCATGTATTGAGCGTTGTGCCCAGGACTGAGCAAAGGGCATCACTTCATTTAAATTTTAGAGCAACACCATGTGGTAGAGATGATTATTACTCCGATTTAATAGGTTAGAAAACTGAGGCTTAGAGAAATTAAGCAATTTGTCCAAGCTCACCAGACTGATAAATGGCAAAGCCAGATTCCAACTCGGATTGTTCTGAGTCCAGGCTCTTAGCCACGGTACTGTATTGGATGGATGGATGGATGGATGGATGGATGGATGGATGGATGGATGGAATCAATGATACTAGCAGTGAAGTGAGCTCTCCATGAACTACAGTACATTTTACGGTGTAGTTAATCTTGTCTAGAGTAGGCCATCCCATTACTCTCCATGATTGTACTCTGTTTCCTTCATCACATGTTTCTCAAGCTGAAATTATTTGTCTATGCATTTTACCTTTTTTAAATATCTGCCCAACTTGCAATATAAATTCCATGAGTGTCTTGGTCACTGTTGTGATCCCCAGCACCTAGCACAGTGCCTGGGACAAAGTAGATGTTCAGGAAATATTTGTGAAATGACTGAGTGAATGTGGGCTCCCATCTCTCTTAAATGCTGAAGGGCCTGCAAGTGTGCATACACGCACACTTGTGAAAGATGGGTATTTTTCATGAATTTGCTCCATCGCACGCCAGTTCTCCACTTTCTGCCTTTGAGGGCATGTGGTTCCGGCAGATTCAGATGAGCACACAATGGTTCTGACTGTGCCTCTCCACTGACATTTGGTCCCAGATAGCAGGGAAAACACTGATCAGAAAACAGCAGCATCTGTTATGGTCAAAGCTCTTGAGCTGGCAAAATTCCTCAGTGGAAGCATCCTCTCTGATTTCACAGCAGAGAGGTGCTGTATCAGCTGACATTGCTGGCATAACATCTTCTTTCCGAGGGCTGGTGGCAATGATCTCCTCAAAAGGAGCTCTCCTGAAGCTTTCTTCCTGCACGCTTAATGCCATGTGGTACTTTCCAAAGAAGGATGCGTCTCAGCCAAGGCTTCCTTCTTGCCAATTTTTGTCCTCTTTTCTTCTCATTTGCCTAAAAGACTTCTTTGTCATGCATGTGGATTTGCCTTTTTTATGCAGGGTAGATCAGGTGGCAGATGCTGGTCTTCTACAAAGCTAAATCAAATCCATTTCCTAGTCTTGGAAGTCTGCAGCCTTTATTAGAACTGCATATTGATCCAGAGGGTCATAGCCATTGGTCCAGCATTTGTTTTTTGTTTGTTTGTTTACAGGAAGGTAACACACAAAGGAAACAAAAAAGCAACCACAAAGGTCTCCACTAAATTACCAAAGCCTCTTGTGGGTAATTCTAATGATTGTGAAGCCAGACACTGACCTAATGCTTTACACCAAGTCATACATTTAATTTTGAAAATAGCCCTATAAAATAAATTCTATGACTACTCCCAAATCAGATTGTAAACCAGTATTTCTAGGCCTTACCAGCCTGTGGGACAAAAGGAGTTGCATTAATGTTAATTCCCAAATAAGCACACACTGTTCTGTTCTGCACACTACTTTTCCACTAATATATCTTGGAAATAAGTGCCTCCTCATTCTTTTTTATGGTTGCATATTATTTCATTACATGGATGTACCATATGAATTTAACCACAGGGATCACAGTGATTATGATATATTCATTTAAATAAATGTCAAGCAATTAACATAAAGTCAAGTACACAGTAGCTGCTCAAAAATGTTATATAGGGGCTGGGTAGTGGTTAATTTTGCACGCTCTGCTTCAGTGGCCTAGGGTTCATGGGTTTGGATCCTGGGCACAGACCTACACACTGCTGATCAAGCCATGCTATGGCAGTGTCCCATATACAAAATAGAGGAAGATTGACATAGACATTAGCTCAGAGCCAATTTTCCTCACAAAAAAATAAATAAATAAATAAAAAAGTTAAATAAATGAATTAAATTATATTGTTGCTATCAAGTCTGTTGAGTTTTAAAAAGAAGCAACTCAGAGGAGGTTGAAGTTTCAAATCAGTTGGGAAAGGATGAACATTTCAACTAACAGTGCTATGGTAAATGACAAATCATTTGGGGAGGAGAAAAGTTACATCCATGTCCCTTATAGTATCCCTTTAAAAATTTTCACAGTTAGTATAAAAAATAAAAATACGAAAATACTAGAAGAAAACGTGACAATTTACATGATTTTGGAGGTGAAGAAAGAAGACCTTTTCAAGTGCAACGTGAAAAGGAAAAAGTTTGTAAAGCAAAATATCGAAAATTTGACTATGTAAAAATTTTGAAATGTTGGTATATTTATAAAACCAAGACAAAAATCAAAACAACAACAAAATGTTGGGGAAATATTTGAAACATACACAAAAAAGGCTATTATTCTTAATATATAATAAAGTTTTACAAATGTATAAGAAAAAGATATCTCCATAGAAAAGTAGGCAAAGGATATAAAAAGCTAATTTACTAAAAAAGTACAGAGACAAACACATGATGTATATTTAACTCCCTCGTAACTCCAAGAAATGCAAGATACAATAACATTGAGAACTTTTTCTTTCTGCTTATCAAATGAGAAAAGTATAAAAGAAAAATGGCATACCCAGAACATAGTTACTCTCCCGATGCTGCCAATGAGCATATATTGGCACAATCTTTCTGAAAGAGAATTTAGCAATATTTACCAAAAGCTTCCCATTGTGTGGAGCTTTCAACTCAGGAAGCTATGTCTACATTTAATTGAGTTAATTAAAGGAAAATAATCATGGATGGACCCAAAGAATTATGTAAAAGTGTTTTATCAGTGTTAGTAGTAATAGCGACAAATTGAAAACAATCGAAGAGTCAACCAATTAGTAAATGATCAAATGTATTACCACAGGACATCAGAGTATGATAACTATTATACAGCCATTATAGATCATGGGGTAGAAGAATATTTAATGAATTTGGAAAGGATTCACAATAAATATTTTTGTGATCTTTCTGTAACTTATTATGGAAAGTTCCAAACAAATATAAAGTTTGGTGCATAGACTATACCCATCACCCAGTTTCAATGATTATTAATTCATGGCCAATTTTGTTTTATCTATATCCCTGCCCACTTACTCCCTCCCCTATTATTTTGAAGGAAATCTTAGACACCATTTCATTTTTTCCATAAATATTTAAGTAGATATCTCTAAAATATATGAACTATTTTTTAAAAAATAAGTACACAATATATTATTACATTTTAAAGTAGCATTTTCTTAATGTCATCAACTGTCCAGTCACTCTTCAAACTGACCCAATTGTTTCATAAATTTTTTTTTTGCATTTTGTTTGCACCAGGATCCAAATAAACTCTGTGCATTGCAATTGACTGATATATCTCTTAAGTCTTTTTTGACCTATAGGTTTTCTGCCATCTTCCCCCCCGCCCCCGGCCCCCTGCTTGTACATTACTTGTTAAAGAGGCCAGGTTGGTTGTTCTGTAGAGTTTCTCACAATCTGAGTTTAATGACTGTGCCCTTCTGGCTTAACATATTCTTCTACATTTTATATTTCCTGTAAACTGGCAGTTAGTTCTAGAAGGTCGACCCAATTCACAGTTAATTCTTTTGGGAAGACTTCTTTCTAGATGGTATCATGTACTTCCACCTGTCTTTGTGATGTTAGCAGTCTTTGATGCTCTTTGACTAGGCTTTTCATTTCACTAGAGGTTGTAAACTGGTCATATTCGAATTCTGTCATTCCTTCTTCACTTTTAACTGGAATACTTCTATAAAGGGAAACTTCTCATGTACTCTTTGCTTACCTGAAAAGGCAGGATAAATGTTTAATTCTTTTCTTTTATTTATCAGGTTTACAAAGAATGAGTTAGTTTCCTAGCATTCTCTACAGGTAAGCAACGTTTTGTTTTGTTTTGAGGAGTCATTATGAAATCATGTATTTAAGTATATTTGATGTATTTTTATTCATTTCAGTTATTATTCATATTGATGTTCAAATTACCCCAGTATTGGCCAGTGGGAGCATCTTCCTACTGATTCTCAAGTCTTTGATAGCCTTCTTTTTTCTGGAATAATCAGATGTTCCAGGCTCATCTTGTATCTTTCCTAAGCCAGACCTGAAATCACCCATTTTTCAGAGGACCCCTGGTTCTTTTTAGTGGGAGATGGTATTTAGAAACCACAATCTTGCTATTACGAGTTGCTCGTTGCCCCTGGGTTAGTAGTTTTTCTAGCCTTTTTTAATTGGCAAGTTTAGCAAATACATGGTTTTTTAAAAAGGAAAATTCACTATAAGCTTTTACATACTTTTAATTCAGTTTTTACTTAACTTCTTCAGTCTTCTATCTGTATCTCCCTTCTTCTGTTACAAATAATAAATGATGATATAGAAAAATATTTAATGATTTGGGAAAATAGCCATAATATCTATTTTAGTGGGAAATAATCATATGTATATGTAAATCATATATATATGTCGCATATATATATCTAAGATATGCGAGTTAGCAGTGATTATTTATTGGTGATGAAATTAAAGGTAATTTTTAGTTTCCTTTAGTTTCCTTTTTTTGCTTTTTAGTATTTACAGAATTTCCATAACAAACCCATTTTATTTTTGCTAGAAAAAATTTGCTAAAAAACAAAAATAAACCAGATGGTATAAATTATAATATAGTAAACTGTCTGCCAATCTTATATGTGGGTAGAATAATGATATTCTATTACATCTGTGGAGCACTTCACGATTTACAATGCATTTTACGTCCATTATCCTTCGTGATCATCACAGCAGCACTGTGGAATAGACAGGATAGCAATATTGTCTTACCATAAGACAATTATAAGAAAATTGAGGTTTAAAAGGATCACATATGATGGAACGAAGGCTAGAACTCAGGGCTCCTGACTTCTTGGTCAGTGTTCTCTCCCCTGCATATTTTCTGTCTCTAGATGGTTGTTAGTATGCTATTGTTTTACAGTAAGACAAGAAGACCCCGCAGCGTCCTGTCTGCTGCTTAGAATGTTACCCTTAAAACCCTCTTTTCTTAAGCATGAGACCTGGAGGTTTATAAAAATGCCCATACTTATTTTTCAATTTAATTTTTATTTTTGTCAAAGTGATTCATTAACTTAATTTTAAAATGCAAATATTCTATAAGGACTTTAGTGCAAAAGAGCAATCCCCCGCCCTACGACTCACCACCCCACTCTACCTAATATTCCTTCTCCCCAGAGGCAACCACTTCCAACCATTTGAGCTGTTTCTTCTATTTTTTATTTCCATATTATGAGATAATCTGTTTCTACTGCAATTTCTGGATTTTTAATTGCTAAATATTATCAATACACGTTCCATTATTGATGATAATTTAATTGCCTTTTTCCTCTTTACACGGACGCTTCCCTTTTCTTGATCATCTCAGTGTATTTACATCATAATTTTTGGTTAAACGGTAGTGTTTCCATTACTATGATTGTGTAAACATTATTCTCAGCTGAGCCCTGTAGTGTACTATGATGTACTTTCTTGTATTAATTTTTGTTTTCTCTTAATAATTGCCTCTCTTTTTCTCATATTTGCTTAGCATTTTAGGTACCTATCACTATTTCATTCCCCAAACTCTCTACCAAATCATAAATCTTATTTCAATACATTCCAATCCATCAAATAATCTGTCAATTTCTTTTCTTTTCTTTCCTTAGATTTGCTTTAATTTCCTTTCTTTCTAATAGACATTTAATTTCCCTTTGTCTAACTGTTCCAGTCTGTACTGGTTGCTTTCTTTCTTTATTTTTTTTTTTTGTGAGGAAGATCAGCCCTGAGCTAACATCCATGCCAGTCCTCCTCTTTTTGCTGAGGAAGACTGGCCCTGAGCTAACATCTATTGCCAATTCTCCTCCTTTTTTTCCCCTTTTTCTCCCCAAAGCCCCAGCAGATAGTTGTATGTCATAGATGCACATCCTTCTAGTTGCTGTATGTGGGACGCCGCCTCAGCATGGCCGGAGAAGCGGTACATTGGTGCGCACCCAGGATCCGAACCCGGGCCGCCAGCAGCGGAACGTGCGCACTTAACTGCTAAGCCATGGGGCCGGCCCCTACTGGTTGCTTTCTACACTTGCTGCACAGCTCTTTGTCTAGGATCTCCCTCTACCACATTCCTGAAAATTTTATTGGATCTCCTTCCTATATTTGTATCTTTTATTTCCATGATCCCATGTCTTCCTCCTTCTTTGTTTACTCTTCACACTGAGAACAAAAGTATGGGAGGTAAAACTTTTGAGAACTGATTTGGCTGGATATAGCATTCTAGACTGGAAATAAATTCCCTATAATTTTAAGGACATTGATGGTTCCATTGTCCTCTTGCTTCCAGTGTTGCTGTTAAGAAGTCTGATACCATTTTCCCTCTTTATCTTGTTTATGTGACCTTTTTTTTCATGCCTCTCTGAAAATTTTTGGGATCTTCTCTTTCCTCCAGTGTTCAGAAACTATATGAGGATGGGCATGAATCTTCTTTCTTCCACTGTGCTGAGCTGTTTCTGCTTTTTTTACTCTGGAAATTCTGAGAGATTTGTTTGAAATATCTCATTGCTCATTTCCTTGCTCTCTACTTCCAAAACTCCTTTTATTCAGATGTGGGACCTCTTGGACTGTTTCTAATTTTTTAATCTTCTCTTCCTATTTTTTTGTATTTTTGTCTTTCTGTTCTACTTTCTGGGAGATTTTCTCAGCCCTGTCTACCAACGCATCTGTTGACATTTTTATTTCTGCTGTCATAGTTTTAATATTCAGGAGCCTGTTTTAGTTGTCTGAATGGCTCTCTTTAAACAGTTCTTGTTTCATGTACATAATATCTTTCTTTATCTCTCTAAGGATATTAATAATTTATGAAATTTTCTACTGTTTCCTGCATCATCTCTATGCTCTTTGATGTTTTAAAACAATTGTTATTTTGTTTTTGTGTTTATTTTTCATTGTAAGGACTTTACTCTGATATTGGTGATCTATGGCTACCCATGCCTATTCAACTAAAAATTGATTGGAAATTTCAGGGCGTATGTGCAAGACTTGTTGCCTAGTGGGTCTCCCTGTAGGATGATCAGGCTAGGTCATTTCACTGATGATTCGCCAGCAATATCTGTAAGTTTTTTCTCAGGGGCCACTCAGTTTCACCAGAAAGGAATCCTCCAGTCTCTTCCTAGGAAGGACAAGACTGGCTACTAAGATTTTCTAGAAGCCTAATAGGGGAAGGGATTGGGATATAGTCTCAGCATTTCTACAGAGATTTCATCCATTCCTCTTGTTCCTGTTTTCAGCACAGTATATCTACCCTTAGCTGGGATGTTTTCCACAAGTCCAGAGTTTCTCAGGCTCATTCACTCTAGATAGTAGATCTCCAGTCATGTCCTTGTTGGTGGAAGGGGCAGGCACATGGGAGAGCAGGATGGTGGAGAGAATCTTAAGATGTTCAACCAATCTTCCCATTTTCAACCCCACTCAGACCCCTTACTTTCAGAAGTGCCTTGGCTTCCAATTTCTGAGTTTTCCTGGGCCTCTGCAGTGAAAAATCAGACAGCTTCTGGACTTTCACCACTTATAGCTTAAGTTTTACTTTCTCAGGTCTGCCTAAGTCAATTTTTTCTTGTCCATCTGCTTTATAGATGCAAAATGCTATTGTCTCCTCTCTAATTCTTGTTATCTTTGTGTTTTTGTGCCTTTTTATCATTTCTCTGTCATTCTGGCAGGTGTTGGGGGGGAGGGGGGTAAAAGTGTACGTTTATAACAGAAGTCCAAATGCTTCTTTAAGGCCAGCACTTTGAGAGGTATTCAGCCTCTTCCAGCGTCCTGAACTCCTTCTCCAAGAAGCACTGTGGCTCTTCTATTTACTATACCCTGGGCTGTAGCTGAATTTGGGAGCCTGAGTTTCCCCATCTTTCAAGAGCAGATAATAGCACTTGCCTTATTGGTTACAGTGAGGATAACTGGGATGCCGTCTCAACTCTATTTTTAGTTCCTAGTCCTTTGAAGAATATCAATAACTACCAGCTATATTTTTTAATATTATGATTACTGGCAAGCTTGTTGGGCTTGGGAGTAAAGCTCATTGGATTATTGAGGGAGATGGTAATGCCTAGGGAACTAGAGAAGTCTCTTTTACCAATGCTTTGGTGACACATTCTGGATTATAAAAAGTAAGAATAATGATGATTATAACTAATATTTATTGAGAACGTACATGCATCAATAACCATGCTTTCCATGTTATCTCAGTTAGACATCACACCTGCCTTATAAATAGGTACCATTATTATTTTCATTTTAGAAATGAGCAAATAGAAGTGTGGAGATGTGAAATCACTTGCTCAATATCACACAACAAAGATGTGGTGAATCTCAGATTAGAACCCACAATTTGTCTTAGAGCTGTTACTCTTAATACCGAGGCCAGAGCTTCTCAAACTTTAATGTGCTCACAGATCACCTGGGGATCTTGTTTCAGGGTACTTTCAGGTTCAGTAGGTCTGGCGTAGGGCTGAGATTCTGCTTTTCTACCAAGCTCCCATGGGACCCTGATGCTGCTGGTCCAGGGACTGCACTTTGAGTAGTGAGGCCCCAGACTGTGGTCTCTCCATGGCAGCTGCATCTATGGAACCTAGTTTCCAAGGGTACAAAGAAGGCTGTATGAACAGTAATGGTATCTGTTTCATGGTCTTCCTCCCCGTGTGCAAGAGCAGGACCACCAGATACTCATTTATCCCACCAAACACGCTCCCCAGGAGTCCCTGGTATGTCTCATATGTGTTCACAGTCCTCTTCACTGCTTTGGCTTCAAGATGCTCACTTCTTTCCACCACTCTTGATGTCACCCGAGAGTAGCCCCTCACTGTTACCACTGCTTCTGATGCCTTCTCTGAGCATGCCGTGGCTGGAGTTCTAGCTCTAGGTGTCCTGAAACGGAGGACCCTCAAGGTGTGGAAAGGCCCTGCGTTCCTTCCTGGTAGTCCTCAGCAGAGTTGTGCCTTGTTCCTCGCAGAAATAGGGAGAAGGCCCTCTCCTACTCAGCCACCTGTACCCCAAGCAGCAGCACTGGATCTCACAGGTTCTCTTGTGAAGATGTCTCTGTCAGCTGCCGCCTGTGGGCTTCCTGACCTAGGGAAATAGAGCTCTGTCCTCCTGTATCCGTTTCTCTTGCATTAGCCTCTGCTCCCTGCCTTCCTAGGATTCACTGCCCCGAAGCACGTCAACTCAGGCCGACTTCCAACTTGAGTAGAAGGGGTGATGGTCCATTCACTCTCCAGACACACCTAACTGTGCATGAGTCTCAACTTAGGCTCAGCTAGAACCATGCTCCATTTGTGACTCAAGGCATACTAAAGGAGATTTTAGAGAGGCATCTCAAAGATTCAAGTACATCATGGGGCCTAGGGAAAGCACTGGAATAAGTCTTCTGAGATCTGAGGTCAGAGACCTCCTCTATCCCTACTCAGCTGTGTGACCTTGGCCATTTCAGCAGTCCTCTCTGATTGTTCCCCAAAAATATAAAATAATGGGGGAAAAGCTCCAGATAATCTTTGAGCTGTACCTTCCGGTTCTGTCTGAACTTCTGTCTTAGTGGTCTAGACCAGTCCATAAGAAATTATTCCTACGTACCAACTCTCTGTTCTACCATTGGAAATCAGAGCAATGCTCAGTAGAGAGAGCTCAAAATGTAAAATCCAATGCCTTGGGGTTTACCCCGTATTAGCTCTGTGATCTTAGTCAATTCACTCTTCCTCTCTAATTCTCAGTTTTCTCACTGTCAAGTGAAGGGGTTGGACCAAATGGACTTGTAATAATGTGCAGAGGTTTCAAACCGTAGGCTCTTAGGCTGCATTCAGCCCACAAGCATGTTTTGCTTGATCCAAATAACAGTGAAAGAACTTTGAATCCATTGACAGCCTTTAAAAATTAGGAGATTTTACATAAAAATCTGGTTTCTTGGCTTTTCTTAAAAGATCAGAAAATTGGCAACATAGGTCACCGCTCTTGGAAAGCCACTATTGGCTTGAAGGGCGCTGCGGGTCTGTCCTCTTAAAGGGACATGCGCCCTCTGCACTGTCGCAGCCTCTCCCAGGCCTATAGCATTCATTCGTATTATCTGCCCAAGTCCTGTAAGTGGTTGAGTTTACGATCCCTGGTTAGTAGTTACACTGACTAACTGGGCAATATCAGGTGAATACTCATTCTTTCTAAGACACAGTGTCCAAATTATAGAATGAAAACAATAAATGCTCATGTTATTGCACTGACTGTAGTAACGAGACAGAGCAAGGATCAGCAAACTTGTCTGTAAAGGACCAGAGAGGAAATATTTTTAGCTTTGCAGGCCACAGAAGATCTCTGCTGCATATTCTTCTTGTATTTATTGTTCTTCCTCTTCTTTTTTACAATCTTTTAAAAACACGAACATTCTTAGCTCTCAGGAAAAAACAGGCCCCGGGGGGACTGGTCCTGTAGGCCATAGTTTGCCAACCCCCTGAAATAGAGCACATGAAGCGCTTACAAGAATGCCTGGCAGACAGTGAGTATCAGTAAATGTACTTGCCGTTTTTGCAATTTCAAGCCTCTCATTCTCTGACTCTGGGGTATGGGTGGACTCCACAGTGCCCATCTCAAGTCCCCATGGCTGTTCTGATTCTCTTCTGACAACGCAGAGGGGTCCAGCATTTTGTCTGTTGAGACACGTCTTTCTGAATAGAAAGCCCTGCATGGTATATAATGAGCTCGAAAGCAGCACGACACATACAGCGCAACTGTGTCATCACTGTGAAATCAAAGCCATTGTTTAAGCCATTTGTGAAACCACATCCCCATTCCAGTGATTCTGTCTGAAATGTTACAAAACAATCACAGCTGGACGAAGAGTTGGAGGTCCTTTAAAATCTGATTATAGGTTCTCTGTTCTCATAGCTTCCTCCTTTGTTTTGGTCCTTTAACTCCCCTCCTCCCTACCCCCAAACACCTTGTGCTGTATTATTTATTATTTAACTTGAATGCCAGGGTTGCAGCTTGCAATGAAAAGCACTTGGAAAAATAAAATTGCGTTGTGTCATATGACGCTCGTGCATGCGGCTTGGCATAATTAAAAAAGAGAGATGTGATACTGTTTTCTCATTCAAGGAATGTGATGGCTGAATCTAAAGAAATGTCGGTTATTTTCTATGGTGTCCAAGGAACCCGAGGGGAGCACGCATTTTAATAAAAGAACCAAGGAGTGCGTCAGGAGATTGTCCAAATGATGCACTTACTTTTTTCCCCTTACTGGGAACAAAATCATATATGGGATACAAGTCAAGTTCCTAGAATGACTTTGACCTAAATTTCCTTGATCAGGGCCCTATGCATCACGTTTAGAGGACTTACCACTCTTCCGTTCATTTAGCAAACACTGCTTGTGCCCCTCCTGTGTGCCAAACCATGTGCTAAGTGCTAGCAATGGATGGATGAATAAATGAAGGGCCCTGAAATTCAAGAATTTATGGTCCAGTGAGGAAGACAGATATGTTAACCACATAATCCCAATATAAAGTATTAATTAGTGCTATAATAGAAAGAGCTCACACTTACTAAGCACTTATGATGTGCCAGGCATGAAGTGCTTTATATGATTTATATGATTTAATCCTCTCAACAATCCTGAGGGTTATATGCCATTATAAATTTCCATTTTACAGATGGAGAAACTGAGGCCAGAGGCTATGTAATTCTTAATTCTTTAAGGCCATGTAGCTAATAAGTTGTAGAGCTCTGATTCAAACCCAAGGAGCCTGATTTCAGACTCCTGAAAGGCACTAAACGGCCTCTGAATAATGGGCTTGGACAACGTTCTGGGAACAAAGTACAGAAAAGCACCTGATTCCGCCTGTAGGGTCAGGGAACACGTGAGACACCAGGGATTCGTCTGAGTGACGCGCGTCACAGGGAAGCTGGGCAGGACATTCTAGGCAGAGAAGAAGCATGTGCTTAGAGGATGATATTTGTAACAGACCCAAGAAAGAGAATATTCAAACCTGACTGTTATACTTGACTATTTTTTTTTTTTAAACAACACTTAGCATTACAAGTCGTTGCTCATTCAATATTAGTCTTTCCTGCAGTTCTGGAAACTTCAAGAGGGCAGGTACCTGTCTTGTTGACTACTGTATGCCTAATGCCCAGCACATGCTTAATAATTATATTTTGAGACAAATGAACAAATCTAGTCAAGGTTGAACAGTAAGATGAGGATTAAGCTAATATTATATCCACTATGGACAAAGGTTAATGCTCACTTTATTTTATTTTAACATATTAATATATTAATATAATACATTAGCATTTTAAAATTCTCATTTCACACTACCTTTTTTTAGACATGCCCATGATATTCTTAAAAGGCTTTAAAAGCACAGTATTGTCAAAACTCCCATTACTATACGTATCAGTAACATTCTGAGCCTATATCCGGAGCAATTATTCTGTGCACGGAATTCTAAACATAATGCTGTACTGTACTCATGATAGCCGTTAATTAGATGAAAGGAAACGGTTACGGTTGCATGCAGCACATTTTTAAGTGCAAACCCACGTGTGACAAGGTATGAACTTTCTTTTTTTCTCCTGTAGAAGAAAACCATGCCGTTGGCCAAGGTAGAGTTCTCCCAAACAGTCAGGCTTTCTTAGGGAAGCTGCAGGACTGTCTAAAGAAAAGAAATGTTTGACTTTTCTAGTCAGATCAGCAAAGATGTCTAAGGCTGGGGGTAAGAGGGAAAAAAGACGGGGTCTGTTTGCCAAGGACTCTGGGGTAGGGCTCTAGAAGGTTTGACAATTTCATGATTTCTTTTTAAGATATCTTTGCAAGTATTAAATTGAGAACAGCATCTGCCTGGCAGGTTACTCTAACTCTTGCAGATATTGAAAGCACAGGCATGGGGTTGGGTGAGCTGAAGAAGAAATCTTTTCATCAGTTCTGCTCTCTAACGTGTCTATAAATCTGTGACTCTTTCTTGGTAACGTTTTTCCACCAATAAAAAATTTTGATTAGGAAATTATGTGGAAGAATGATTCAGATGTTTAAGTCAGGGCATTTGACTTTCCCCTGAAACAATTTCCCAAGATTGGGCCACAAATAGCTCTTTACCTACGACCATGCATAAGAATGCATTATTGTAATTCCTGTGCATGTAGGGTAAGCAGTGGAATGTTGAAATCCGAGAGCTGTGTCCATTTCTGCCTCTGGTGGGCACTGCCCTTATAAATGAAGGCAGAAGTTTCCAGCAACTACCCTGCCAGTGGGCTTTCTCTGGATAACAGTTGATCTTCAGATTTTTAAATATATCCACGTAGGAAGAAAC
Source organism: Ceratotherium simum simum (assembly GCF_057802395.1). Classification (NCBI taxonomy): domain Eukaryota; kingdom Metazoa; phylum Chordata; class Mammalia; order Perissodactyla; family Rhinocerotidae; genus Ceratotherium; species Ceratotherium simum. The sequence continues at coordinate 35,446,374 of NC_141906.1, forward strand.
AAGGAGAGCTGTGAGTTAGCCTGACCTGAGTTCCACTTCTGGTTTTACTACTTAGTAGGCATGAGTCTCTGGGCAAATCTTGAGGCTGGCATAGAACAGTATTCCCTCCCGTCTCTAATTACATTTCCAAATCTGAGAGCGGAACAGAAATGACAGAAACAGCCACATGTTCCTTCAAAGATAAAACAAAACAAGTTGTGACTTGCCTAACCTTGGAACTGGAAAGAGGTTTACAGTTGGAAACATCATATTTCTTGGCCCTGCCCTGAGCTCTGAGACAATATGAAACACGAGAATCTTTCTTTTATTCCACAAATATTTATTGTGTGTTTTGAATGTTCCAGCCACTGTGCTGAGCAAACCAGGGAGAGTACATGCAGACGTGGTCCCTTCGGAGTAGTTTACAAATTACCAGATTCTTCCATATACATGACCTCAGTGATGTGAAGTAGGCATTGTTGATGACTCTGTATTACAGATAAAGATATTGAAGCCAAGAGCCAGGAAATCTGAGTTTAAAGCAAGGAAGTGGAGTCAAGAGTTACACTCAGAGAGTCTGGCTCTAAAGCCAGTGCTCTTTGCCCTGCACCTGTGGCCTCCCCATTTCTGTACCAACAGCAACACAGGTGTCTGTTTAACACTGGGCAGTTGACAAAACACTTTTGTTTATTCGATTTCATTTGTTGTACAACAATTCTGTGATGTAGGTATTTTTGTTATTAATATCTCCATATTTCATTGATGAAATTGACCCAGACAGGTACGGTGGCTCGTCCAAGATCACCCAGCTAGTTGGTGGCAGAACAGAGACTAGATTCCAAGACTTCTGATGCCAAGCTCTGTCGGCCATATGTCGACTCCCAGTTTAAATATTTCTAAATGCAGAATTCTTGAGCCGCATCTTCACTGTTTTAGATTATTTCCGTAACCTATGTAAATTATAATTAAATTCCTGCTAATAGGCCATTTTGTGGCAAAACCTCAATAATCAGTGAGCCGAGGCCTGCAGGCTTTAAAGTTATTTATGGTTAACTCCGAGGGCTGCTATTTATTACTCAATCTCTATGTGCTCCAGCAAACTCTTCACTCGTATATGCAAGCTGGCTGACTACACTGTTCTTCATTCCCCCTCAGCAGAAAAGGAGAAACCAGCTTCTAGCATATGGAAGCATTTCTACACTGCTAGATTTTCTGAGGAGGGTGGGGTGGGATGATGGAAACATGATTTGCAACTATGTGTCAGAAGAAATACATATTTTTGAGTGAGGCTGATTGAGCTAGGTTCCACGAGGCAAAAGTTGTCTCCAGAAAAGAATTTTTCCCTCCACTTCATCATTTGTGATAATAAGTGATTTCTGAATATACTTAACATTTTTGAGGACACGAAATCCAGGGTTTTTTTTACTGCTAATGCTGATGCTCTCTGGTGGGCTCAGGTTTCTTCAGTCTGCTCCTAAACGGGGCACAAACAGGGAACTGAGAGCTTTCAAGTTCAGCAGCTCCATTTGTGACCACACTACATTTTTTTTTTAAAATAAATTAAATTACTAAGCGTGTAAGTACTGTCTGAATAGATGGTACCTTTAAACTTAAATGCCCAACGTGATAATTTCATGAGTAAACCTATACATAATACATTATTCTATTCTCAAACTAACAAAGGGCTTCTAAAGTGACAGAGGGCATGACAATATGACACATACTTTTTTAAAAATTTTGGTGAGGAAGATTGGCCCTGAGCTAACATCTGTTGCCAATCTTCCTCTTTTTGCTTGAGGAAGATTGTCGCTCAGCTAACATCTGTGCCAATCTTCCTCTATTTTGTATGTGGGATGCCACCACTGCATGGCTTGATGAGTGGTATGTAGGTCCGTGCCTGAGATCCAAACCCATGAACCCTGGGCCGCCAAAGTGGAGCACGTGAACTTAACCACCAAGCCACTGGGCCGGCCCCACATATTTTTAATATTCTAAGAAATATCCATTTTCTCCCTCAAACAATGCTTTTCCCTTGATTTGGATTGACAGTTTTTATGGCACTGGTGTAATGCATCAGGTAAAGACCTCACAACTGCATAGGTACTTCCCTACCTAATTTGTTATTTAGAAACATATATAGGTACAAAGAAGCCAGAGACATTGTCTGCATAACTTGGAAGGACTTGTAATTCTAAACCAGAGGGTTTGACTCTATTCCCCCTGCTTTGTCATTTTAACAGTGCCTTAAAAATAACTAAATCTGTGGCTCCCCTGCTGGCTTTCAAAGAGTTCCCATAGATAGCCTCTCATTTTTCCTCCTCTCTTCCCTAGAACACCCTCTAGGGTTGTATATTATCCTTGTTTTACAGATGAGAAAACTGAGGAGTAGAGACACAAGTGACTTTTCTTAGGTTACACAAAGAGGCAGGGATGTGAAGTCAGTTCTATCTAATTCTTCAGTAGCCTTTTCACCCCCTCACTGGAGGCCTGTGGGTATCCAGGCTGCTCTTCCCAGGGTCTGGAGGAAGGAGCACTGGACCAGGAGTCAAGGGACAGAGATTTGCTCTGAATTGTCTGTGGGGCTTGAGGAGGTCAGAGACACCCTGGGAACCCAGGTCCCACATTTATAGAGCAAGGGGGCTGATGTGGGTGCCGCCATATGATCTCTCCCATCTCTGACACCCTGTGGGTCCCATACTTTTGAGGCTCTATACCTCCAGGCAGTGCCATAAAAGGTCTTTCATTTTGACTTTTAAATTTTATTTACTGCTTTTCAAGTACGTTGTATAAGTCAAATTCATAAATACTTAGGGATTATAAGACTATTTCTTAAAGCACTCAGAAGGAGGCGGGGGATGGAATTTTTACTTACATCTGACACCGCCACTGAAATGTTCACATCTATATCTTATTCCCCAGTATGACTTAACTCCTTAATGGCCAAGTTGATGGATCCGGCACGGCTGTCCTCCCGCCCTGCTAGCATCCCCACACCCCCCTTTATCTGACTCGGGGAATAGTACACCGCCTGGTGCCTAGTAGCTACTCAATAAAGAGCTGCAGTTTCACTGTGTTATTATTATATTCTTATTTAATTCTACCTAATACATAAAGGCACAAGGTAAACATTAATTTAAAGAAATATTCATAATTACTGCCTCCCATAATAAAGTAACTTGTTACAGTAATATATTGAATCAGTATTATAACCTGTGGAAGCTATCCTCAGATAATAATGCAGATCACTTAAAAACAGGGCCACCTTCCAGGAAGATCTGAAGACTTTCCAATGTGAAAGGCACTGGATACTGTGTATAAGGGCATGCCTGATTTTCCAGGACACTTCTGATTTCCTGTAATTTTACCTTTTTCAACAAAGGTAAATCATTAAATGTACAATGGGATATGATTCTGCCTTTATACCTTTATGAGGTTTTTCGTACATATAAGTTTATCAATTTGAAGAAAACAAAGGCCTTCTCAGGCCATGCCTTCTGATTTTGGCTTGGAGAAATGAGGTCCCTGTAGCTTGGTGGCACACAAGAAGCTGTCGGGTGGACTGACACACACACGATCCTTTGCATTATAATGTGGGAGCCAAAGACATCCTGAAAATCAGTCTCTTTCAAAGCTCCATGCATTGAGCGCTGTGAATGAAGTATTGTATCATTCACATGAACCATATGAGCTGATTCTTATCCCCATTTTATAGGCCAGGAAACTAAGGCTCAAAGCCACACTGCTAGAACTGGCAGAGCAGTCAGACTCTGGTCTGTTGAGCTCCAAGGCCAATGTTCTTTCCGCCATCTGCAAGCTGACACTCAGGGCCTCTGATTTCTTCCTCTAAGCAGAATTCACTGGGTCCAGAGCTCCAAGCTGAAAACCATTGCCTCAAAATGACAGGGGAAAATTGAGTTGGTCAGATGTGACCCGGAGCAAAGATCTAATTCAGAATCATTTAGTTTCATCTCTGCCACCTGAGACCACAGCCATATTCCTCCCGCAGCCGGGGTTCCATCGAAGTGCGTGCGCTTCTCCACACGCACAGACATACCCTCTCAGACTCACCGTTTAGGACCAGCATTGACGGAGGCCCTGCTGCCAAACGACTTCCCAGTTGCTACCATTTAAAATCACACTTGCTACATGACAGTAGAAACACCCAGGCCTACTTACTCAAAATTCCTGTTCCCGGATTTCTCGCAGATCCCTTCTTGCCATTCTGCCCTGTGTCTGCATCTCCAGAACCACTGCGCACATCTCAAAAGCAAATGCTCAATTTGTTCTAATGATGCAAGAGGTAGAAAGAGCCTCTTGAAGCCTTCACTACCTGATAAAATTCATGGGACTCATCCTTTGCCACGGCTCACACTCTATTTTTATATTAAAAACAAACAAACTCAAAAATGCTGAAAGTGAGTATCTGATCTTGGAATGAGAAAGCACTTCTAAGGATAATAAAGGGAAGGAATCACAATGAAAGATATCAGTAGACTGACTACATAAGACTTAAACTTCTGCTCGTCAAAAAATTCATTAAAAAATAAAAGGCAAATAACACTCAGGAAATATTTTTAATAAAAGTGACAAAGGCCTAATATCTTTAATAGAGATGGATCTTTTGTGAATTGATGAGAAAAAAAATCAGTAGAAAAATGGACAAGGGGCATGAACGGATAATTCACAGTGGAGTAAAGATGAACGGCTAATAAACATCAAAAAGAGTTCCATCTCACTAATAAGCAAAGAAACGTAAATTAAAACAATATTAAAGGACTAGTTTTTGTGTATCAATATGTCAAAGGCAAAAAAGAAAAATAAGTCCCAGTGTTTGTAAGCATGTGGGAAATGTTTTTACTTCTTTCAATTTGATACACACATACTTGCCTCTCTTCCTTGTTCAACTTCCCATTTCTTTGATTATAAAAAGTTTTTCAAATGTGGTGTTCTTTGGCCCATTAATTCCAATTCTAGCAAGCTATAGTAAGGAAATAATCAAAGATGGGAATATGTGTTATGTCTGTTTATCACGGCCATTACTTACATTAACAAAAATTGGGGAGGAAGGAGGTCTAAATGCCCAGGAAAGAGGACTGGGTAAATAAATTATGGTACATATATTACTCTGCAGGCACAAAAATTGTTATAAGCAGTTGTAATGACATTAGAAAATGCCCGTAACATACATATATATACATATGCACACACATGCACATATACACAATGTAGTCTCAACTACTGAAAATGTAACCTATACACATACACACACAAAGGTGGAGGAGATTCAAAAGTGTGCCACAGTGACTATTTCTGGGTAGAGGAAATATGGTATTGCAAGGGTTTCATTTTCTTCTTAACATTTAATATTTTCTATAAGGAATATATATTGCTTTATAATCAGAAAAAACTCCAAAAAATGTTATTAACAAATCAGAAAAGAAAGGAAAAAGACAGCCTGTGTTGGAGGTCCATCAAGAAAATCTAAACACAGACTCCAGTCCCCTAGAGCTCCACACAGATTCCATCACACAGAGCAGTGGCTAAGTCAGACTCGGGATAGTAGGGGCAGGGGTGAGAACCTCCTAGAATTAAGCCAGAGCTGAAATCAAGACAAGCCAGTCGGAGCATGCCTGTTCATTGTCATCACACCATGGAAGTAGTAACATGCAAAATGCATTTTGATCCTTGTTTAAAAGTAGGGTACAAGGGCTGGCCCAGTGGCATAGGGGTTAAGTGCACGTGCTTGGCTGCTGGCGGCCGGCATTCGGATCCTGGGTGCGCACCGAGGCACCGCTTGGCAAGCCATGCTGTGGCGGCGTCCCATATAAAGTGGAGGAAGATGGGCACAGATGTTAGCCCAGGACCAGTCTTCCTCAGCAAAAAGAGGAGGATTGGCATGGATGTTAGCTCAGGGCTGATCTTCCTCACAAAAAAAAAAAAAGAAAGAAAAAAAGTAGGGTACAATGCTAAAGAGACATTTGCATCACAACGGTGAAATGTTGTTAGTTACTATTTGAGTTGATGAGTAGAAACAGGCTGTACTAAAAAAGCGCCATTACTTAATATAAAAAATCTTTTAAAAATTATTAAAATTCTTTACTTAAAAGTAATATATGTACATCATGGAAAATTTAGAAAATACAGAAAAGTAGAGAGAAGAAAGAAAATTACAGTTCTACCATGCAAAGATGACCACAATTCAAATTTTGTTGTATTTCTACCCTTAAGAATGGTGTTTGTATTTTTATTGATTTGTTTTGATTCTTTCTTTCTCTTCATAATTGAAATCATAGTACATTTTGTTTCCTAAAGAAACAACTTTTAAATTAATACGTTGCCCCTCTAACTTTTGCACTGGAGGAAAGATTGACATAATTTAAGGGAATTGTAATTCACTGTGCTCAAAACAGAGAAAGAGAGACTACTGTATCCATGCCCAGGATGGAAGAAGAGGCCCATAGTAGAGATTCATAAAGAAACCCACAAGACAAAATTGACAAGCAAATTCAATTGCAAGTAAATTTGAAAATGTGTAGAAGTGGTAATTTAATTACCTAACTTTGATCAGTATATTTTAAAAGACTTAGGAAGATTTTTTTTTTAACTCTCCTTTTGGAAACTGAGGCTTCATTTTCTGTATGTTCATGGACTCTTACCCTCAGGCCTGAAATGAGACAGGGACTCTAACTAGTAGTTTGAGATTCTGAAGGCATTATGTTGTATCCATTTCTATGCCAATAAAAATAAGAATGAGGTCAATCATGGTATTTATTCTTAAGAAATTTGTGGTTCTTGTTCGTACCATCACATAGTTGGTAAGACTTGCCTGGGTCTATAATTGCCATATGTCACAATCAGAGCCAGCCCAGTCCTGTCAGCTGGAGACATTTCATCCGCAAATTTCACTGCTCTCTGGCCAGGAGATTCTGTTACTGAAATAAGCAGTTGGAGATGGTGTTTGCAACACAGTTAAAGCCTTGAGAAATTTCTAATACTTGAGTAAAATCCAAACAACATATTCAGTTATCTCCACCCATTACTTTAGAAACCAATAAGTGAACGAGTAAATGACAGAAGATGAGCCCTGGGAAGCTTTCCTGTGGAGAAAATAGGGCCCAAGTATCAGAGAATTTATATTAAAAACAGATTTAGGTTTCATTTGTTCTTTGATATTTTTTTTAAATTACAGCTTTCAAATAATGAATGCTAACATAATAATTGGTCCCATTTATCAAGTACCTTAAGCCCTATGTGGCAGTTATTACAACATTTACTTCTCCCACAGCCATTGGTCATTACCCCCATTTCATAGATGGTGCAACCACTGCATAGTTGAAAAGATGGAATTTGAATGTGATGTTTTTGTTTCTTTGTTTTGGGTAGTGGATATCCTAATGCAGTCCTTCAATTGTATCTATCATGAAGTTACAAAGGGATCCCTTGGTCTTTGGTTATTATTTATTTTTACGGACACTCCCATAAGTGTTTTGAGCAATAGGACATCGTGGAAATGTGTCGTTTTCTTTATCCACTTTTGTAATGCTAATAGCTAATGTGTATCTGCTCTGACAGGTACTGTGTTCAATGTTTGGCATGCATTACTGCATTTAATCCTCACCGCAACTCTAGCGAGAGAAAACAAACTAACAAAAACCACTTTTCACATGAGGAAACCGAAGCCCGGGAAGATTAAAGTGACCTGCCTAAGACATGCAGCTAATAAATGACATAACCAAAATTTGCATCTCCGTCAGTCCAGGCCCCATCTTCATCCACTCAACTATTTCTTCTACTAATCAATAAGATGTTCTCATCATAGAATCATAGGATTTAGAGCAGGAAGACATCTTAAGGATCTCCTTATAATAAAGTATACAGACAAAGGAACGGGAAGCCCAGAGAGGTCAGTAACTTGCCCTGGGTCACACAGCAGAAGACTGGCAGAGCAGGCTTAAGACATCAATTTGGTGTCTTAAAAATAATTTTATTAACATCTGGTAAAGGATCTCTAGGCACAAGTGAGAGTTTTGTTGGTAGCTTACTGTCTATCAATCTTCGATCTTCTAAAAGTTCTAATTTGCTTGGCTTCTTACTCTTATTTATTCCTTCATGTCAAAGACCTTCAGCGATAATGCAATGACAAATGCTTTGCAAAGAAGCAGGTTCCCTGGCTGATCCTTCATACCCTTGTCCAAAGCCCAGAGCAGGGCAGACTCACAGATGCCACTTAGGAGCACCAAGCGACAAGCACCCCAGTTCTACTGATGGCAGACGACTACTGAGCCACTGAGACAAGGGGGAGCTCCCATTCTCTCTCACATTTCAGACAGCTCTTGTCTCCTCTCCTGCAGCATGCTTTTATGACTTCCCAATTCCCCCAGGTGTCACCCCATCTGTGACAGGACTCAGTGCTTGGAATCTCTAGGTTGGAGCACATGAAAAGGAAAATTAGAAATGGGTCTAGACTTTAGAATGCTCTGTCTAGTGCGGTCCTGAGCATGGCTGTTAATAGCTGAAGTGTAACAACCACATTTGGAACTTCACATGGCCCCGTCACTTCGTGCCCACTCGGGCATTTCCCCAAGTGAAGATGTGCAGCAATAAAGGGCAGCTCGACCTTTCTCTCCAGCCCCCTTGGCTGTGCTTATGGACATCTATGGTTCCCTTAGAGCTTGCTAGAATTGGCTGGAGAACAGTCCTTGACTCAAATAACTGAAAAATATACTTAACACTGCATTGATTTTCCATATAATTTTATAAGCACAAACATTCTCTTTCATTTCCTGACAAACAACTATATTCCCCAAAGTGCCCAATAAAAATCAGTAATTTGCACATCACTATCTTCGTCAGTGGCTCTCGTTTGGAGTTAGTCACCAAGGCCAAGATCTTTCTACTGCCTCCTCCACCCTCTTTCACCTCCCTCCTGAAACAAGCCACCAAGCTGAGCCAGGAGGGGGCACGGAACAGCTGTGTAGACGTCCCTGAGTCTGTGCAAAGCCCTTTATGATAAAATATATAACTTTTAAGCAATCCTTCCTGGAAAAAGGAAACCAGAGGTGGAGATGAAAGGCATCGCACTAAACACTACCACACTGCCTCCTCAACTCTTGAGACTGTGTGGACTGAACATGTCCCCTCCTCACCCCCTAGCTCGGGCTGTGAGGGAACACAGGTCCCTCGGTGCTTGTATGCAGCTCAGATGAGTAATTCAATGACTGACAAATGTCTGAGGCCCATCGGGCACCCCGACCTCCAGTGGCAGGTATTACTCTAAGGTTGCATCATAAGACGAGCTACGACAAGAGTGAACATTGAAAGTGGGAAGTCAAGTTCCTAGGAATCTTTGTGTTGCGCTCCTCCCTCTAGCCCTGGGAACACGGTGGTGTTCCTCTTTACATGCCATTCCTAACTTCCAGGACAGCCTTTCCTCCCAACCAACCTCTCCTCTCTGAAACAGCAACCAGGGCTGAATGTGGCAGCAAAGAAACAAAGAGGAAGGTGCTGATTCTCACCCAGAAATCTGTCTCCTCAGGGTCCTTTAGAAGCGCAATCCTCAGGAGGTAGGGCACTGGGGGTTGCCAAGGGGACCTGAAATACCGGTTTGCCACAATACTGAAGGAATCGGCTCCCAGGGCCAAGAGGGGAGAAGGTGTCAGTCTCTCAAAACCTGCTCTGGCTCAGATTCTCAAGTGGGAAAAAAAAGAAGAAAAGCAAAGTGATGGGCAGGCAGAGGAGTTAACACGCTGGGCTCTTCACAAGAAATGCTACAGCTCTTTCAGCCTGGATGGAGCCAGGACCTCTGGGCTGCTTGTGTCAGGAAGTGTGTGTTCTTGCTCAGTGTTTACGTGCATTTTTTTTTCCTCCTTCTTTCCCTGAGCCCTGGCACTGGGGAATGTGGAATGGCTCAACCTGTTGTAATCGAACATGTGAGTTGCTGCTTGTTGCAAAGATATTGCAGCACCCTCTTCATTAAAGGAGGCTGTTCTTGGATGCTAAGAATTAATTTCCTTGTCTCTGGTTGCCTGCTTATGCTCTGGGCTGGGGGCGGAGCAGGGTGCTGGGTGGGAGTATGGGGTGTAGGGCAAAGGGAACACTGGGCAGAAGGGGACTGGCCATGTTTTGAAGCAGTGGCCCACAGTTCCCACCTGCTGGAGCCAGTGGGCTCCTGACGACCACCTTGATGTCCAGTTTTCAGGAGATGTGGCATGTGCTACTGGGGACTCCCAGTAAAGATATCCTCTATGCACAGGGGACCCTAAACCTTGATCCCACCCTCAGACCTTCAGCCTTAATTTGAATGCTGCCTCCTGGAATCTCAGCTGGCCCTCTGAATCTCAGGCTATTTGATCACTGGCTTACTCAAGGGGATGGGGCCATCCTGGGGGAAGTAGGGAAGAAATTCTTTCACCCATCTGTTGGTTCATTCATTCATTCCTGTATGCATGCATTAATGTATTGATTCATTCATTCCTCCCTGCATTAATTCGTGTATTAATTTTTTCGTTCACTCTCATACATTCAATTGTCTATTTAGTATTCTTTCATTCATGTTTATATTTATTGACTCATTAATTCATCCATTCAGTGACGTAGTCTTTCACTCACCTATTAACCCATTCATGCAACCATTGCCCTCAGTCAACGTGCCTTCATTTATGCATATGTGCAGCAATCACTTTTTCTTATATATGTTTGTCCTCTATCCATCCATTCATTCATTCCATCATTCCCAAATTCATTTATTCATAAGTATGTTGCCCATTAATTTATATGTTCATTATTTATGCAGTCATTGATTTAACTCTTCATCCATTGGACACATGTTCTACGTGCCTACTATGTGCTTGGCACTGTGGGGAATGTGGGAGAAAAAAGAATCAGGTACTCTACTTGGCTGCAAAGAGTCTAGGACAGAAGACATGGCTGCAACAAAGAAGAAAGTGATGGATGCTATCAACGAGGGGCTGAGGAATGTCAAGGAGAGATATTGTAGGGAGATTTGAGGGGCCCCGAGAGTGGGAGGCAGCTTAGAACATTGGAAAGAGCACTGGACTTGGCTTCAGTCTCACTGACTTGGCCTCGAATCTTGCTCTCCCCCTTAGTGTAGCTTTGCTCTAGTTAATTAATCTCTCTGAACCTCAGTTTTCTTACCTATAAAATGGGGATGAGGAATGGCTACCTCACTAGGTAGTTGGGAAGACTAAATGAGGTAACTGATGTCAAATGCCTTACAGATAAACAAAGAAAAGTGCTCAGTAAACATCCATTTTCTTCCTCCTTTTCCTCTAAATGTCTTTTTCAAACTTTTGTCAGCAAGTTGGCATTGACCTCTGGGGGAGGAGGAGGGGAGAATGGGAACTAAAGAACAGCATTAGCATGCACAGGGAGCTGGTCTGAGGGGCTGGGGGAACCAGAAGTTGATCTCTGAGAGGTTTCTAGACCTTCCCTAGGACCCCTGAGCAAGGCTGAGTGAAACTGTCAAATATTCTTTCAAATGTAAAACCCACCGAGAGAATTGGCCCAAGGAATCTATTAACACAGGATTTGCACAAAACCCCTTCATTGGGTGAAAGGGGACGGAGGACTTTATTGAGAACAGGGCTGGTGAGTGGTCTGATTGGTGGAGTGCTGTGTATATTGCTGTGGGCCTGTGGTCCCGGGGGGAGGGGAGGAGAGCCCACATTTCTTGAGCAACCCAATCTCTTGTCCAGGCCTGTGTACACATTGCATATACCTTATCCTGCTTGTTTCTTACAGCAGCCTCATGAGCCACGTATTACTACAAATAAAGAAACTAAGAGGTTCAGCAGTTTGCTCAAGGTCACACAACTAACAAGTGGTAGAAGCAGAATTTAAATGCAGGTCTATCTGATTCCAAAATCTCTGCTTTTATCCACCATAACATGCTCTCCCACGAAGTTTTCCACCCTCTGTGGACATTTTTTTAAGGCCCATCTATGTAGGGTATGAATGGCTATTGTCCAAAGATTTCTTACTATCTTTTCTAACCGAAACTTGAAATGTGAATTGAAGTAGACCAAACCTTCAAGGGAATAAACAAGAATTTTTATTTTAGAGTCATATACAATACACGTATATAGTATGTATTGTTTTCATTTTTATTTTAAAATATTTTTAGCAGTGAAGACATAAAAATATGACAGCAAACACAAAAGCCTTCACAGTTTCCCTCCAAGCTAGGGGGCCCAGGTCTGCGGCTGTCTCCGCAGGACTGGTTTCATAGCCCCGACTCTCAGGGAGAAATGAAGAATGTGGCAGGTTCAGAGCTGCTATTCCAGATATGTGACCACAGGTATGGCAGGGGCACAGAGCAGTCAGAATCCTGGGCCAGAATCAGGGGAGGGCCAGGGTTATGGGCTGAATTGCGCCCCCTTCCCCCCCGAAATTCATATGTTGATGCCCCAACGCCCAGTACCTTAGAATGTGACTCTGTTTGGAGACAGGGCATTTAAAGAGGTGATTATGCTAAAATGGGTCCTGATCCAGTCTGACTGGTGTCCTTATAAGAAGAGAAGATTAGGACACACAGGGAGACACCAGCGGTGTGCCCAGAGGGACAACTGTCTGAAAAGGCAGTGGGAGGCAGCCACCTGCAAGCCAAGGAGGGAGGCCTCAGAGGAATCCAACCTTGATCTTGGACTTCTCACCTCCAGAATGTGAGAAAATAATCTGTTCTTTCAGCCACCCAGTCTGCGGTATTTATGATGGCAGCCACAGCAAACTAGTAACAGCCAGGGAGCCTCTGTGGCCAGGGTGGGTGGGTGGGGGTATTTGGGGGGTTAGGGACAGTGGCTGTTCATAATGAGTAGGAAAGTACTTCAGTATTTTCACAAGTACTGCAACCACTCTGGTGCATACTTCCGAATCCGCCCAGAGCCCGTGTGACATAAATCAGGAGGAAGACCTTAGACCTTAGATGGGGAAACCCTAATTATTGGTCAGAAGAGACATTCCACGTAGCCAGAGACCCAGTGTCGCACAATGAGAGAGAGGGATGTGAGGTTGAGCACTAGCTCCCCCCAGAGGGTTCCCTGAAGGCTCAGATTTCACATGTGAAGGAAGGGAAGACTTCCTGGAAGAGGTGGAGGATTGAGTACATGTCTAATTTTATTCCCTTGGACACTGCATTAAAACTACAGGAGGACCTTTTTTTTGCTGAGGAAGATTAACCCTGAGCCAATTTTCCTCCATTTTATATGTGGGTTGCCACCACAGCATGGCTGATGAGTGGTGTATGTCCCCACCTGGGATCTGAACCCGTGAACCTGGGCCGCCGAAGTGGAGCTCACCGAACTTAACCACTGTGCCACGGGGCTGGCCCTCAGGAGGAGGATTTTAAAAGGCATCATCTGATAAAGAAAGGGAGAATGAGAGAAAAGATAACAGCACCACTTGAGCAGCTGGAAAGCAGGTGAAAAATAGACTGGAGAAAGCCAGACCTTGAGTCCACTGTGGAGAAAGCTGCCAGTCAGCATGATTTCCACTGCAGAACCTGCAAATTGCTCAGGGATTGGCAGCTCCAAGTACTTCTAGAACTGAGGCGAGGGGAGCAGTTAGATCCCTAGACCCCTCCCTTTCTTCACATTTCCTGGATATTACCCCTCCCCCACCTTGCAGAAACTGCAGGTATATTTTCTGGAGAGGGAGAGTGCTCAATGGAGTTTCTCTGAGCTGACAGGTACCAGGTACAGTTGAGGCAGGGCACCACTCAGAACACAAAGATGCAGAGTGGATATCTGCACACTGAAATCTGAGGCCATCCCCTCTGCCAGCTCCCAGGGCCAGGCCATCTTACATTTCTTTTGCTGCTATAATTACCAGACAACATAGATTTATTATTGTACAATTCTGGAGGTCAGAAGTCTGAAATCAGCTTCAGACTAAATTAAAATCAATGTGGAGGTGAGCTGGGCTAAAATCAAGGTGTAAGTAGGGCTGCTCCTTCTGGAGGTCCTAGGGGACATTCTGTTTCCCTGCCTTCTCCAGCTTCTAGAGGCTGCCCGCATTCCTTGGCTCAAGGCTTTTTATCACTCTGGCCTCTTCTTCCATAGCCATATCTCCTTTTTTGACTCTGAGCCTTTCGTCTCCTTCTTATAAGGACCACTATGATTATAGGGGGCACACTGGATAATCCAGGTGAATTTCCTCATCTTAAGATTGTTAATGACACCTGCAAAGTCACTTTTGATGTGTAAGTTAACATAGTCATAGGTTCTGGGGATTAGCACATGGACATCTTTGGGGACCATTAATGTGCCTACCACACAGGCATTGGAAGGATCTTCTCTGGAGAATCAGACTTGTTCCAAGAAGAAAGAACTAAGGGGACTGACAATAGGGGTTCCCGACATGTGGCTCAGCCAGCTCTCCTCACAGTGACACTCACACTGACGAGCCCCACCTGCATGCCCAACCAGCTTGTCACCTCCAGTTCTTAAATGCTGGCAGACACCTGAGAGCCTCTAGCATGAATGATGGAGACCAAAACAGAGAAAAACGATGTGGGGGAGATGGAGTCCACGTAGGAAGTAGAAAACAGGAAAAGAAAAGTTTCCTGGGAAATTACACTCATTAAAAGGGTTGGAAGATAAAGTTGAGGAGATTTCCTGAGAAGTACAGCAAAAACAAAAACAAACAAAACCAAGACAAAAAACCCCAAGGAAACAGAAAGTGTGAGACAGAAGATAAGTAAATTGGAAGACAGATTTAGGAGATTCCCTATTTAAATAATAGGAATTCCAGAGAGAAAAAACACAGAAAATGAGTAAGGAAATCATCAATAAAATAATTCAAGAATGTTTCCCCAAATTGAATTTTGAGACATAAGGGCTCATGGAGTGCCTGGAACAATGGATGAAAGTAGATACATGGATGAGGTACATCATTGTGAAATTTCACAACACTAGGGACAAAGAGAAGATCTTACCAGTTTCCAGAGAGAAGTAAGACCCAGACAAGGGATGAGGAATAAGAAAGTCTTTGGATTGCTCGGTGGCAACACTGGAAACTAAAAGACAGTGGAACAATGCCTTCCAAAGTCTGAAGAAATTACTTCCAACTCAGAATTTCATGTGTGAGGATGGGATAAAGACATTTTTAGATATTCAAGGCTTCAAAACATTTTCCTTTTCATATACTTTGTCTCAGGAAGCTACTGGAGAATGTCTTTCCCCCAAACAAGAAGGCAAACCAGAAAAAGGAAAGGATGTGAAACCAGAACTCGGGGATCCAATAGAGGAGTGAGGAGAAGGGCGATCCTGGGAAGGCAGCAGGGTGCCAGGCATAGAGGACAACAGTCCAGACTAGAGAAGGTCAGAAGGTCACAGGAGAGAGTCTGCATCCTGCTCTCAGCCCCACCTGGCCAGGGGGATGTAAGGAGCCTTCTTTCCACCAGTAGATGAGTCTAGAATTAGTTTTGCTGCCAAAGATCCTGGCAACAGTTTTCCCGGGTGAGCCTGCACCTATGCAGCCTCATTCTCTCTGTCTTTCTTCATTCTCCAGGCCCCTCTTTGCTGATCTGCCTCAGTTTCCCTTCCAGCATTCTCAGTCCCTGGTGCCCCACACCCCACACATTTGACTGGTACCCTGCCTCTTGCCTGGTTCTTGCTAATCTTTTCCCCAGGGAAGGGCTGGAGGCTGCTTCCTGGGCTCCCAGCCATGCCTGGACGGCTCACTGGGGACTGTGATGTTGCTCCTTGGGGCTGGAGTTTCCACAGGTTCATTCACCTACTTGCCAGGAACAACCCATCTATCTGATATCCTTTTGCCAATGCACACTGGACTGGGCTCTCTCCACTCCTTAGGATTACCCTCTACAGATGGGTCTCCCCCAGTCCCTACTCTGCATTGTCCAGGCCTCTTCCTTCACCCATGACCCAGGGTGCTGGCAGGTGGGTGGGCAGGGAACAGCATCGCCCAGGATGTTTCATGCTAGAGCCTCTTGATGTAGAACACCATTGCCTTTTAGTATTGGTATCCTCTGTCTGCCGGCTCCAAAACCAGGACCTGAAGATGAGGCTAAGTGGGCAAATGAAGAGACTCAGCCCATTGTTGCCCGACTATATCTTCATCCTTTGCTCTCCTCCAAAAAAGCACATTTGAACACTGGAGAGTGAGAGCGACATTTGTTATGGGAGTAAACTTGAATCTACTCTAATTTTTAAAAGTAAATCATTAGCAAATATCAAGCAGATGGTGTTATGAGCTATCGTTAGTAAAAATTACTTACACACACTTCACTACAGACCATGACATACTAGTGTGAATAGTGGACAATCACTGGTTTATTGGAAGGAGGTCAAACACCCTTCCTCTTTTATTCCTTTATTCCGTGGTGTTCCCAGAAAGACACCCATCACCTGGAGAAAGGGTGGGAGTTGTAGAGTGGCATTCAAAACTACTAGTAGAAATCAGTTCCAAGGAACATTCATTGCACACCTGCCATGCACCAGACGTTGAGCTGCAGGCTTTAAAATACTCCATCTGATGAAATTAGGGAGATGGTAACTGCAAGAATTATTGTTATGAATTATAGCCACCCATAAACTGTACCTCATGGACAAGTCCCTCGGTCATTCCTCTTTTTTGCACCTATAAAATGGGGATGATGTTTTCCAGCCCAACCTACTCTATGAGGTAAAGGACCTTATAACTCTGTATGAACTCTAAAGTGCCTCACAAGTATTGCTGCTGAAATGATTCTTCCTCGTGGAACAGCACTTTACAGGTTTTAAAGCATTTCATATCCATTCCAGGGAGGTAGTCTGGAATTAGAACTTTCTGGCAGTTTTTGGCAATGCCATCAGAAAGGGGAAAGAATGGTGCTGACTGAATGTCATTGGCATTTGGAATCTACAAGGCATGACTCGAGTTTTTCCAGTGTGAATTTTGTCCTTTAAAAAGTGTTCTACATCATAATGCTAAAGCATGAGCAGGATTGGTCTGCTCTCTTCGGTAAACCATGGGCTCCCTACCAAGGACCATGCTTTACTCAGCTTAGTATCCCCAGAGGCTAAGCTAGTACCTGGAAAAGAGGAAGGACTCCAATACGGTCCTGAATGAATGAATGAATGAATTGAATGGGTTCCTATTCTTTCCCATATAAGAGATTGCCCTCATGACCAGGAGAGTGCTGTCACAAAGATCTGAGACTGGGCTGCCTCCCAATGTAATGAAAACAAGATAAGAAGGTCCCAGAATGAAAACTGGAATTGTAAACTGGGAAGGGAATAGATTAAAATATATATGTAATTTTAAAATATGAAAATATGTCGTATTTAAGATCAACAATAAACAAATGAGAAGCTATGTCTATGCCGACATCTCAGTTCTTACCAGAATTTTTGATTAACTTACATTTCCTCATTATGACTCGACACATTAAAGGGGTTTAAAAGAAATCCTGAAAATTAGTCTTGTAACACACAAACACAATTTTCCACTTTACTAAATTTAAATGATATCATTTTCACTCAACCAACTAAAGAGGAATCAGCTGCCATTAATTAAGTGCTCAAACATGGAATGACCAATAGCCAGAGCAACACAGACCCATGCTCTACACTGCTGGTCACTAAGGGGCCTTTTATCTGATCAAAATTAGCGACCATATAGCAAACAATGGAAATATTTCACTAAGGCCTAGAGGCTAAAAGTAATTGTGCTCTGGACTGTTGGTTAGAGGATGTAAAAAAAGAATCATATTTTTTTTTTCATAAAGGTAAAGCTTTTTCTGGACTAGATTTTTTTTCGTCTGTTAAATGGCAATGCATATAATTTAACATGATGGGCAATGAGGAGTATCTCATTTAACAAAAGTTATTGTGGAATCTGCTGGATGCCAGCGAAACAAAATTGGACAAACTGACCCCAAGGTGCTCACAGTCGAATAGTGAAAATAGGCCTGGAAATCAGAGGAAAACAACTTAGTTTGATATTAAAAAAAGGAAGAACAAAATGCTGAGAAGCTTAGAGGAGGAAGCGGGGAGTTGACTTTCTTAGATACAGGTTCTTGTTGTTGTAATTCATTTGAACCTGGTGTTTGATGGAAGTCATATCTAATTCCCATTGTAGCCAGAGATCTTTCCCAAATGAAAATTGGGATCATGTTGCTCTTCTCCTTAAAATGCTTCAATGTTTAACGTCCATATCCCTGATTAGACTCTCAGTCCAAGATGACAGATAATGGGGTCATTTTGCTCGCCTCTCAATACTTCATGCAGATCACTCTGTTCCAAGCAATGCAGGCACTCAGATTTATTTGCTGAATAAATGAATGCAGCCGACACCTAGAGACACCAAAACAAGACCATGAATTTTCAAGATGTTCTCTTCCTTCTCTTTTTTAATCAGTGTGTTCTGCTGGTTATGGTGTGTAGAAGTTTCACCTGCGGAACAGTGTGGGGGTGAGAGTATGAACTTTGGACCCCACGAGATCTGGGTTCAAGTCCTGACTTCCCCTTTTCCTAACTGTATGACCTTGAACAAGTTATTTAACCACTCTCAATTTCAGTTTCCTCATCTATAAAATGAGAATAATAATAATAACACCTGCTTAAAAGGGTAGCTATGAGGGTTATAAATTGATGGAAAATGATCAGCAGACCTTCCTCACGTGTTAAGTGTTCAGCAAACGTGAATATTATTTTTGTAATTCTATTCCAAGTTAAAGAAAAATTCCAAAGCTTTCACCATTGCTCAAAACTTTTGGGTTTCCTCTTTGGGAATAGCATTCAGGGGGTTCATTTCTTAGCCTTTCACAGGAAACTTCAGGTTTGGTCCTCTTCTTCCATCACAACCTTAAGGACAATTCACTGTCTCCCACTTAGCCACTCAGCACCTTCCCCAGATTTGGCCCCTAATGACTCAGGATTATTTCCCAATTTCAATTGAAAAGGCCAAAGACGTCCTCATTGGGAAACCTAGAACCAGTGTTGTTTTATTGACAACGTGGGAGTGGAGGACAGAAGGGAGTCCTTTCTAGAAGGAGCTCTCCTTATCACTGGCTAAAAGGGGCTGCCCTTTTAAATTTAATTTTTTAATTTAATCCTTTGCCTACTTTAGAAAAGCCAATTTTTTTGTGTATTTATTTTATTTTGCCTGTTTAGACCTATAATAAAATTCTGCAGGGAAAAACAGTAGTGGTAGTGAAGGATGTTGGAAGGTTGGACGCATAGAAAAGACCTACTGTTTTTGATATCTGACATTCGAAATTTGATATTTGCGTTTCAGGCATCAGATTTGGGGGAGTGGAGAAACACAAATCACTAGGGGACAAAGCAAAGTATACTCATGCTTACCCTTGTTTGAAACAGGGTCACCAGTGATCCTCATAGTCTGATTTTGTAGTTTTGAAGCAGCCTTGTAGTTAGACATTGTCTGTATGTGACATGCTGGAAAGCAGGCTGGATGGGGCCTGGAAGGTGAGGCTCTTAGCCCTGTGTCTGGCCTCCTGTGGTGTCATCTTCGACCATACGAGTTCCCCTTTTTGTATGTCAGTAGAATTATATTTGTAAAATAATGAGGTCCTTCATACTCACCTTTTTCATTACCAAGGACCCTCTTTTCAATATTTTCCCCACAGGGCCCTACATCTTGCAAGACTGCCTACTTAAGCAAACAAGATTGGGAAGCTTATTAATGACGAGCTTGAGCAAGGGGTTCTGAAGGCAGGCAAATTATATGGGAGGCAAATTAGCCTTTAGAGGGCAATTCTGTCCCAACAGCAGAGATAATCCCCCAAATAATTCCAATTGTACTAACAGCAATCACTTATTAGGCACTTACTATGTGCCAGACTCTCTGTATATGTTACGCCTTAACCCTTACCACAAGGTAGGAGGAAAGTGCTGTTATTTCTCCATTTTATAGATGAGGAAACTGAGGCTCAGGGAGGTTCAGTAGCTTGTCTAAGGTTAAAAGGCTAGTATGGGTCAGAGAAGGGGCTCAACTCAGGTCTGTCTGACTCCACAGTCCAAGCCCTTAACCACTAGACTCAACTGCCTCTCAGTTCCAATACTATAGTGTCACTTATGTAGGGCTTAAGTTTTAAAGTCAAGAAATATGTGGAAAGATGCATAGAATTATCATTGTCCCTGAAACTCCCCTAAAGCCATAAGTTTGGCAAGATGCTCACACTACAATAAGACCAAACATAGGAAAACATCTCATATCCCACCTCAGGTCCACTCTGGGGCACACCTTGTTGGCAGAAGGGTGGGCAGAATTGCTGCTATATTTAAAATATTTATATTATATATTATTTTTCTTCTCCACTTTCTCTCTTTTTTCTCCTCTTCCTTTTGTTTTATTGAATGATTTTAGTTGATATTGCTTGTATTAGTTTCCTATGGCTGCTGTAACAAATTACCACAAAATTAATGGCTTAAAACAACACAAATTTATCATCTTAGAGTTTTGGAAATCAGAAACCTGAAATGGGTCTCACTGGGCTAAAATCAAGAGGTTGGCAGGGCTGTGTTATATATGAAAGCTCCAGGGGAGAATCCATTTCCTTGTGTTTTTCAGCTTCTAGAGGCCGCCCACATTCCTTGGCTCATGCCCCTTCATCTTCAAGGCCATTAAATCACATCACCCAGACCTGGGCTCCCAGTAAATCACATCACTCAGACCTGGGCTCCCATCTCCCATCTCCTTCCCTGACCCACCTGCCTCCTTCCTTCACTTGCGCTTACATCAGGCCCACCTGGACCATCCAGGATAATGTTCCTATATTGAAATACTTAACCTAATCACATCTGCAACCTCTTCTTTGCTTTGTAAGGTAACATATTCACAGGTCTGGGTTTCAGGACATGGACATCCTTGGGGACATTTTTCTGCCTACCATGCTGCTCAAGTTAAGTGCACACACACTGGGATGCCATGGTATTAAAAGTATGTGCCACGTAAAGTCTCCCAAGATCCCACATGCTCCTTGAGGGTGCATTTCATCAATGGATCCCCAGTACCCAGCAGAGTGTTTACAGTAGGTGCCTAATAAATGTTTACTGCATCAATAAATGAATGAATGAACACAATGGAAACTTCCAGTGATCGTCTCCCTGATGCTCCTCTTTTCCTTGTGTTTGATATGAACTTTCTTTTCTTTCTTTCAAGAAATTTCAAAACTACAGAGAATAATATAACAAGTACCTGTTGATGTACCACTCAACATTTGACTATGAACATTACGTTTTATATACACATTCTTTCTTTAGAAAACGGAATACTTCTTGTGTGATGTGTGTAAATCTTGCTGTCCCATGAGCCATTTTGACTCCACCCTGCTCAGTTTTGGGTTGTTGTGTTACAGAAGTTAAAAAGGGACTCTTCCTATCTTTTTTTGCTAAAACTCTGTGGGAGAGGGTGTCCAATACCGCCAGTTCCAAAGTGAGGTGTGAGACTCATAGGGCTGAACTGATTGGACGTGGTGTTCGCAGACCCCAGCCTTTAAAGGATCATAGTGACCTAGTGAAATTTGGAGAGGATTTCTGGAGGGAGCCTTCAGTGTGCTTTGAGCTCCAGCTTGCCCTTCCCTCCATGTACCTAGGGACAGGGCTTCCATACGACCAACTAGAGAACTCCATGCATCTCTGTGGAGCTTGGGGGACACTCTGCCCTAATGTCCAACTCATGCCTGATAAATCTAAAGGGCAAGAGATCACAACTGGCTACTGCACAGACTGGGGAGCAAAGGAGCAAAGAGAGTGCTGGACCGAGGATGGTTGCCTTCCCAGAATTCCTCGGCACCAGGTGTGGGCTACCTGAGAAACAGCAGCCCCAGGGTGGATCCATATGAGGGGCCAGGGGTAGGCAGAAGTGCCCCTTCTGTCACTTCCAACACCTAGGGACTGAGGAAGTGACACCTAGGGACTGAGAAAGAGGTCACAAGTGATCAGCCAGAGGAGGAGTCTTTGCCTTGGTTAAGAGAATTACTTGTGTCCCTCGCCAGCACCAAGGTCTCAGAAGCAGTCAAGAAGGTGCCCTGTGAGAGAAGGTTGTCCAAGCCGGGAGGCACCTTCACAGCCTGCAAGGGTACCAGTCAGGCAAGAACTGCCTTCCCCTTACTCTCCTCCCTTCCCCCGCTCCAACCATGACAGCACCATCCCACTACAGGGGGTCACCCCAAGCAGGCCCAACCCGGAGGATGCAAGAAACTTTCACTTTAAATGAACTTGGGCATTATGACATGGGCTCCTTATATTAATTACTGAACTGAGCCTTTTTTGGTGACAGAAGTGACTGGAGGCCTTTCTGTTACCCACTGGTGACCTTAGGTTTTATATGGGGGAGAGGGTAGCTCTACCTCCACAGAGCAGGTTAAACAAAGCTGTCTTTGGATTACCCACAGGAGTCCTGCTCAGACAACATGACATGACGACTGTACGATCTGAGTCTCAGAAAGGAGCCTTCCTTCATCTCCAAGTTCTTGGTGGAGGGGTTCCATACCATATTCCCTCAGGAGCCCCAGGAGTAATTTGGGTTTTCTTGGTTTTTTCCTTGTAGCGTCTGCAGCTTAAGACACTGTTCCACTCTTAGTCTTTGGTCTTTGGTCTCACTGCCTTTTCTTTCACTCATAAGAAGGGGCTCAAACGTGGGAGCATCAGACAGCTAACAGGGACGGGTGATGGGGCTTAGTCATGTAGGGAAATGGAGTTTTCCTGACTGGATCCTGGGACTTTGGGAATGCCTTGAAAGCAATCATCATTCACGAGCTTTTAAAACAGCAGTGTCTGGAACCTGCTTGAAAGCTGTCCTGATTGCCTTTTCAAACAAGCTGAAGATGAAAGGGCCTAAATACTTGAAGGAAAATAAAAGTGGGCTCACCACCTTCTCCAGGAACAAGGTCTCTCTCTGAGGCACGGTGATGCACCCTTGGTTGGAGAAGTCAGGGAATCACAAGGCGCAAGACGAGGCTCTGATGGTGTTGAGCCCGATCCTTGAAATGAACAAGGCCCAGCAAGGTTGTGACCAGATCAAGGCCATGTGGCTAGTAAGAGGCAGAGCCAGTATTTAAATCCAGGTCTGTCTGGTGGCAAAGCTAGTAGCCTTTCCTTCACATCCTGCTCCCTCTTGTCACAGGACTGGAAGGGAATTTCCAGGATAACAAAACCAATCCTTTCTCTGAGTGAGTGAGGAAACAGAGGTGCAGAGAGACAAGTGCTTTCCTGAGGTTACACAGTGAGTGATTGACAGGGTCTAGACACCAGGTCTGCTGACTCCCAGGACAGTGCTCTTTCCACTCCTGTGTGCCAGGACGAAGCAATATCCCTCCTCAGAGGATGTCAGGGAGCTCTGGCTCCAGGGCGGGAGTGAATTTTAATACTAATTGCTAGTCTACTCCATCCGCTCCCATCCTGCCTGTCTGGACAGTGCTATAGCAATAAATGTCTACATGGGCACCCTGACCGTAATCCCATCCTCCACCTTGCAGTCAGATTGTGTTCTTTTCTGCCCTCCTTCCCTCTCTTTCCCATCCTTCCTTTACATTTGCACTAGGTTTTATATTAAACAATCAATACTCCACTACAGGAGGCTGGATAGGACAGTGAGAGGAGTGTGGACTTCACATCAATGATAATACTCATATAATAATAGTAACAGCCAACTTACCAAGTGGCAAGCACTGTTCTAAGAGCTTTACATATAGAAACTCGTTTAAGCCTCTAACGACTGTAGGAGGTAGGTATATCTACTATCTCCCTTCTACAGATGAGGAAACTGAGGCTCAGAGAAGTGCTGTGCTAGGTTACTGAGACAGCCACCAGGCAGACAAAGGCCAATACATTGGGCTCCAGGAAATAATCCGATCTAGTCCAATTCAATCAGCCTGGCCCTCAGGACCACGTTCTGGTGCTCAAGAACAGGACTATATCCATTCGTGAAGCATATATTTTGCTTGTTTAACGACTGGCCTTAATTGAGTATAGCCACACTTTAATGTCTCTTTGGGAAATTCTACTTCTAGGAGTTTCCTCAGTCAGCAAGAAACATCTCTCTTGAGAAGGGACAGAAAGAGGTCCTGGCTTCCAGTTCTGATTCCAGCCCTCTGGGACCTTTGGCAAGTTACTTGACCTCTCTGAGTCTCCTTTTTCTCATTTGTGTAATGGAGACAATAAAAATAACATTTCATAGGGCTGAGGTAAGGATTTGATAAAATGAGACATAAAAAGTGCTGGCTATGCCATTGATTGCTCTAATCTTCATGGTGGAAGGGAACTTATGGTCCCTCTGTCTCTCCACCCATTGCAGAAGCCTCCTTTCTAATCTTCCTGCCATGTGTTGGTTTGCCCTGTGCCTTTTTGCTTGGAGCGATGGAAGCACCATACCTGGTACCCAGGTTGATTGTGGACAACCACTGGTCCAGCAGTGCTCGGTCCTTTTCAATGACATGCATGGAAAATTCCCACTGAGGGTAGGATTAATAACAGTGGTGACAGTTAACATTTATTGAGTGACTGTTCTGTGCTATACACATACTAAGTGCATTGTCTCACTTAATGCTTATGACAACCCATAGGGCAGGAACTAATATATGTGTATTTTTAAGATGAAGAAACTGAAGCTCAAAGAGGTTAAGAAATTTGCTCAAAGCCCCAAGGTCAATACATAGTAGAGACAGGATCAAAACCCAGATCTACTGATTTCAGAGCTTATAACCTCAGTTCCCAGGATTTCAAACTACCCACACACAAAGGCCAGATGGGCCATTTAGATGATGCCCCAGGTGGGCTGTTGCAAACTGCATACCTCTCCCTCCATTTAAATGGGGTGGCTGCTCAGCTTCATCTCACAATCCTAGGGTGGGTGGGGGAATGCAAATACAGAAGTGTCAAATCTTCTCATTTTTGCAACAAAACCCAAGACTTTGGATATTTTAATGAGAAGTATCATGATTTGAAGATGTTTATCTCAAGATTTTTGAAATTGCTTATGACCTACCTAACTTCTAAGAGCTGTCACTCCCCTTTAAATGCACCTTGAAGCTGATTTCCTGAGGACTGTTACTCTGTCTCTCTCTCTCCCACTCAAGTTCTAATACTGTAATGGAAGTGAGAGAGGGGAACTTATTGCCCAGAAAGACCTGCATCCACTCTAATCACCTGTTATGCGGACACTGGTCCTGAAATTGGACCTTTAACCATTACTTGTGACTGGCTGAGAGAACCTCGTGCTGGGGTTGAGGGTGGGGGTGCGGGATGGGTTGGGAGGGTGGGGGGCAGTGGCCAGTACAAGGTAGCAGCTCTTCAATTTCATACAAAGGAGGGAGGGAAGCCTGGTAGTTTATATTATCCCAGCACCCACCAAGGACACACCCCCCTCCCTGCTGTAGCCCTGCCAAGCCAGGAGAGCAATCTAACCCTTTCTCCAAAATCTCTAGGCTAAACAGCTTTCACAACCTCCTGGAGGAGGACCATCTCTTGGCCCATGCCCAGCTTCCAGGCGCTTTCCCAATCCTGCTTGCTGAGCAGTTTAACCTCCTGTCCCCTCCTGGACTAATTAAAATAATTGTAAATGTGTTATTTATGGATTGACTTAAACCATTCCTTATTCCACAAAAAGAATTTGAGGGGTCTAAATTTGCAGAGCAAGGACCATAAAATGAAGAGCTTTCGCATCATTTCATCATTTAACTCTTCCAACATCTTCATTTTATATAGGCAGAGACCTAGGGTCAGAGAGGTTATGTGACTTGCCCAGGTCACTTAGTGAGTGAATGCCAGAGCTGGAAATTCTAAACTGGCCTCCTAACTTTGATTCTGATGCCTGTTTCTTGTGGTACTCCACTCTTACGGAGCAAGGAGTCTTCATTCTGAAAAACGGGGAGAGTGACACAATGGCCAACCCCCTGCCACCCTCCTCCCCCCAGCACAATCAGTGGTATCAGCAGCACACCACCCACACCAGGAACAGAACAATAGCCCTCCTCTCACATCCCCCTGTTCAGGGACTTCTTATCCAGCTCTCTGAAGGCAGGAATTACTATCAAGAGAATGTCACTGCAGATAGATTCACACCCCACACGAACTGTCAATCCTCTGCCCCATGTCTCGTAAATATTAGGTCATTGGCATTCCTGGCCTATCAGGTTTGATTGCTGGATCAGCTGATTTTATAGTTTCTTAATTTATGTTTTATATAATTTTTCCCATAATTTAAAGATAAGAGATTTTTGAAATTCTTTAAGATATCAATATAAAGGATTTTTTTCTTTTGCTACTTAGATTTTATCTTGCCTCAACTTTCTTGGGTATCTACACAGAAAATTTCTGTTTTCTTTTCAAATTAAAAAATCTATATAAATCTCTCTGGTATTTACATTTTCATGATATTTTCAAAATCCCAAATACCTAGGGGTTCTTATAAACCCATGTGGCAGTAGAACTAGCTTAAGAAAAGGTGGATAAAACCAGATGTTGGTATGTGCTTGCTTATCTATTGGTCTTTAACAAGTTTTTTAAAAGTATGCATAAATCGTATGGGATGCCTTTGATGGAGTTCTCAAGTAATGCCTGGCTCGTAGAAGGCTTGGGATCCTAGAGGTATCACAAAACCTTAATATTTAATTCTAGATTGTTCCTATTTTATAGCTGTGCAAACTGAGGTCCATCAAAATTAAATGACTTGTTTCAGGTTATATAGCAAGCTGTCTTGGCCAACCTGGCTAGAATTGTGAAAGTGGGCTAGATCAGATTTGAGGGTTACTGCCCAGCATGGAGATGAATAGCTTTTCTTTTAGACCACTGACTACTCTCCTAAGGTGGGTTATGCGTCTCTGGCAATTTCCTTCTTTGAAGAATAAAGGTCCTACCTTATGTAATCTCATTTTTTGGGCGTAACAGTGGAGTGGGGTCTAAATTTCAGCATTTTGGGAACTTGATTAGAGTTCAACATTTTCCCCATGAGCGTGTATGTTCCTTATGCAAATAAGACTCTTTGTCTCCTCTCTGTTCCCTGGTAAAAATATCTCATGAGGCAATCAGTAGTATTCAAACACTAGTATGTTTTAATCTTCTCTAAATAGAGAGATTTTTGAGGCTAAGACTCTGCAAAGGGGTAGAGGTGAGAGTAACGCTCTGCTCTCTCATGTCTGTGCTATGAAATCCTATTTATCCTTCATGATCACACTCAAATGTCATTTCTTCCAGAAAGCCTCCCTTGATCTCTCCTGTTAGAGAGATTGCTCTCTTTTTGCTGCTTTAATAAACAGTACCTTTTCTCATGTTCTCGCCCAGCACTTCTCATAATCTCTTCCATACATTTAGTTATTTGTGTGCTTATCTTAACGTTCCCCATATTCCCCTCTGGACTGGGAGCCCCTCGAGGGCAGGGGATACTTTTACTTCCTTAACTCCATGTACTGTCTAGCTCAGACAAGTAAAGATCATCTTCTGATATCTTAAAGCCCTGAATTACTTAGAAGTCAGATGTAAGGTGGCCACGTCCAGTTTTGCACAGCCTTCTCTAGCTTCTTGGCCATCCCCTGCAGCAAAGTTTGCACAACTTGGAAGAGCTCTCTACTCCCAGAGTTGGTGCGGAACCAATGGTCCCCACCCAGTGTGTGCTGCCTGCCGACTTGCTCTGGTTTTGCATGATGCAGGGCAGATTCCCAGCTATGGCACTTCCGAGCTTTACGACCTTGAGCAAGTCACATCATCTCTCTCTCCAGTTTCCTCTTTCATAAAATAGGCATAAGACTCGCCTCTTAGTGCTGTTGTTCTGAGGACTGGAGATATTACATCTGCAGTACTTAACACAACGCTTTGCACATAGTAATCTCAATAAATAGTAGCAATTATTTTTTTTCAATAAAGTGAAGAACAAAAAGTGCTTAAGACACTGTCTGGCCTATAGTCAGGGCCGTGAGGGCTGTGTATAAGCTGTCATTTTTATCTCATTTTAGGAAAGCAGTAAAATAGAGTTATAAAGAGCAAGAGCTTTGGAATCTGCTTTGGGCCAAATTCCTGCTCTGCTAATCACTAGCTAAGGTATCTTGGGAAAATTACTTAATATTTCTAAGATCAGATTCCTCATCCCTAACACGGGGGATAATGCTACCTTATAGAATTGTTGCAGTGATTTAAGGGAACAAAATATTTCAAAAGTTATGGCAGATTGTATTTACCAAAGATGGCTATAATAATATCTCTCATTTGACGTGCTCTTCTAGAACCTTGTCACCCACCTCCCCATCAAGAGCCGGAGTCTAATTTCCCTTTCCTGAATTGGGGTGGGCTTGTGGGTCTCCTGTAATTTATAGAGTGCAGCAGTTGTGACGCTGGGTGGCTTCCTGGGTTATGCCATGAAATGCCGTGCGGCCTCCACCTTGCTAGTTATCACTTGCCTTTCGAGCCCTGACCCACTGCGTAAGAAGTCTACCATGGGGTGAGGAGATACAGGTCACATGGAGGGACCACATGTGAGTGTCCTGTCAGCCCTCTCAGCTGAGGTCCCAGCCAACAGCCAGCACCAACTGCACAGATATGGAGTGAAGATGCTTCCAGATGATTTCAGCCTTTGAGCCTTCCCAGCTGAGGCTTTCCGGCTTGACCTACAGAAACTTGTGTTGGTCTACGCTGTGAATTTTGCGGTCATTTTTTACACAGCAATAGCTGTTGGAACAGGATTCCAATAAAGTGCTGGTACATATTAAAGACTGTATAAGTGGAAGTAACATTATTCGTTATTACAGCAATTCTTACAATTGTTACTACCTCGTAGAGGTACCGGAGGCCAGAACTCCTCCCCTCAGGCTTCTGCCCCACCCACCAGCCTCTCAGCCAATGAGAACCCACCGCTTAAGCCTCTCCACGTCCCCTCCCCAAGGTTGTTGGGGCAAAAGAAATGGAGCGGGTTCCTGAAGTGGTTTTATTGGCCTCCTGAGTCACGAACTGTGAGAATGCTGGGGGCCGTTCTTGTTGGCGCGCAGCTGTCTGCCCTGCAGGAGCAGCGAGTGCTCAAAGCTGCTTTTGTGTGGGACTGGCCGGCCTTGCCTGAGCCAGGACAGCCTCCTTAATCTCCTGTCCGCCGGGCTGGTGCATGCTGACCAGACAGAGGTCAGCGTCACTGGACACATTCTTTGCTGCCGTTAAGCCAAGCCCTTCAGCTCTTAGAATTGGTTTAAGCTTGATTAACTCGTGAGCAAAAGGAAAATTTACATTTCGGGGACTGGAGAATGAGATGTTTAAGCCGCTCTCTTAAAAATAAATGCTTTCCATCTTGCTACTTTCAAAGCTGGGCGCGCACTCTCAATTTCTCCCTCTCTCTGGATGTGTCTCCCTCCCTTCTACTCCTTTTGCTCTAGAACTGGCGTCTCTACTTTCCTCCTCTCACCTCCTTGCTGTTGTTTGCTCTTTTTCTTTCCTAGACTCCTCCAAATGCCACCCTGTCTGTTCTCTCCGTCCCCTGTCTGTCCCTCTCCATTCGCTTCTCCCCGCTCTTCTCTCTCTGCGCGGCTCCTCCCAGCCTTATCTGCCACTTTTCAGCACCTTTGTTCCTGAATGGTAAAACGTGCTGCTGTTTTTGAAGCTGACGTTAGTGTGGTCCCCAGATGGTTACAGAGGGAAGCTGGAATTCTGGAATCTCTGCAGTTAGCTTTGCTTAAATTCTGAGCATCATGGTGGAGAATGTTCCCAGGTTTGTTTCACCTCTAAAGGAAATAATCTTCCCTTGTTGGCAGAGGGCCAGTGGAAGCTGCGCTGTGGGTTGATGGGCCATCCGTTAGGGTCCACTGAGATATCTCCCAGGCTGTCCTTTGGGTGACAGGTGCAAGGCAGTGAACAAGGAAGGGATCTGAGGATGATTGATTAGGCCTCTCTCTGAAGGCTGTGGAAAGAGCCCTGGACTTGGCAAAAGGGTCTAGGGCCAGTCACTTGACCTCTCCGAACCAGCTCCTCACCCAGAAAATGGGATAATGATAGTCATCTTGCCTTCCTCATGGAGCTATTATGAGGCTGACGTGAGCTGATGAATGGGAAAGCATTTTGTAAAGTATAAAGTGCTGTACAAATTTAAATGCTTTTTATTATTGTTGTTATCCTGATCATAATTTTTATGTCCCACTAATGCTCATCTTACAACTCATCAGCAGTAAGAAGAATAAGCTCTAAGTGGAACGAAATCTTGTTTCTCCCTTCTGCATGAATTTAAGGGGTCCTTGTGGGAAATAAATATGACTGTTTTAAGAGGCCTTTATTCAGCCCCCTGCTCTGCCCCATCCTGCTCCTTAAGGCCTGGCTGACCCTCCCCTACAAATGAGGGTGGAAAAGCCAGAGTTAGCCCTACAAGGGACTCGCCCCCTTTGCCTCACCTTTGCTTCCAGCATTCTACCCCATTCTTGCATCTGTCCACTGTTGTGGAAGCCCAGCACTGGTCTTTGTTTCTGAGACAGAGCAGCTGCTCTGAGGGTCACCCAGTGAGCCCCAGGACACAGCACGACTCCTTCTCAGGTATTCCTTGCCTCTCCCCCTCCCCTAACCTGGCTTCTGCCACCTTCAGCCTCAGTCTCTTGGGCTCCCCCTGGTGGCAGGCTCTGGCCTGGCTCACTGACCCTCCAGGAGGTCCCAGAACCCTGGAAGCAATAAATCGCTGGTTTAGGGAGCTGTGGTTCCTCTGACCTGCAGATTTCTCCTTCCTTGCAGGCTGCTGAGACCACTGACCCCAGGTGCCTCTGGGAAGAGCAAGGGCAGCTCAGGGGAGCAATAGTCATCTTATCCTGTGCACAGCTTGGCAGCTGCTTTGTTATTAAAACCAGTCGTCATAACCCTGTTCCACCCTGAATCAGTGTTCTCACCAATCCTCGAACGTGGATCAGACCCATCACTCTTGAACATTGAGCAGGGGCTTACAAGGGGCCCAGGAAAAAGGTGAGAGGTGCATTCAGCCGAGAGTTTGGCTCCGTTCACTTCTTGAGCCTCAGCCGCAGGGGTGGCACCAGCTCGTCCAGCCTCAGGCTGGATCTGACCTGATGCTCCGTTCTTGACGTGGCACGTTGTCCATTCTTGCTCCTCTCTAGGCCTTTCTGTCCCCTATCTGAATCCCAGGGTAGGCTTCCACTGGTCTCTCCATCTCAACCCCACCTTGGCTCCCACACCTGCTATACCAGGAGCTATCATTGCACTTTACAGGCGAGGACGCTGAGGTCCAAGAAGTAAAATGACTCGTCAGAGGGCTCAGGGCTCTGGGAGTGGTGGAGCTAGAACGTGAACCAAGGCAGATGCTCATTCCATTACAATATGCTGCCTCCTCTTTGGTTTTACAAAAATGGTTAAGGCTTGGTCTCTGCCCTCAAGGAATTAGGGCCTAAAGGAACAGACAGGCACACAATCAAATACCTACCTCAAACCAAGGCAATAGTGAGGTAATGGAGATATTTACCCATAGCTCTGAAAATACAGAAGACCTAGTTATTAATTTGGCTGGAGGAGCCGGTGGTGATGATGGTGGTGATGTGTGTGTGTGTGTGTGTGTGTGTGTGTGTGGTATAACTTTTAGAAGAGGCAGCCGTCATGAAGCAACCTTATCAGTGTTTTTCAGAGTTCAGAAACTCCAGAGGGCAAATACAAAGTTTATGTGCCGCCACTCCTGCAACCCTGCCCATGGCAGGCATTGCGGCATTGCTAATCAATCTTCCCCAGGGAATCTGGAATCCTTTGCAACAAAGTATCCAGGTGGGTATGCTTATTGGTTGAGGCTAGCAGGCAAGAGGGCATTTCTGCCTATTCTCAACTCTTAGACGACAACTCGTGTTTTCTAGAAGAAACAGGCTCAGAGAAGGGAGTGACTTCTTTTTATAACCATGGTGCAGGAGCACCCGAAATTCCACCAGGATCTGCTTCTCTCAGTGATTTCTTACCTCTTGTACATTAAGGATCCAACATTTATTGACTTCTTGCCATGTGGCAGGTTGGTGACATGAACAGGGAATGTTATCTGTGCTACCTCTCATTCTCACAACTACTTGTGAGGTAGTCAGGATTATTGCCATTTTACAGAAGATAAAACTGAGGCTTAGAAATGTCAATAACTTGTTCAAGGTCACACAGCGGGGGTGGAGGGGGGAGCAGTGGAACCCACACCTCTGTTCAGGTC
This sequence comes from Ceratotherium simum simum, assembly GCF_057802395.1. Taxonomy (NCBI): domain Eukaryota; kingdom Metazoa; phylum Chordata; class Mammalia; order Perissodactyla; family Rhinocerotidae; genus Ceratotherium; species Ceratotherium simum. The sequence continues at coordinate 35,478,468 of NC_141906.1, forward strand.
CCAATCACTCCAAAGCCTAGTTATTTTTTATTTCTTCTAAGTTTATTACAAAATGTTTAAAATTTTAAAAAGGTTTAAGATGAATACAATACACACCCTTGTCCCTATTGCCCAGTTGGGACATGAAACAAGGCCTGTTTTATTTTTGCAGAACACCATACTGCCCTCCATAACACATTAAAAAAGGGGGTTTAATAAAGTAATTGAGCAATGTTGAACAGGTCTCAATGAAGACTGTTTTTAGGGGAGTTTTAAAATGAATTTTCTTTATAAATTGAAATCATGTCTTCGGATATTTCAGAGATTGCAGCAAGGGAAGTCTGCAGTGAGCAGACCTGCCCGTCTGAGGAGTAATTTAATGCCGCAGACATAGATCTCTATTTCTCTTTTTACCTTTAATCAATTTTAACAAGCCAGATGGTCATGGCAAATGGATCCTCCAGCATCTCCCTTTTCTGCCTCTGCTGCTCTTGGGGATTTATTTCAATTTGGTTCCTGGCAACAATCTTATACCTTCCTGTTCTCTGCCGTTCCCTGCCACCATTTGGGTCACTCCAAAATATTCAAACTGTATCTTCTCTAGTCCCCCAATTGGAATTAACTTTTCCTTTTGTAATTCACAATCTCCCCCAGCACACAGTAACCCTAGTAAAACATACACATGCCTTGCGTTAGTTATTTATGTATGTGATTTCCCCATTCAACCTAGCCTCGCTCATCTATAATCTATGTAACAGTAATTATCATAACTGCTAATGCTTTACAGTTTCCAAGAACTGTTCCTAGTCATAATTTTATTTAATACCTACAATATCTCTGAGGTAAGTATTTTTTATTATATTCAATTTTACAGATACAGCCATGGAGTCTCAGAGAAGTGATGCAACTTGCACAAAGTCGCACAGCTTGTTGCAAGGTTTAGGGCAAATATAGTACTCCTGCCCTCTAACTAGATTATAGAGTATTCTATATATAATTAAAAAAAGAAACTGAGATTGGTTATAGTTTTTTTCAAACTCCCACCCATCAATTCCTTTAGTCTACAAATATTTACTGAGCACTTATCATGTGCAGGAATTATGCTGGGTTCTGGGGAAACAGCAGTGAATAAGACAAAGAAGCTCCTTTTTCTCATGGGACTTAGAGTGAAGTAGGGAGATAGTAAATAAGTATTTAAATAAATAAACAAAATATAGTAGGTTGAATAATGTCCCCTCAAAGATATCCACATCCTAATCCCCAAAACCTGTGAAGGTTAATTTACATGACAAAAGGGACTTGGCAGATGTGATGAAGTTAATGACTTTGAGAGGGGAGATTAACCTGGATTATTTGGGTGGACCCACTGTAACAGTAAGAGTTCTTAGAAAAGGGAGGCTGTAGGATCAGAGTCAGAGAAGGAGATGTGAGGACGGAAGCAGAGGTTGGACTGATGCATTGAAGATGGAAAGGGGCCACCAGCCAAGGAATGAGGGTGGCCTCTAGAAGCTGGGAAAGACAAAGAAACGGATTCTCCCTCAGATCCTCCAGAAGGAACGCAGTCCTGCTGACCCATTTTAGACTTCTGACTTCCAGAACTATAAGAGAATAAATCCACGTTGCTTTAAGCTGCTAAAATTGTGCTCATGTTACAGCAGCAATACAAAACTAATACACAAGGTAATTATAGATTATGATCAAAGCCATGAATAAAAGAAACATTTTGACGAGATAACAACTGGGGAAGGACTTTCTGAAGAAAGGATGAGAGTGACCCAGCCCAAGGAGGAGAATTCCAGGCAGAGGGAAGCAGGTGCAAAGGCCCAGAGGCAGCAATGTGACGAGGAACTAAGACAGGGCCAGTGTGGCTAGACTTGAGTGAAATGAGTTTGGAGAGTTAGGTCAGAGTCAGGTCACACCAGGCCTTTTAGGCCATGGCAAGGGGTTTGGGTTTGTGACTAAAAGAAATGGGAAGCTCTTGAAGCATTTTAAACAGAGGGAGAGGTAAATTGCTATTGCATTGTCTAAAGTTCCAGCAGGATGAAGACCCTTCCTTGGGGCATAGGGAAAACTTATACCCAACTTCCAAATTAGCCCTCCTCTGCTCTACCATGCTCTTAGAACAAGTCCAGTTTTCATTAGGAAGCATGCGGTTTTCTCTCTGCCAACCTGGCCCTCCAGCTCTGTAGGGGGCAGTGCCCCCAGTGTAAAACCATGGGCAGTGGCATTATGGTAAGCTTGGGTGAGATTTAGTACAGGGAGGGCTGATGTGCAAGGTGGAGGGGAACGGAGTATTACTGGACTTAGAAATGCCCCCGCCAAGGGGTCGTTATCATTTGAAGTACTGTATAAACATGTTGCTTATTTTTTCTTCTACCTTTAGACTGTAAGCTCTGTGAAGTCAGGGGCCATCTGTACTTTGATCCCTGTGTTTCCAGTGCTTGCACACAGTAGGTGTAACAGGCATTTGCTGGAAGCACGGATGATTGCAGGAAGGGGGCGCCAATTATGGAGCTCACCGTGGGTAGGAAGCAGAAACATGAAGAGGACTATTAGCAGTAAAATGTGAACATCAAAACAACCTGCAGACGCTTCTGCTAAAATGCTTGTTCTGAAAGCAGACATCTGTTCTAACACAAGTTATAGAAGGGAGCGACGTGAGCATCATGCACCTTTCCCCAATGAAAACACGAAGTCAGTGCCCTAATCCCAGCTGAACGGAGCCACGTCAGAATACACAAAATGCACACATGCATATGCATCACAAACCTGCCAGCCGCCTTAGGTCACTGCCTGTGGTGTGAGCACACACATCCACGCCTGGGCTCCAACTCTGTCCAATTTCAGATGATCCTCCCTCACAATAGCTCATGGTTCTGATGCCCACGTCCACAAGCAAACTACATGTCTTTTTCAAGGTAAAGTGCTATATTTATTGTAGTATTGATGCGTTTAACCTTTTAACATGTTTAAAACTGCTATCATTTTTATTAGATTCCCATCTTTTTTAAAAAAACGGTGTCATAGGTGAAGTTTTTGAATGTTATTCCCTTAACTCCATTTCCCCCACAAATCCTGTGGTTTTAGTGCATGATTTTGCACAGCACAGTGATTTTTTTAGAACACATATGTGGTGTCACAGCAGAACTGACTGTACTTTCTTCTGTCTGCAACACCAGCAAACGAGAAAACACACACCGTGACAGGCAAGAAATGGAGATCAAACCATTGAGCACTAAGAATGATTCATGATGTCCTTCTGGTGTGTAGGACAATCCTCTTATTTTTGATTTGTTCATTTTTCATCCATCCTTCCATTCATTTATTATTCTAAAAATATTCATCAAATGCCTACTACGTGTCAGGTTCTGAAACAGATCCTGGTGATACAGCAGAGAATAAAATTAGGAAGTCTTAGGGTTGGGAGAAAATAATAACATGTACATAAAAAATGATGAAAGTTGTGATGTACTGAATGTTTGTGTCCCCCCAAATTTGTATGTTGAAATCCTAACTCCCAATCTGATGGTATTTGGAGGTGGGACCTTGGGAGGTGATTAGGTCATAAGAGTGGAGCTGTCATGAATGGGATTAGTGCCCTTATAAAGCTCCCTTCTGCCTTCAGTCATGTGAGGACACATAGAGAAGATGGCCATCTATGAACCGGGAAGTAGGCGTTCACCAAAAACGGGATCTGTCAGCACCTTGATCTTGTACTTCCCAGCCTCCAGAACTGTGAGAAATAAATTGCTATTGTTTGTAAGCCACCAGGTCTATGGTAATTTTTGCAGCAGCCTGAGCTAAGACAATAGCTAATCTTCATTATAGGCTTACTGCGTTTCAGGCACTACGATCAGCACTTTAAGTGCATCATTTTATTCAATCCTTTCAATAGCTGGTGGTTATTGGTAGGTATTACCAATAAGTGAGGCAAGCATTATTATTCTTCCCATTTTCCAGATGAGGATACTGAGGCTTAGCAATAAGTGGTGGAGCCAGCATTTACATCGAGACAATCTGACTTCAGAGCCCGTGCTCTTGAATAATATTGTTGACATCTGTCTACCCTGCCTCTGCTTGATTACCTCCAGCGGTGGAGAACACACTGCCTCTCAGAGCAGCCTGTTCCATCTGTGGTGATTTATTAAAGGGATAAGGTGGAGGGAAAAATAGATTTTAACAGCTGGCGCTAGAGTTAATAGTAGGAGGAGAATTGAATTTGCTAAAGAAAATATATTGGGAGGCCACTTCCTTTGGGGGTGCAGAGGATGATGAGGGACAATCTGAAAGGACGTCAAGTTATACTGTCTTGCATAAGGTTTTAATAGGAAATTGTAGATTGGGGCAGAGGAGAGGAAGATGAAGAAGAGAGAGAAGGGTCTGTGCAACCTGGCAGAGCACCAGTGCCCACGGGAACCGTGGCCAGTGAGGAAGTCCTGCGGGTGGGGTGAAGGCTGGGGAGGCCAATGGTCCCATCTACATCATTTACTTTGCTGTAATGTAACCCTTTCCCACCTCCGAGACCTCCATATAGTCTGTGGCACACCTAAGGGAAGATCAGAGCTGAAGGGCTGTGCCCCGGACTGGGCTGGAATGGAGCTCGCCTGGGTAGGAAAGGCCCCTAGGACATGCCCGCTAAGGGATGGCCAATCACTGTTGGTCTTCCTCGGTCAGCGCAGGGAAGCGAGAGCCGTTGTTGGGAATGGAGGAAATCAGAACCGGCTGTGTAGTGAAGACCCACGTTCTGGGGAATTTGCAGACATCTGGGGAGGGCTCAGGTGTAGGTTAAGGGCGTTCAGGTCTATTTTTACGTAATTTCAAAGGATTAAGGAAACTCAGACAGATTCTGGGCTACAGTTGTTAGGAGCCGGGGCTCTCAAGTAGGGAAACCCGGGTTTGAATCCCAGTGTGGCCTTTTAATGGGTGACCTTGAACAATTTACTTAACCTGCCTGCACCTCAGCTTTCTTCACCTTCAACTTGAAGATGACCTTTCCCACCTCGCGAGGTTATTTTGAGGCTGGAACGTGTGTGAAACATTTAGCACATTGCCTGACAGCAATCCATCAATGGTTGTTGTTATAACTAACTCCAATGGCACAGTGTAAACAGTATAAGCTTTCTTCTCGGTGGGATCGGGGTTCCACTATTTACTAGCTCTGTGTACCTGGGCATGTGACCGAACTTCTCTGGCTCTCAGTAAATTGGGGAAATAAACCTACCTGGCAGGGCTGTGAGGATTAAATGAGAGAAAAGAACCTGCTTAGCACGCTGCTGGGCATACGCAGGTGCCCGAAGATCAGGCCAATGCTAATCCATATGGTGCCTTGTGTGAATTAGGCTTTAAAGAAAGGTGCCCCTTGCTTTGAGTGACACAGACCATACAGGTTTCAGCTCCACTCACCGCCCTGGTCTGGAGGCCTTTGTGCAGTGCACAATCGGCACATCCATAGGATGCAGCCTGCCAAAGATGAGTGGCTGTTATGACTGCACTTATTAGTATTCTTCTGCCTCTGACTTGCCCCTTTGTTCTTGCTCAAGACCATTCCAGGTTTGGAAGAAAGCACCAAGGCCTCTTCTTAATTTTCTCTCTCCTGCTCCAGCTGCTCTCCTTCTTGTGACCTGGTTTTTCCACCCCACTCCCCACCTCCCATCCTCTTTACCTATCCTCCCTGCCCCCACCCCAGGACCCTGGCCCCCTCTGCCTGTGCAGCTGGCTTGGAGACCACTCAATTGGGAGGCTGGATCAATGACCTCCATCCAGCCCCATCGGCCCGGCCTGGGTTCTGGAACAGCCTCTGCCGAGATAACGTAGAGCTTTAATTGTCCACAGCAGTCAGAAGGAAGCAGGTGAAAGAATCCTCGTTGGGGAGCTGGGCTGGCTGCAGAGCCGTCCAAGGCTATTTTTAGTGCCTGGCCACAGAGGTGCCAGGAGCAGATGCCAAGAGGGAAGGCAGCATGCCTGAGGGCTGGGCTCCGTGGGGCCTGCCTGCAACTTCCAACCCCAGCCCATTGTGGTTCCTCTTCCTCCGCCGTGAGGGATCCAGGTGTTGCTAATGGTGGCAGCCATCCCTCTGCTGGAAGCCAAAGTGGGGCTGGGAGGGACAACACTCAGTGGCGTCTGGGCAGGGTGTTTAACCCAGCGTTTAGCTCACTGGCAATATTTAGCACTGAGGACTCAGCTCTCATATTGTTCCCGTATCGCAGGTGAGGAAACTGGGCCTCAGAGGCAGGGAATGACTTCCTTACTATGGTAAGCTCTCAGTGTCGCTGTCTTTGTCAGCACTTCCTTAGAGCATTTAGTTGTCTGAGTGGCGACGGGGTGTAGCCAGAATCCCTGGCTCTGCCTCCCAGCCTCTCACTGCTGTGTGATCTTGGATGAGCTGCTTTCCTTCTCTGAGCCCCAGTTTCTCATCCGTAAAGTGGGGGTAAGAAGAGTGCCACTGCCTTCGGTCATTGAGAACTTAAGGAGGGAAAGCAAGGAAGGCACTCACAGTTGTGCCTGGCTCGTAGAAGTGCTCAGCAAATGTTGGCTGTTGGTGGTACTACTTCTGTTGCCAGCCCATCTGCTGATACTTGACATGCATCCTGGCTAATCCTCACAACAACTCAGCAAGGCATGATCAGCCCCATTTTTCAGATGAAGAAACTGAGTCCCAGAGAGATGAGTTGAATTCCTAAGGGCACACAGCTGGGAAGGGTAGCGGATGGGCCTGGAGCTCAGGGCTCTGCCCTCCCAGGTCCGAGATCTTTCTTCCTTGTAGGTTGGAGCTTCCTGTCCTGTGTCAGGTGTGTAAAGATCCTTTCCTCCTTCATGGCTTCCAGGGTGTCCCTGAGACAAATTATGAGGGAAGGTTCTCCAGAGTCATCCTGAGTGACCTTACCCAGTCCCTACATGGGACAACTCTCTGATCCTGCCCATGCTCAGTGCCTGGCGAGGGGCTGTGAGCCCAGGGCTCTCCCTCACCACTAGGCCTACCAGAGTCCAGTTGGTGCCCTATAGTCTGACGTCGGGGGTGTGTCTCCCTCGGCGCCCCCTGCTTTGCTCTGTCCCTGACTGTTCTGCCTCTAAATATCTCACATATACCCCCTCTCCTCTCTAGCCCACTGCCACCACCCCCAATTTAAACCCCCTCCCTTCAGCTGGGTCATTGCCGTAGCCTGTTACCTGGTCTCCCTGACACAGGTCTGGGCCCTACCCTCCCCAATCCACAGGGGCTGCCCGAGAGGAGCCCTCCTCAAGTGTGGACCTCGTGGGGGCACGTCCCTCCTTATGTCCCTTCACCAGCTTCCCAGGGCCGGAGAGATCCATATCCCGAGCTTCTAGCTCTCACCTCAGCCCCATCTGCAGCCCCTCACCTGCCCCCCAAAGACCCTAGTGGTGCAGCCAACAGCTCCCAAAGATGTGTCCCCAGAAAATAGGCCTTTGGATTATTAATAGGTGTGTGTTGGGGGGAGCATTCCACGGGGAAATTAGTATGGGAAAAATATTGAATGAAGTTCAGTAGATGTATTTGTTGTGATACTTCTCGGAGCCTCTATTATGCTAACGTATGACACAAAAGCCCTCCAGTTGGTCACCGGCAAGGTTGCCCTGAGGACAGTATGAACCCTTAGTTTTCACAGTAGCTGACACTAACCCAGCACTGACTGCATGCCAGGCACTGTTCTGTGGGCTTTGGTTATATCAACTCATTTAATCCCCACAACTTGGGGAGGCAGGTGCTATCATTACCCCCACTTTATGGATGGGGAAACCGAGGCACAGAGAAGTTAAGTGACTTGCCGGCATTTACCCAGCTCATCAGCAGTGGAGCTGAGTTTCCAGCCCACACACCCTCTGAAATCAGCACTCAGCCACTACGCTAGACCCAAACTTTGAGGACTTCTTCAGTACCTGGCATTGTGACAAGCACTCTAAATGTATCATTTCATTTAATCCTCACAACACCCCCATGATTATTATCTTCCTCTTTATTGCTAAGGAAACAGTAATGAAGAGAGCGCATGTTGAGCCAAAAGGTGCCTGAGGGGCACTTGAACCCAGGTCTTTCTGTGATTTGTGAATCTCTAGTCTGTCTGGCTCTGAACAGAACAAGAGAGCCTTTTATCTAGGGGCATCTCGCAGGGTTGATGCTCTGGAAAATACACACTGGGAAATGCTTCTCTGGTTACCTGAACATATTCACAGTCACCAAATTATATCATCCTATTTCCTGACTCTAAGACTTTATGCTCCTCCCTCTATCTGGTGCGCCATCTCTACTCAGGCCCCCTGGCACCAAGGAAGAGCTAAAATAAGGTCATATTTCTGGTTTTTCCAGACTTTTCTTTTCTAAGCAGCTGTTCCCCTATCTACTATCATTGCACTCCATGAAAAAATTGTGCAATGATGGTCTGCTACAGTCTAGATTTATTCATTCATTCACTCCTTTCTTTCTTCACTCTTTCATCCATTCACTCAATAAATATTTATTGAGCAACTACTAAATGCAGAGCATTGTTTCAGGTCCTAGGGACACGGCAGTGAACAGGACAGACACAAATTTAGGCCCTGAGGAAACTTACATTGTAGTGGGAAAAAGAGAGAATTAACACAATAAATCAATTACATTTTGCATTTTTGAAAGGATAGGATAGGGAGGGCTGGGAGAGGGAAGGGATTGCAGTTTTACGTGAGGTGTTGGAGAAGGTCAACCTGAGACTGGGACCTTTAAGCAAAGACCTGAAGGAGGTGAGGGAGCCAGCCACGAAGATGTCCTGGAGAAGAATCACAGGCAGTGGAACGGGGTGGGACGCAAAGGCCTGTGGCAGGAGGCATGTTCCTAGACCAGAATGGAGGCCCTTGTGGCTGCCATGGGGTGAGGCAGGGGAGAGTAGCAGATGCTCAAGAAAGGTTTGTTAATCTGGAGCGCGTAAGGAAAGTTTAAGACTTTCCCAACAGTGCTATTGCCAAACTTTTCATTAGCATCTTCAGAAGAGGATACTTGATTATAAACTAAAATATGTGTGATCATTAAGCAGCTAAGTAGTGCAGAGCAGTCTGAGGGAGCAGTGAGAGCCCGGGACGGGGAGTTCAGAGTCTGCTCTGCCCTTGACCTTGGGCAATCCCCTCCCATCTTGGCCACCATTTTGTCACCTGTAGAAGGGACCAGAGGATGTCGCAGATCCCTTCCAATTCTGGATCCCTGCTGTTTCAGGAACCTCAGCTCCCTTTTCTGTGAAATGGGGGTTATAATACCAGCCCCCATCCTTCTTTTGGGACTTTTTTGTTTGATAAAATGTGGAGTCCAAACTAGATAAAGGCTAGTTTTAATAGAAACTCTGTCATCGTGTGCTAGTAATCAAATCTACCGTTTCTGAACTTTAGATTGTACCCTCCCTTTGGTTGAAACAGTGATGCTATGATGTGAGCACACCAGTCTCATTTTACAGTTCAGGAAACTGTGCCTCAGAAAGGCTAATTCATGTGCCCAAGGGTGCAGAGTTAGTGAGTGGAGGACCCAGATTTCAATTCCAGAATGTATAGAAGCCTGTGCTGTTGTCTCAGCTGCAGAGAGGCAAGACTGAGGCCAAGGCTAAGTTTACAGATAGGGACAAAACAGAGCCAAAGGCAATGTGAAAGCCAATGAGAATTCCTAGCTCTTTCAATTGCTGCTAGCCAGGAATGCGATATACCCAAAAGACGGAAAAGAGACAGAAGCGGAAAATGAAGTGTAGGCCAGTCCTGGGGAACCAGAGCTGTGGACTGAGGCTTTGGGATAACTCAGGATGAGACATGACGTACAGAAGCTCCCAGTCAGTCCTGACTGTGGCCACAATTCTTAGTGGGCAGAGAGGGACATGCCCAGCCCCCTGCCAGGGCATCTATGGGTAGCAAAGGGCCAAGAGTGTCAGCTTTACCCACTGGGGCCTTAAATATATCAAAATAAATATCAAGGGCCCTACACAACAAGAGAAAAGCATATAAAGGGGGAAAAAGGAAAATCATTTTATATATATTAAAATAAATAAGAGGTCTAAACAAAACTATCTTTATTAATATTTCCACACTAGTGATAAGATGGATGGGTTGAAATTAGATACGAAAGAATGTAATATTCTACAAAGGAAACTCTAGGGAGACCCAGGGAGTTATGAAGGTCATTTCTCATTAAGAGTGAACTTTTCTATTCTTTCCTTCTCTGCCTTTCTTTTAACTAAGCGTCTGCCAGAGCCAGCAATTCCCCACGCCTTTTGTGTGCTGGAGACAGGCCGTGGCACCAAATGCCCCATCAGCTAGTCAGGGCAAGGCTATTTTTAGCTCTCCCAAACTACTAATGGGATTGTTGTCCGTTCTTAGGCTTTTGATTTTTTATTGTGTGTTCAGCTGCTCTGGAGTACAAGCGCCATATTGACTGCATCTCTTGGGCACCCAGGACAGGAAAAGCAAAGATTCCTGAATTTTGGAGGTAGCAGCCACCTTGGGAGGACTGTGGGCTTTGAGGTAGACCTGAAGTCCCAAGACACAGGTGGCTTGGCTGTGAAATATGCCTCATAATTAGGAGATTCTGTTGCTGTCTGTGAAGTGTCTATAATAGAGTCTGGAACAGTCAAGGAAGAAACATTTGCTCAAGGGGTGGATGGATGAGATAATATTGGTGTGGTTCCCACTAGAGCAAATGTTTGTTGAATGTATGAGAGTGCATATGAAGTCTTAGCAGAGGAGGTTATTGTTGGGGCGGGTTATGGGTTGAATAGTGTCCTCCCAAAAAAGAAATGGAGTCCTAACACCCAGTACCTCAAAATGTGGTCTTATTTGGAGATAGGGTCTCTACAGAGGTAATCAAGGTAAAATGAGGTCATTATGGTGGGCCCTAATCAAAAAAGACTAGTGTGCTTAAAAAAGAGGAAATTTGGACACAGAGGCACACAGGGAGAAGGCCGTGTGAAGATGCAGGGAGAGATCTGGGTGATGTGTCTGAAATCCAAGGAACGCCAATGATCACCAGCAAACTGCCAGATGCTGGCGGGGAGCTTGCAACAGATGCTCGCTCACAGTCCTCAGAAGGAACCAGCCCTGTGGACACCTTGATTGTGGACTTCTAGCCTGCAGAACTGTGAGGCAATAAATTTCTGCTGTGTAAGCTGCCCAGTCTGTGGTACGCTGTTAGGGCAGCCCTAGGAAACTAACACAGGGAGCGTTAGTGAAATGACATGCTGTGTAAATCCCTGGCTCTGGCCTGGCACAGAGGACAAACTCAATAAATGCTTCTAAAATGCATCCATGACATAATGCAGAGGAAATACCTACACGTTACCTGGCACGTGGTAGGTACGTATTAATACTTGTTAAAAGCATGAATGGACGAGGTTACACATAAAGCATGTCTCCCAGAGCTCGGCATAAGGGTGGATGGTCAGCGAGTATTTGCTAGTTGGATGGTCATCAGAGCTAACGTTTATATATCATTTATTATGAGTCAGGTGGTGCTCAAAGTGATTGACAGGTATTTAATCCTCACAACAGCCCTATTGTTTATCCCATTTTAAAGATGAGGAAACTGAGGCAAAGAGAGGTTAAATAATTTCTTTCCTGAATTCATCCAGCTGCGTGGTAGAGTTAGCTTTGGGATGATCTGGTTTGTCTAGGGGCAGGGTCTTTATTCTTAACCACCGTTTGAAATCATGTACAGGCATGCCTCATTTTATTGCACTTCACTTTATTGCCCCTCGCAGATATCGCGTTTTTTACAAATTGAAGGTTTGTGGCAACCCTGTGTCAAGCAAGTCTATCAGTGCTGTTTTTTTCCAATAACATTTGCTTACTTCATGTCGAAATATCAACATTAACAGGAGTTTGGAAGAAGTTGATTCCCACCCTCATGGATGACTTTGGGGGGTTCAGGACTTCAGTGAAGGAAGTAACTGCAGATGTGGTGGAAACAGCAGGAGAACTAGAATTAGAAGTGGAGCCTGAAGATGAGCCTTATTGCTGCAATCTCATGATAAAACTTTAATGCATGAAGGGTTGCTTGTTATGGATGAGCAAAGAAAGTGATTTCTTAAGATGGAATGTACTCCTGGTGAAGATGCTGTGAAGATTGTTGAAATGACAACAAAGGATTTAGAATATGACATAATCTTAGCGATAAAGCCGTGGCAGGGTGTGAGAGGATTGACTTCAATTTTTTTTTTTTTTTTGTAATTTTATTTATTTTTCCCCCAAAGCCCAAGTAGATAGTTGTATGTCATAGTTGCACATCCTCCTAGTTGCTGTATGTGGGACGCGGCCTCAGCATGGCCAGAGAAGCAGTGCATCGGTGCGCGCCCGGGATCCGAACCCAGGCCGCCAGTAGCGGAGCGCGCGCACTTAACCGCTACGCCAAGGGCCGGCCCTTGACTTCAATTTTGAAATAAGTTCTACTGTGGGTAAAATGCTATCAAACAGCATCGCATACTACAGAGAAATAGTTTGTGAAAGGAAGAGTCGATCGATGTGGCAAACTTCATTATTGTCTTATTTTAAGAAATTGCCAGAGCTGTCCCAGCCTTCAGCAACCACCACTCTGATCAGTCAGCAGCCGTCAACACCAAGACAAGACCCTCCACCGGCAAAAGATTACGACTCACTGAAGGCTCAGACGATGGTTAGCATTTTTTAGCAATCAAGTGTTTTTTAATTAAGGCACGCACACAAATATAATGCTATTGCACACTTAATACACTACAGTATAGTATAAACATAAATTTTATATGTACTGGGAAACCTAAAAAATTCATGTTACTCACTTTATTGCGATATTCGCTTTATTGCGGTGGTCTGGAACCCAACTCGCTCTATCTCTAAGGTATGCCTGTATGTTAGGAGCCTGGCACGTAGTAGGTGCTCAGTTCCAAACCGGTAAGTGGATGAGGTACCTGGACCAAGTAGAGAGTGCAGGGTCCCACCCCTGGTGGCCCTATAGTTGAGAGATGGCTCTGCTGTTCCTTCCTCTCTCAAGTTCTCCCTGATTTAGACTCTGTCTCCACAGACCTTTGGGGCTTTGCCCTCCTTACGGTCAGCATGGCAGCTGCCTGGGCCCAGCCAGAATCAGTGCTGCCTTTCTCTGAGTGGGGCTCTCAGGTGTCAGTCCCCACCCCCACTCCTGGTCCTTCTGCTGGGATCAGAGGAAGCCAACTTGATGCTAGAGAGCAGAGGGGAGCAGAGGGGGCGTCAAAGACTCGTTCTGTCTGTCAAAGGTGGTTTGGCTGTCAGAGGGATGGCGGCATGGGTGTCCCGCCTCCTCTCCGTAATCCATCCCAAACCAAGTGCAGAGCGCTGACTGGGCGCTTCCTGCTGCCAGACCCCGCTGACTGTTCACATGCTTTCCCAGCCGCTCCTGGGCTGCGCCAAGTGCCAGGAATGGCAGTGATTTACGATGTCACAGGCCAGCCTCATCCACCCTGACCACTGCTCTTGGCTAGAGGTTTAATTATTTAAACAGATCTTACATTTTATGAGCATGTCCTCAGGCCTGGCAGAGGAAAGCCTTGGGAGAAAAAAATTTTGCTTGAAAGATTAAACTGAAATATGCAAGGACAGAGTTCAGGAAACTTCCAGATTCTTGAGTGTGAGCCTATTGTTCAAGGCCCTTCCAAATTTGCCCCATTTTACCAGCTCCGTTTCTTGTTGCTACCTTTCCCCTCCTCAGCAAATAACATGTTTCTGCCTCATTGTAACATAAAGAAGTTCTTTATCATCCTTGCAAGTTCACAGTTTTGCTTCTGCTAGCCAGTCTATTTGTAATGCATGTGCACTGTACACACACACACATGCTCGCTCATAGGATCTTGCTATGCACCTGGTACTATGGTAGGGCTGGGGATGCTGGGATGCATTGGTGAACAACGCACACACAAATCCCTGCCCTCATGGAGCTTCCGTTCTATAGCAGGAGACTTTCTTACCTCAACCCTAGGAGACCCTGTTCTTCCATGGGGATCCAGCTAAAATGCTACTTCCTCTGTCTTTCCTGACCTTCCAAGCGAAAGTAATCCATCATGCGACACTCTGTAGTTGTCTGTCAGAGCCCATGCTCACTGTGCTATAACTGTTGGTGAATTTGATGCTCGCCCTCTTAGACTGTGAACTCCTTGAAGGTTGGGACTGTCGAAGTTTGCTTCTATCCCGGCACCTAGCAGAGTGCCTGGCACGCAGTAGGTACCCGTAACATGGATGAACATTGGAAGACTCCTCTGCTTCTCTCTGGCCGAGAGAATCTCCTGTATATTCTCTCTACTCTGACATTTCCTGGCTCCTTTTGTTATTCATTCACTCACTCCCTCCCATCATTCGTTCATTCAACATATGTTTATGGAGCACCGGAATGTCTGAGACCCTATACTAGGTGCTGGGGATATGCTGATAAGGAGAGGAAAGGTCACTGTTCTTGACGTGCTCACATTCTGGTCGTGGAGACAGGCGGCAGATTGCTGTTCTATGGTTCTTTGGATGTCAGCTTCTCAGATGGCTGTGAGTGGCTATCAGCCCTCAGGGCCACAGCACACTCGGGCTAGGTGTGGGGTGATCCACCCTACACCCCAGGTCAAGAGGTGTCCATGTTTCCTCGCCTGGCTCAGAGGATACGGCTGAAGAAAATGAATCTCACCAATCTCCCTCTTCCAAGCTCTCTATCTATGTGTAAACCGGCACACCAAAGTCCAAGGCTATTAAAATAATAATGCAAATAATCCACATTTTTCATCTTAATAGCACTTCTGGAACATCCGATTAATCTTCCCAATACCGTTGCGTGTAGGTAAGTATAAGTTTTTGCTTATAAATGAAGAAACTGAAACACTAGGTGATTAAACTATTGGCCTGAGGCTAGAGAGAAAGCAAAGTTTTGAGCAGAGATTCGATTTATCACTCCTGAAAGCCAGCCCTGGTGGTTTAGTGGTTAAGATTCAGTGCTCTCACTGCTGCGGCCTGGGTTGGTTTTCTGGTCAGGGAACCACTCCACCCATCTGTCAGTTGTCATACTGTGGCAGCAGCATGTTGCTGTGATGTTGAAAGCTATGCCACTGGTATTTCAAATACCAGCAGGGTCACCCATGGTGGACAGGTTTCAGCGGAGCTTCCAGACTACACAGACTAGGAAGATGACCTGGCCACCCATTTCTGAAAATATTGGCCATGAAAACCCCATGAATAGCAGTGGAGAATAGTCTGATACAGTGCCAGAATGCGAGAGGATGGCGCAAAAAGACTGGGCAGAGTTCCGCTCTGCTGTACACAGGGTCACTAGGAGTTAGAAGTGACTCGACGGCACCAGCAAGGCTATTTTGAACAATTGCAGACTCAAAGGCCCACGTGCCCTGGGCAGCTGCTAGGGAGTGAAGCCACTTCGCCTTGGGGGAGCCGTGCAGCTTGGCGGTGAGGAGCGGAGCTTTGCAGGTGCACGGACCTGGGTTTGGCTCACGGCCCTACCACTTATGGTTGGGTGACCTTGGGCAGGCGGTTCCAGCTCTCTGCGCTCCAGTTTCCTCATCCACAAAATGGAGATAACACCTTTATTGCAGGAGTAGGAGGGTGAAAATAAATGAGATTATGTTTGTAGAGTGCTTAGCATGGTACAGGATACCCTTTTCTTAAAGATATATTGAGACAGAAGCATGTGAAATGGGCAAGGTGCTTAGAACTGCTAATAATCGTTCTCATCATCCAACATCTTTTGGGCACTTGGTGTATTCCAGACAGAAAGTGTCTTAGCATAATTTCATTAAATGCTTGGTATCTTTTTATTAATTTCGGTTGGTCGCCACATCTGGGTCATGTCATTCATCTGATTTCTCTCTCCATGAACAAATGCCCAGCCTCTGCGCTGCATGCTGTGGAGGATACAGAACTGCCTTAATGTGGACCTTGTCCTCTGAGAGCTCCAGCCGGGAGCATTGGTCCCTGCCTTTCCAGTCCAGTTAGAGTCACGAATGCCCTAATCTACACCCTCAGCTTCACCCAGGTGCTGGTTATTCAGAAGCCTTAGTGTCACCAGCAGGGAGAGTTGCAATTAGTCTTGCTATAAATAGCTAACATTCTAGACATGCCTGGACGGTGCCAGGCATGTAATATGCATTCTTTTGTTTAATTCTCATGACAATCCTATGAGGCAAGAACAATTCTCACTCTACTTTTGTAGATGAGGAAACTGAGGCGCAGAGAGGGAAGCAATTTTTGCAAGGTCCCATAGCCAAGCACCTATATGGCCGATCCTGAGTTTGGTATGGCTGAGAGGAGATTCGTGTCTGAAGAGAAAGTAGAGAGGAATAAATTAAAGCCAGATTCATAATCCAGCTCATAATAACTTGCTGTGTGGACTACAGGCTGTCACCAAGTTATCTGTGCAACTTGAGTAGGTCACCAAGTATCTATGGGATCTCTGTTATTGGCCCAGACTGTGTCAGATGCTGTGGATGTTACAAGAGCAGTAGAGGATTCTTTTTTTCTCAAAGATATACTGAGACAGAAGCATTGGAATTGGACAAGGTGTTGGAGCTGCTAATATTCATTTTCACCATCATCATTGCCGTCCAACTTCTTCGGGACACTTGGTATATTCCAGATATAAAGGTGTTTGACACAGACTATTCCATTTAATCCACACAAAATCTCTATAAGATAGTATTATTTTCCCCATTCCAGAGATGACAAAATTGAGGCATGCTAGAAAGCTCACAGAAATTAAGTAGCTTGCCTAAGGTCACAGAGCTAGCAAATATGAGAGCTGGGTTTGAATCATGCAGGGTTGTGTACATAGGAGGGCTTGCTGCCACTCCTGTTAGGGTCCTGTTAGAGAAGCTTTATGTCTTATTTCCTTCCTCAGTGCTCCAGCCAGCTTTCTCCTCCAGCTAGAATGAGAATTAATAGCTCTAAAGTTGGAAAAGTCACTCCTTGGTTTACACGCTTTTACAGGGCTGCCTTGGGAGGACACTTAACCTCTGTCAGCACCTCCATTTCCTCATCACTAACGTATGCCTGCCTCCTGGGGGTGTGTCTGTATTATTAATGATGGTAAAGTGATCTGAGCACATTGCACCGAGATCCATGAGAAATGTAAAGTGCAATTAATCTTAAGAACCACTCGACGGGGCCACATGGAGCTGAAGGACACGGGGACCCCCCATTGTGTAGGGCGTTGGCATAAATGCTTTCACATCACTGTCACATCTGATCCTCTCAGAAATCCTGCATGGTAGGCTGCATGGGAGATGGGTGAAAGAATATCAGGGCTACAGAGACCCATAAAACTGTGAGAGGGAAAAGAGACCCATAGAACTGTGGGGCCAAGGAGAAATGTGTGGCAAAGAACAGCCAATGTTCACTGATATCACAGCTGTACCAACGTCCTAGCCTTCCTTGCAGTTCGATGTGTCCATGGGACTCAATCCCACCCATGGAAGGTGGGTGGGTGGGGTGTATGCCACTGCCAGGCTTGGCTCCTGGACACCTCCCACAGGTGATCTTGCTAGAAGACTTAGAGGAGGGTGGAGCCACAAGACAGAAGGACCTGAGTCTCTGAAGGACTGCTGAGTTCCGTTGCCAAGTCAGAATGACCTGTGATGTGGAAAATAAACTTTTACCATGTCAAGTCACTGAGATGTGGGGGTTTATCTGTTGCATTCACTAACATTATTTTATCACTAATAAATGATAAAAATCATGTGACTTTTATAGTTTGTAGTTTTCCAATTGCTGTTGTGTATATTATAATTTGGAGGATCCTTGGGAGACCTTTGTGGTTTCAGTATCACAAATAGTTGTATGTTTCTGGAGAAAATTATCTGTCTTCAACCTTATGGATATCTTATGGACTAGACATCTTTTAGTCTGATATCCCGGCTGCTAGAAAGCTCACAGAAATTGTGGCCCTGTGATCAGGACTGCTGTTTGAGTACCAACCTCACTACTGGTACCATTTTGCTTCCCAAGTGATTCACTTTCTCCAAACCTTAGCCGTCCCATCTGTAAAATGGGGATAGACAGAGGGCCAACTTGATTGGGTTATGGTGAGGATTCCATCCACCCGTGTAACTCACACTCAACTCTGCTCCAGAGTCATTTTCCAAAGCCTGAGTCCTAGAATGCGAAACACAGAAGGAGGCTGAGAGATGATCACTCAGACCTTCCGTTCAGTGCTTCTTGAAGTGCTAGGGAGTGTCAATAGTGTGCCAGGAGGTGAACAGAGCCACAGAATAAATGTGGCACAATTTTGCTGTAAGGAGCAGAAACAAAACTTTGGAATTGTGATGTGGCATCTGCGTAAGCAACATGGGGAAATGTTTTCTTTCCGTGTTACCCAATCTCGAGGTTCCCCCCACCCTGCAAAAACCCAGAAGTAGAACATTTTTATATGGGCGAGTGAAAGGACAGTTTGACACTTGGCTATAGTCAGAGTGCTACCACATGCACCCCCCCTGCCCTGGCTGCCCCGGACCCCCAAACTGCCACCCTGGGTTGCTCCTTAGGACGAAGGCTTTGGCTTTTACCAAAGTCCCTGAAAGCAGCTGGTGCATTCTCTTCTTGCACTTGGACATCACTCCCTAATTTGTGTGAAGTGCACACGTCAGGAATTCCTCTCTGACTTGTATACAGGAAAAGCATGTCCTGTCCCGCGAGGAACGGCCATTTGCTCTCCTGCAGCGATAAGAAGCCCTGTGTAAACTATCAAATTCCTCCTCCTGCCTCAGCAGCCTGGAAGCTCTGGGGTCAGGTTTTGCACCCATTTGTCTTCTCCTATTTCATTTAAACAAATTGTTTTCTTCTCTCTTCCCCGTCCCTTTTCTTCTTCTTTTTTTAAGTTTATTGTGAATGCCCCTTTTTTTGGCAACTTTCCTCAAATCCTTTCTAGACTGAGGTAGCGTATAAATCAATCAAGAAATTACATAATGCCCACGGGGCCTGCCTTGTAAAAATTCTAAGTGGGCCAGACTTTTTTTGTTCTTTGCTTTGTGCCCCTCCCTCGCCCTCCCTCCACACTTGTGTTCTCTCTGGTTGTTGCACAGCTCTCATTCTCCCCGCCCAGACGCCCCTCAGTAACCCTCCCACCTTCTTGCCTGCCTCTTCATCCTTCATTACCCGGAGAAATAATCCTGGCAAAGCCACAAAGGGAAAGGAACTAGTAGCTTCAATAAAGCAAAAAGACATTCAAAGCTTCTCTTTAATGTCGGCCTCAACTTTTGGATACATCAGAGGTGGTGCAGAGCAATTAGCTGAGGACCTGCAAATGGGAGCTCGTCGCTAGGTGATTTGCAGGGGAGGGGGTCTCTGGCAGAGGGGAGGGGTGGAGAGGGCTGACAATGGAAACAGATGGGTTAATGCCTGGAAGAAGGTGGTCAGGTGTGTTGGCAGTGCTGAGGCTGGCTGAGGAGCTGGCATTACTATTTTTAAGTGGGTTGAGAAAAACAGGCTTTTTTTCCTGTGTTTTGTATTTTTTTTAAATCGTAATATTGGAAAGTTGTGCTTAAAACCAGGCCGCTGGAAACAGAGCCCAGGGAATTAAGCCTCCACCATCAAACATTAAAAATACTTTGGACTTAAACAATCCATTTGCTAGCTTTAAATGCTTTTAATATATATGTTTAAAAGCTCTCACCCTCTTTTGCTTTTAATTTTCATCTTTTGGATGTAGTCTCTTCTCCCTGCCTCCCAACTATAACGTCTCAAGTGTTTTTTTTTAGGTAACTGAATCCTGATTCATCGTGACCCGGTTCACTCCCTGTCAGGTCATCTCTTCCTCAGTGGTTAGAGACCCAGGGTGGAAAATTAGGGGCTGACATAATTGCTACAGGGGCAATTCTGCCAAGTCCCATTGACCCCATCAGGTTGCGGGAAACGATTCTTGCCTGGGTGGGTTCCGGAGACAAGGAAATGGGACAGAGATCCCCCTCCATTCAGTGCATGTGGACTGACGCCCTATTATGCACTGAGGGGAGTCTGACTGCATCCTTTTAGCTCAACCCCTTAAGTTTAGAGAGGAGAAAACTGGAGTCTAGAGAGCTAGTGTGACTCCTCTAAGGTCACAGAGCCCGTAAGAGGCCCAACTAGTCCCGGACTCCAGGCCTCCAGATTCTTTGACTGCAGAAAGTTGGGGGAGTTTGAGCCTAGGAGGAGGCACATGAGAAATAGTATTCATTGATCATTTACTATGTGTTGGGTGCTATATTAGGTGTTTTACTACCACTACTATGACGACTGCCGTCAACGTCAGCTATTGCGTGTTGAGTACCTGCTCCTCGCTAGGCACTATGCTAAGTACGCACACACGTTTTGTCTAACTTTTATGTAACCCTTGAGGAGGGTATTATTCCCATTTTTACGGAGGGCAATCAGCCTAGAATAGCTAAGTTACCCAAGGACACATACCTGGGAAGTGTGGGAGCTGGGGTGTGAATGAACCCGGGCTGTCTGACTCGAAACCCATGTTGTTTCCTCAATCTCTATCCTTTTCCCCCAGTAAAATGTTCTCATTCAGCTAGTCTGGCCTTTGCAAAGTCCCACGGTAGGTGTTTGCGATTCAGAGTGTGGGTACAAATGTCCCTTTCTGAGAGGTTTTCTCTTCCTCCCGTCTCTGCTGTGCTTCCTGCTCTTCTGATCAAGATGTACATACTTTGGGGGAATAGGATGGCAGAATAGAAAGAGCACATACATGTCATCTCAATTCCTGCCACAATTCGACATGATATCGGGCAAGTCGCCTAGCTTCTCTGAGCCTCACTTTCCTCATCTTTTAAAGTGGAAATAATGTCTATGCTTGCAGGGCATGAATTTGCCTGACTCATAGGTGCTCAAGAGTGGGTAATTCTAAGCTACAGTATCCCTCCAGTTCTGGACGGTCTTCCTCTTAGAGAGACTACTGATAGGGCTCAAAGTCCCTCAAGGGCGTCAGGAAACCTGAGCTCCTATCCCCTCCCCTCCTGTGTGTGACCTTGGGCCTGGAAGTTCTGAGAAGGCAGGGCTGAGTGAGCATCTATGTGGGCCATGAATCATTGCCAAGGTTGGGAACCATTGGGTTCATCAGACTCACCACCTGGTACATGATTCCCACCCTCATTACAGGGTACGAGAAAGATTCTCACTTGTTCTACACGTGTTGTGGAGAAGGAGAAGAAAAATATCTCCAAATCATGGCTTGGGAGGAGGAGGAGTTCCCAGAGGTGGATGCCAACAGCTTCCTGCAGACTTTGAGGTAGGGCAGTGAATAAGAGCCGTGTGGTTTGGTGATGGAAGCTTTTCTGGGTGCATGTATGACTGCATGTGTGCACATGCTTGCTTGGTCTTGGTTTGAGCTACTCCATTTATGTGAAAGTTCTCTAGGTCTCTGAGAACCTGGAGGCGTGGTCTGTTTCACCCTGCTTTGTTGGAGACACACACAGGTGTGCTTAGTCTAGTTACAAGGTGGAGCATTGAGGTCTAGTGCAGTGGTTCTCAAACCTGGCTGTCATTAGAACCTGTGAGCTTACAAAAAACCCTGCAGAGTCCCATGCCCCACCTCTAGAGAGCTTGATAAGAAGGCCCTGGGTGAGAACCAGGTATCTATTTGTATTTGTATTTTATTTTTGAGATTTAAGATCTGTCATTGATTTTTATTGTGTCAAATAGAATATAAATTTTAGCATTCAAGAGGACTTAAAAATCATCTATTATAATTCCTCCATTTTTAAAATTTTTACTAAAAGGCTTTCCCTGTATTCTCACTAGGTAGTCAGGCTAGGAGCCATTGGTGCAGGTAGGAGCCATTGGTATGATGGATAGGTCATGGCGTAGGAACCAGACCTGGGTCTGAGCTCCCTCTACTAAGGACAAACCAGGGATCAGTGGCTCTGACTATATCATCTCATTTGCTTCTCAAAGCCCTTCTTTGTGGCATGTATCAGCATCCTCCTCTCACAGAGAAGCAAAAATGCTTAGAGAAGTTGTCTAGCTAGGCAGGATCTCACCCTGGATCCATGCATTTTCCCATC
The DNA here is from genome assembly GCF_057802395.1 of Ceratotherium simum simum. NCBI lineage: Eukaryota > Metazoa > Chordata > Mammalia > Perissodactyla > Rhinocerotidae > Ceratotherium > Ceratotherium simum. The sequence goes on from NC_141906.1 coordinate 35,500,427, forward strand.
ATTGCCCCATCTGTGGACCAGTGGACATATCCTGGCACTGACTACCCTGGAAAGCCAGGGTCAGGCACACCCCTCTAGGCAACAATGGTCATTTACTTAAAAAAGTAAATTACAATTGGCACATTTTCAGTCTGTAACAATAAAGAATAATTTCTCTCCCTTGTCACAAGAGCTCCAATTATGATTTAATTCAATTCCGATTAACTATGCTTTGATGGCATTTCCATTCCATAAAAAATAAATGTATTAGCCAAGCATAATGTGTTTTGACTATAGTTCTGATGCTAATAAGGAGGCTGTTTGGCGGCTATGATCCAGCACTTCATTCCACGGTTGTGAAGAATGAGAGGGAGAAAGAAAGATGAGGCAAATAACCAAGAAATCCCACACAGAAGGGCTTTGTGATTTGGGGTGGGATGGGGGCTGTCAGCATATGCTTGAAGGTCGCAGGTTTGCCCTCACAGCCACTGCTCAAGATGCTTCTGGATGTGAGTGTGGGCAGTACTAATTGCTATTCCGCCTCTTGGCATGGACTCCCGGGCAGTGGTGGGGTGGGGGAGAGGTGTGAAGGTGGAACTGACTGCACACACCACATGGGGGAGTCGCCAGGCCCGTCCCCACCACATCGGTGACAACAACGCCCCTCCCATCTCCAGGACTCTCTCACAGTCTGAGTAACCTGCAGCCTATGCCTTAGCTCCTGGCCCCTGCTTACCTGGTCTCCAGCTGCACAGTGCTCTTGAGATGCCCAGTGGCACAGCTGTCAGCTCCCAGCTGTCCCCAGCACATGTGCACAGTTACTAATGCCCCTGCTAGGTCCCATGGCACCCGGACATCCTTCTATCCCTGAAGAAGGGGACCGACCTGGGAGAGTCCTGACACTTGCTTTACAGCCATTATTCTTTCAGCAACTGCCTGAGGTAGGTTTTCACCCCTGTTGTATGGAAGAGGAAACTGTGCTGGATCTGGGCCCATTTGCCCTCAGATTCATCTCTTGACACTTTCTTTCCTCTCTTCTATTTGGCAGGGGGCTGATGGGGTGGCTGGCTTCCCCGGGGTCCAGCCAGTGGGGAGCATTGGCCCGAGGTGGGAGGCTGGAGGCTGCATTACTCTGTGGCACTGTTTTCCACTAGACAGGTCTGCCATGGTTCCAGCTTCCACAGGGAGACCCCAGCCCTGGGCTGTGGAAACATCATCCACGCCCTTGGACCTTGGTGGGGGGTCTTCAGTTTCATGCTGTGGCTAATCTTTGAGTTGCCTCATTCTTCCTTGTTTGGCTTTTCAGCTCTCTATCTCCTGTGTATCCAGTTCTTTACAATAAATTCGCTCTGTTTCAAATACTCGGAGCAGTTTCTGTTTCTCTGGATGAAACTGAAGCTGCAAGAGGTTAAGTCACTACCTAGAATAACAGCCTCAGCACCTCACTGTGTTTCCTTCTAGGTTCTGAAAATGTGCATACTGATTATATATTCTCTTTGAATTCTATATCTCTATCTATCTATCTATCTATCTATCCATCCATCCATCCATCCATCCATCTTTCTATCATCTACCTACCTACCTACCTATCTATCTATCTATCCACCTATCATCTATCTATCTAAATAACCAAAACATAAATGGATCATGCTGTACATGTGGTTTGATCTACTGTTTATTACACTGTGAGAACTTTATTTTCTCATCCAATTTCAAAAATAGATTTAATGCCTATTCAATATTTAGTTATAAGAATTACTTATTTAAATAATCTGTTATTGAGCACTTAGATTCTCAGTACCTTCTCACTTACATAAATAACTACATGGAACTTCTATCTAAGGTGGCAAAATGAAGGCAGTTGAACAGTTGCTCCCCCCTGGGTCTTGACTAAATGAACAAAACATAATAAATATCTGCTCATGTTCCCTCCCCCACCAAATCATCAGTAGCACCAAATATGAAAAAAGTTCCAACCTCATGCCATAAACTTCAAGGAAAGCTTCAGACCCTGCTGCTGTGGCTCCTAGCCCAACCGCACAAGTCAGAAGCCAGATTGGGGAGAGGAGGTGACTGAGCAATGTGCTGAGGCTCCTCACTAATCACTCCCAATCTGGAGAGAGCCGAGAAAGGATGTGGGCACGCTGTCCAGAGAAAAGCCTCATATCCCCCATCACTGTCTCCGAGATCTTAGGATCAAAGCCAATGCAGGCAGTCTGGCCTGGCTCACCATTTTCTAGGCTATCATGTTCTTGCTGTGAACCATGTTAGGAAGCGTTTCCTGAGACCACCAAAAAGTGCCTCGCGTTGCAATACCCCAGCTATTAACGCCTGTTGTAGAGCTGGAACGGGAAGAACAGATATCAGATGCAACGGGAAGAGAGTCTAGAAAAATGCAACCACACTGCATAGAAACAGAAAGAAATAGAAAGTGTAGTCAGAACTGTCCAAGTTAAGCATGAGAAAGATGAAAAGAAACCATGTAGCAAACACGTCATAGTCTCCACCCCACCTGGAAAAAAATAAAGACAGACAAACAGATAAAAGAAAGACTATTGCTTACAAAGACATGCGAAAAACCCAACCTGAAAGAAAACATTTCCCAAGAAAAAAAGGAAACTTTCAATGTGTATTTTGCACTACGGAGGAGCTTAATAAGAATCTGAATCCAATGACACGAGGGCTCAACAATGAGAAATTAGATGACCGTCCAACACAATGAGATTAAAAGAGAGTTCACAATGCTAAGAAAATTGAGACTCAAACTACAGTATTACAGAAATCATAAATTATAAACAAGAACTAAATTAGACAGTTGAAAATTATATTTCTGACATAGAGGAAAGGTTTGCTGTGCTAATGGTGAAAACCGAGGAAAAGGACAGAGATCAAGGCAGTTAGAAAGAAGGTAATACATGTGAAGGAGAAAGCTGATTCAAAAATAAGGATAATGGGTGTCTCTGCTGAAGAGAACTCACCAAGTGGAATAGAAAATACATTTCATTCTGCTACCTAAGGATTGAAAGGACATACCATATTCCAGAAAAAATGGAAACAGAATGATAAATGAGAGAATACCTTGGTACTACCAAATTTGAGTAAGGAAGAAAATAATTTTTCTGCCATCTAAACAGAGAAGAAGAAGTCACCTTCAAGGGGGAAAATCAAGCTGACCTGAAACTTCTCCACAAAGATGTTCAGTGTCAGAAGGTGATAGAGCAATGCCTAGAAGCTCTGCGGGAATGGCAAAGGGACGAACCGTGATCATATCTGACCAAATTATTGTGGAAGTGTAAAGGCAAAAGGTAGACATTCAAAAATGAAATATAAGAAGTCAGCTTCCAGGAACCCTTCCAGAGAAACTATCCAGTTGAAATTTAGCCAATGATGGCATGAGTGGAGAAGAAAAGCTGGTGCCACACTCAATGGCAGAAGATGGTGGAGCGATGTCTACAAGACCCAGGGGGAAAGGTGTTACCCATGATTGTTATATTTGGACAAGTTGTCTGTTATACGTAAGTGCTATAGAAAAGTACTCTATTTTCAAATTCTTAGGAACTCAGAGATGGTATATATGAGCCCTCTGTTAAAAGAAAAAATGCTGGTTGATGCTGTTCAGCCACCATCCGATGAACCAATACACAGAACTCGAGAATGGAGATGCTTTGGTAAAAGGACTATAGGTTAGCATTAAATCAATTTAAATAAAGCAAAAATAAAGCAAAGACTAAACAACTACAGGAATTATAGTTACATAACAGAATTTAAATGTTATTTACACCCAAAATTACTAATGCTCCCCAAAAATTGGGAAATAAGGCAGGGGAGGAAGGGATATTATGAAAGTCCTAATTTTCTCCTCTTTCATAGTAAAGGGTCAATCAATACTGTCTAAAATTAGATCATCGAGTTAAAACACATAACGACTCAAACTTCTTATGATATTTTCAGAATTTTTTTCTTTAAAGGAGATTTCTTATTTCATTTATATATTTGTTATGGGTTGAATTGTGCTCCTCCCCCAAATAGATACATTGGAGTTCTAATCCCTAGTACCTCAGAATGTAACCCTATTTCAACGTTGGGTCTTTACAGAGGTAATCAGGTGAAAATGAGGTCATTAATGTGGGCCCCAATCCAATGTGATTGGTGTCCTTATAAAAAGGGGAAAATCTGGACACAGGGCCATGCAGGCGCAGGGAAGACAGCCATCTACAGGTCAAGGAATGTGTGAGGCTACCAGAAGCTAGGAGAGAGGCCTGGAACAGATCCTCCCTGGTGCTTTTAGAGGGAGCATGGCCCTGCTGACACCCCGATCTTGGACTTCTGGCCTCCAGAACTGGGAGACAATAAATTTCTGCTGTATGACCTAATTTGTGGTACTCTGTTACAGCAGTCCTCGGACACTAATACAAGTTAATAGTTAAAGGTATTATTTAACACATGAACTCTCTTGTGGTAAAGAAACATTTGTCTAAAGTTTAATAATCCCCCAGTTTTACTTCGATGTATATTTTTTTCCCGTAAATTAAGCAAATTAAGTGGCGTGTTTTATTTTCCTAATAATAGTACTATATGACACTATTTTATGAAATTATTTCCATCTAATCCAAACACTTACCAACCAATCTTACCTACCTATGTTTCTGTATACAGGTTCAGAAATTATCTGGAATGTGGTCACCTTATTTTAATGATGGTTAATACTAAGTGGTAAGATTCAGGTTGATTGTTTTGCTCTCTTTCTTTGTACTTGTTATTGTTTGATATGTTTTTCGATGAGCATAAATACTCTACTTACAATTCCTAATATTGCAATGAAAAATGCTTGTATTTCAGTCCATGTCTACATATCTCATTTTTTGAAAGCTATGTAATCTTAGATGGAGTTTTAATAATTTTAAGGCTTGTTGAAATCTGTGGTTAAAGTCCTTTCTGGATTATAAGTTTATAGTTATACAGGCAATGCACTATGATGCCTGCTTTATTACACTAGTGCAGCATTGAGTATTATTATTAAAATAGCAATTTGATGGACATCAAATGGACATCAAAAATGACATCTCATTTTAATTTGCCTTTCTTTAATTACTAGAGGTTGAACATTTTTCAGAAATCTACAGCCTACTTGTGTTTCTTGTTCTGTTCATTTTTTAAAAGTTATCATTAATGCTTTGTATTTATTTATTTATTTTAATTGTTTTATTGAGGTCATATTGGCTTATAACATTGTGTAAATTTCAGATGTACATTATTACGTATCAGTTTCTATATAGACTGCATCGTGTTCACGACCAATAGTCTAGTTTTTATCTGTCACCATACGTTATGTGTCCCTTTACCCCTTTTGCCTCCCCCACCCCATTCCCTTCTGGTAACCACTAATCTGTTCTCTTCATCCATGTGTTTGTTTATCTTCCACATGTGAGTGAAATCATACGGTATTTGTTTTTCTCTGTCTGGCTTATTTTGCTTAGCATAGTACCCACAAGGTCCATCCATGTTGTCGTAAATGTCACAATTTTTTCTTTTTTATGGCTGAGTAGTATTCCATCATATATATATCACATTTTCTTTATCCATCTGTTGACGAGTACTTGAGTTGCTTCCACATCTTGGCTATTGTGAATAATGTTTCAATGAACATAGGGGTGCATAAATCTCTTTGAATTGTGAATTTCATGTTCTTTGGATAAATACCCAGTAGTGGGATAGCTGGATCATATTGTATTTCTATTTTTAATTTTTTGAGAAATCTCCATACTGTTTTCCATAGAGGCTGCACCAGTTTTCATTCCCACTAGCAGAGTATGAAGGTTTCCTTTTCTCCACATCCTCTCCAACATTTGTTATTTCTTGTCTTGTTGATAATTATAGCCATTCTGACAGGTATAAGGTGATATATCATTGAATTTTTGATTTGCATTTCCCTAATAATTAGTGTTGTTGAACATCTTTTCATGTGCCTGTTGGCCATCTGTATGTCTTCTTTGGAAAAATGTCTGTTGATATCTTATGCCCATTTTTTGATTGGGTAGTTTGTTTTTTTGTTGTCGAGTTGTATGAGTTCTTTACATATTTTGGAGATTAACCCCTTGTCAGATATATGATTGCAAATATTTTCTCCCACTTGGTGGGTTGTCTTTTCATTTTGTTGATGGTTTCCTTTGCCTTGCAGAAGGTTTTTGGCCTAAGATAGTCCTATTTGTTTATTTTTTCTTTTGTTTCCCTGACTTGAGTAGGCATGGTATTCAAAACACCAAGGTTAAAGAGTGTACTGCCTATATTTTCTTCTAGGAGTTTTATAGTGTCAGGTCTTACATTCAAGTCTTTAATCCATTTTGAGTTAATTTTTGTGTATAGGGTAAGATAATGGCCTACTTTGATTCTTTTGCATGTGGCTGTCCAGTTTTCTCAACACCATTTATTGAAGAGATTTTCCTTTCTCTATTGTATGTTCATGGCTCCTTTGTCAAAGTTTAGCTGTCCATAGATGTGTGGTTTTATTTCTGGGCTTTCAGTTCTGTTCCACTGATCTGTGTTTCTGTTTTTGCGCTGTTTTTGATTACTACAGCTTTGTAGTATATTTTCAAGTCAGGGATTGTGATACCTCCAGCTTTGTTCTTTTTTCTCTGGATGGCTTTGGCTGTTCAAGGTTTTTTATTATTCCATATATATTTTACGATTCTTTGTTCTGTTTCTGTGAAAAATGACAATGGGATTCTTATTGGAATTGCATTGAATCTGTAGATTGCTTTAGGTAGTATGGACATTTTAACTATGTTTATTTTTCTAATCCATTTGCATGGAATATCTTTCCATTCTTTATGTCTTCTTTGATTTCTTTCAATAATGTCTTATAGTTTTCAGTGTATAGGTCTTTCACCTCTGTTGTTAAATTTATTCCTAGATATTTTATTCTTTTTGTTGCACTTGTAAATGGAATTGTATTCTTGACTTCTCTTTCTGCTAGTTGGTTATTAGTGTATAGAAATGCAACTGATTTTTGTATGTTGATTTTGTACCCTGAAACGTTGCTGTAGTTGTTGGTTATTTCTAATAGTTTTCTGGTGGATTCTTTAGGATTTTCTATATATAGAGTCATGTCATCCACAAGCAGTGACAGTTTTACTTCTTCCTTTCCCATTTGGATCCCTTTTGTTTCTTTTTCTTGCCTAATTGCTCTGGCCAAAACTTCCAGTACTACGTTGAATATGAGTGGTGAGAGTGGGCACCCTTGTCTTGTTCCTGTTTTCAGAGGAATGGCTTTCAGTTTTTCACCGTTAAGTATGATGTTGGCTATAGGTTTGTCATATATGGCCTTTATTATGTCGAGGTACTTTCCTTCTACACTCATTTTATTGAGAGTTTTATCATAAATGGATGTTGGATCTTGTCAAATGCTTTCTCTGCATCTATTGAGATGATCATGTGATTTTTATTCCTCATTTTGTTAACGTGGTGTATCACATTGATTGATTTGCAGATATTGACCCATCTTTGCATCCCTGGAATAAATCCCACTTGATCAGGGTGTATGATCCTTTTAATGTGTTATTGTTTACAATTTGTTAATATTTTGTTGAAGATTTTTGCATCTATGTTCATCAGTCATATTGGCCTGTAATTTTCCTTTTTTTTGTCCTTATCTGGTTTTGGTATCAGGGTAATGTTGGCCTAATAGAATGAGTTAGGAAGTGTCCTGTCTTCTTCAATATTTCAGAATAGTTTGAGAAAGATAGATATTAAATCTTCTTTGAGTATTTGGTAGAATTCATGAGAGAAGTCATCTGTCCCTGGGCTTTTGATTTTTGAGAGGTTTTGGATTATTGTTTCAATCTCTTTACTTGTGATTGGTCTATTCAGATTCTCTATTTCTTCTTGATTCAGTTTTGGGAGGTTGTATGATTCTAAGAATTTGTCCATTTCTTCTATGTTATCCAATTTGTTGGCATATAGCTTTTCATAGTATTCTCTTATAATCCTTTGTATTTCTGTGATATCTGTTGTAATTTCTCTTTCATTTCTAATTTTATTTATTTGAGTCTTCTCACTTTTTTTTCTTAGTGAGTCTAGCTAAGGGTTTGTCAATTTTGTTTACCTTCTCAAAGAACCAGCTCTTAGTTTCATTGACCCTTTCCATTGTTTTTTAAGTCTCTATTTCATTTGTTTCTGCTCTAATTTTTATGATTTCCCTCCTTCTGCTGACTTTGGGCTTTGTTTGTTCTTCTTTTCCTAGTTTTTTTAGGTGTAGTTTGAGATTGCTTTTTTGAGATTTTTCTTGTTTGTTGAGGTAGGCCTGTATTACTATAAATTGCTCTCTTAGTATCACTTTTCCTGTATTCTATAAGAATTGGTGTTGTGTTTTATGTGTTTTCATTTTTATTTGTCTCCAGGCTTTTTTTTTTTTTTTTTTGACAAAGATTAGCCCTGAGCTAACATCTGTTGCCAATCCTCCTATTTTTTGCTGAGGAAGAGTGGCCCTTAGCTAACATCTGCTCTCATCTTCCTCCATTTTTCACATGTGGAACGCCTGCCGCAGCATGGCTTGACAAGCAGTGCATAGGTCTGCACCCAGGATCTGAACCCACGAACCCCAGACCACCACAGAAGAACACGCAGACTTAACCACTACATCACTGGGCCGGCCCCTCTCCAGGTATTTTTGATTTCTCCATTGATCCAGTGGTTGTTCAGTAGCATGTTGTTTAGTCTCCACATATTGGTGACTTTTTGCTTCCTTTCTTGTTTCTTGTACTATATATTTTTTAGTTATTTTCTTATTGGTTGCCTGGAGATCACAATTAACATCTTAATTTATAACTATCTAGTCTGAATTAATGGCAAGGTAGTCTCAATAGTATATAACAACATGGCTTCCATGTAGCTCTGCCCCTCTTAATATTATCACAAATCACATATTTATACATCTGTGGCCATCACCATAGATTTATAATTATTTCTTTATGTAGTTGTCTTTTAAATAATATAGGAAAAAAAGAGGAGTTACAAACCAAAAATATATTAATATTGGCTTTTATATTTACCAATGCTTTATATTTACTATGTTATATTTACCATTACCAGAGATCTTCATTGCTTCATGTGTATTTAAATTACTGTCTAGTGTCTTTTCATTTCAGACTGAAGGACTCCCTTTAGCATTTCTTTAGAGTGGGTCTACTAGTGACAAACTCTTTCAGTTTTTTCTGGGAATGTTTTAATTTATCCTTCATTTTTGAAGGCTACTTTTGTTGGATACAGAATTCTTCTTTGTCAGCTTTTCTTTCAGCGCTTTGAATTTGTAACGGCACTGCCTTCTAGCTTCCTTGATTTCTATGAGAAATCAGCTGTTAATCTTATTGAAGATCTCTGACATATGATGAATTGCTTCTCTCTTGGTGCTTTCAGGGTTCTTTCTTTATTTTTGGCTTTTGATAGTTTGCTTGTAATGTCTTAGTGTGGATATCTTTGAGTTTATGCTACTTGGGTTTTGTTGAATTCTTGGATGTGTAGATTTATGTCTTTCGTTGAATTGGGGAAGTTTTTGGTCATAATTTCTTCAAGTATTCTTTCTGACCATTTTTCTCTCTCCTGTCTTTTTGTGACTTCCATTGTGCATATGTTGGTATGATTGGTAGCGTACCACAGGTCTCTCATGCTCTGTTCATTTTTCTTCATTCTTTTTTTTTCTTCTCCTCAGACTGAGTAACCTCAACTGATATATCTTCAAGTTCACTGATTCTTCCTTCTGCTTGTTGAAATCTGCAGTTGAACCTCTCTAGTGAATTTTTCATTTTAATTATTATACTTTTCAACTCCAGAATTGCTCTTTGGTTTCTTTTCATAATTTCTGTCTCTTTATTGTTATTTTCTATTTAGTGAGACATTTATTTTTTTAATTTTTTTTAGTTGTCTGTCCATGGTTTCTTTAGCAATTCGAGTATATTTAAAATAGTTGATTTAAAGTCTTTGTCTAGTAAAAAAAAAAGTCTGGTCCTCTTCAAGGATAGTTTCCATTAATTGTTTTTTTTTTTTTCCTTTTTATGGGCTGTGCTTTCTTGCTTGTTTGTATGCCTCATAATTTTTGTTGAAAATTGGACATTTTCATGTCCAATATTATTGTGTGGTAACTCTGGAAATCAGATTTTCCATTCTCACCCAGAGTTTGTGTTGATGTCTGTTGTAATTGTTGTTTGTTTAATGACTTTTGTGAAGGAATTTTCTAAAATCTGTATTCTTTGTCATGTGTGGTCACTGAAGTCTCTGTTCTGATAACTTAGTAGTCAGCTAGTGATTCAAGATAGATTGCCTTAAATGCTAAGGTTTAGCTGTTATTTCTTAATTAAGCATTTGCATGGTTGCTGTAAACTTTTGATTATTTTCCTTAGTTCTGAAAGAGTTCATTCTTATAGTTTTTGCCAGTTTATCCACTGCTTTTATAGAGGGATGTGCTTTTAGAGTTCCCCACACTACCATTTTTGCTGATATCACTTCTTGGGTAGCATCTTTCTTATGATTTTGTTTGTTAAATGAATGATTATAACTATTTATTGAACACCTACTATGTGTAAGAAACAGTGGTAAGTGCATTCATATATTATTAAACCTAATGATAACCTTATAGGCTAGGCATTACTGTCATCATTTACATTTAAGTCTCTTAGGTTTAAAACTTATGGCTGGCTGCCCTTGATAGCAGGGAGGAGAGGGCTTGAGGAAGTCACCCTTGGATACCTTGATTTCAATTGCATAATGCCTCAGATTCTGGTCAAGGAGGGTTAGAGCCAGCCTTAGATGTCATATTCTCACCACTGGTGGTAAAGGTGACTGTCAGGACCAGGAGAGCTGACTACTTGCAGGAAGCCTTTGAGACAATCTGCTGCAATGCAAGGGACATAGGCTTCAAAATCTGATTAACCTGGGTGCTCATTACAGCTTCACTACCTCCTAGTTATTGTATCTTGACTGCTTTGAACCCCCATTTTCACACCTTTAATATGGGCTTAATAGTAAATGCCTTTCAATGAGAAAGTTCCTCACAATGGGCATGGCTCAACAAATTGGGGATTTCAGTTTGCTGTGGCTTAAGGAGGAAGAAACTTATGTCTTGTAGAAACTATTATGATCTAGGCGCTGTGTTGGCATTCAAGGTTCCAGGCTTTTATCCACTACACTCCTAATTTTATTACAGTCACGCATCACTTAACAATGGGGATACATTCTCAGAAATGTGTTTTTATGCAATTTTGTCATTGTGGGAGCATCATAGAGTGTACTGAAGGGCAACAAAATTTGCCATCCTAAAATGTGTCTCTTTAACATGAGGATTATTTTAGGCTGGTTATTTTTAAGAAATAAAAGACTCAGAAAAATTTTCTTGTTATCTCCCCCTTAACTGCCTAAAAGAATTCAGATTTAAAAACCTGTCTCAGGAAGCAAGCTATCACCTTAGCATAACATGAACTAGGTGGTAGACAAGGAGAAATCTAGAAAAGCCTGTTTGTTGGGGTCCCCTCAGTGTTCTTCTGTGTAGCCAAGCAAAAACTTGTTTTCCAAATGTTTTTGCTCCTTTTCACCTACCTGTGAATTGCCTTCCTTCCCTTTGAAGTCCCTGATTCTCCTCATACCCAACATCTTCTTTCGTCTTTAGCTGAAGATGGTATTTAAGGTGAGGGCTTTGGCATTTTGGCAAGTTGCTTGGTTTTCCTGGGTTTCTCCCACGTATACATGTTATTAAACTTTTGTTTTTCTCTTGTTAATCTGTCTCATGTCAATTTAATTCTTAGACCAGCCACAAGAACCTAGAAGGGTAGAGGAAAATTTCTTCCTCTCCTTCAGTACTTATAGAAACTGAAATGATATAGCCTACTATATGACTATGCTATGTGGTACTAATCTTGTGGGACCACGTCGTATATGCAGTCCATTGTTGAACTGCGAAATGTTGTCATGCAGTACGTGATTGTGTAGATTTGTCTTATTTTGCAGGTCTAGTTGTTGGGCCTTATATTGTCTGTGTTTTCCTCACTACTGTGCCTGTAGTCAAGTTGTTCCTTTCACCTGAAACCCCTTTCTTTTTTTCCCAGCTACATTTGCCAAAATTCTATCAAGAATCACATTAAAGGCCACCAGTACTGGGAAGCCTGTTTTAGTTCTTCAACTGGAAGCAATCCAATCAGCCTCTGGGCTCCTGCAGCACTTTGCCCAGAGCTTCATGCTTTCTCATACATTCTCACTCACTTGCATCCATATTAAAACTAGAGTCAGGTCTGCATATCTCAATACATTTAGAAAATGACTTTTCTATCCTTCCTCTCTTCCTTTGTTCTTTTTTCTTCCCAGTGGCATACAAATATATTTTTTCCATAGTAAGTGTTAAGATAGAAATATTAATTTGAGGGCATTGCTTGTCAGGTTAAAAAAAAAGTTAACTTATATTTGGAATCTTAAACAACCCCACCCACACTCCCCCCATCCCCAAGGCTAATTTCTTTTGATGGAAGCCTGTGGGGAGTCAAGTAGAACCTGTTGACTGAAAGGCAGGGATCTGCCTCCAGGAAAAGATGAATGGTACCTTGGACCGACTATTGCGAAAGCATTGCTGTGGCAGAAAAACCATAGGCTTTGAAATTAAGACAGCCTTAGATTCAAATTCTGATTTTGTACTTATGGTTTGGATTTCTTTGGGCAAGTTTCTTTACTTCTCTGGGCCTTAGGATTATCACTGTAAAATTGAAACCATAATATCCAGCTCATAAGATAATGACGAGGGTTAGGTGGGATGCAAAAATGCTTGCTTCAAGAATTCCTGAGTGAATAAACGAGTGAATGGTGTCCATTATCAAATGCTGGAGCCCTTTAGTTGGCCTCAAAATTCATTGACTTAGGCAATGACTTACTGAGGAATACGAAAGAAGCAGAGCGCCCCCGGGAGGGGCATTTTATCTTTGACATTGTTTAGAATTGCCAGAACATGGGGATAATAAAAAGCAGTCTGATTTTTGGTTTTATCACTGTTTTTAAATTCTCTACAGACAGTATGACCCCTTAGTACCTGTACCCCAATTGGACTGTTGCCCCCAACCCCCCCAAATGCCCCTGGAATCAGGACTGCAAATATAGCCACTTCACTAGAGATGGGACTTGAGGGTTATGGAGGTAGAAGACCTGGCCCTGGTTATCCCTCTGGGTCCATGTTGTAGATTCTGAGCTATTTCTGAAACTCCTTGCTTGTTCAATCTGAAAAGTAGTTTGCAATGGAAATTTCTCTCTCTTGAAATCCTTGTTAATCTAATTGCAATTGAAATGCATAAATGAAATGACAAAAGCTGCATTTTATCAGCAATTATAGCAATTTTCTTTTATTTACTGGAGTCTGACCTCTGCTGTATTGATGAATTGCACTTTTTCAAGGTCTATTTTGCCATCAGCAAAGTCAGGTTGTTTATAAAATGATTGGCATAAAACATTGTTTTTCCCTCACCTGTTTTCTTCCCCCCATACTTTAAAAAATGTGTCCTAGGTCTGAAAAAATTGACTAGGAATTTATGGATCCTGTACATCTCTATCTTAGTGTATATTTTTACATGGAACTTTAAAGCATCCAACAACAGTCTTTTTAACACCAAAATCTGAAAAATAAACAGTATTTAGCATCTCACACCTCTCTCTGAGTCCTTAGAGATTTTGTGTGAAATCTGCACCCATTATCTTTTCAATCTTCCATCTAATTGCTCTTTTCCAAGGTGACATTGTCAGCAAGTCACAGTGGGAAGTTTGAGATGAGTGAGGGGCCTTACCCCCCTGCCTATGTCCAGACAGTCACCAAGTCCTGCTGAACCCACCTTCTCCTTTTCTCTCCATTTCTACTGCCGCTGCCCTTGTTCAGGCTTTTATCTGCTCTCCCCTGGACCACTGCAATAGCCTCCACACTGGTTTCTCTGCCTCCAGCCTTAAATGCCTTTCCTTCCTCCTTTTCCATCCTACACACAGCTGATAGAATGATCTTTCAACACCACAAATCGCATGTTCCCTTGCTCTGCTTAAACCCTCCAGCAGTACTCCATCACCTACAGGAAAACATGTCACCTGTTTTGGATGACCCACAGGGCCTTTGGTGACCTGAATCTGAATCCCTCTATCTGTCCATATCGTGACCCACCTCTCCCAGGTCCACTCCATGGACCCGGAACTGGTGCTCGTTGTCTACACTGTGTGGTAACTGCCCTCTTCCCCTTTGTTTATGCTGTTTCCTGTGCTTGGAAAGCCTCTTCCCTCTTCATCTGACTAACTCCCACTCAAGCTTTATAACAATTTCTCTCTCACCTCCTCTGTGAAGCCTCCTTGATTACTCTGATTTGCGTTATGGTCCCTTTATCAAAGTACTTATTGCTTTGTATTGAAATGACCAGTCTTCAGTTTGTGCTTTCCTGTCAGACTACTGACAGGTTCCTTGAGGGTAGAAAATGTAACTTAGTTAGTTCTGTATCTCTAGTGCCTAGCTCAGGTAGCCACTTACACACTATCTGTTAAATTATGCTACCTAGCAGTTGCCCAATAATTGCCAGTTTCCTTTTTCAATTCCTCAGTGTTCGGAGGACTGGTCTCCCCATCTATAAACTGTGTATGAAGTTACTTGTCTTGCCTAGCTCTATGCATTGCTTCGAGGGTCAAGTGAGCTCTTGGCTATAAATGTGCGATATAAATTTGAAAGCATTTCCTAGTGTTAATTTTGTCTATTATTTCTCCTCTTTGGCACCTCTACCTAACTCATCAGCCATGCCCCCCCACCCCCCATCAGCAACTCGGATAGAGGAAAATATTTCAGATAGCGAACAGAAGCCTCCTGACAAACTAAGCACCACAAACCAAAGCAGAACACTAGACGAAGTGGACCCTGACTAACCTAGGCTGTGAATGCATGTTAGGGGTCTTTTCAGTGCTTCCCCTTTCCCTTTTAAATCATGTAAATGTCCATGCTGTAGATAGCTGCCCCCTCTTTGGTCTCCCATTTCACACTAGCTCTCAATGGCTTTTTCACAGACTGTCTTGTATCTGAGCAAATGATAGTTAACATTGTTAATGATAGCTGATATTAGCATTAGCATTATGTGCCAAGGGCTAAACTGAATGGATGGACTCATTTAATTCTCCTCTGAATCCTGAGAGATGAATACTCTTATTATCATCATTTACAGATGAGGAGACTTTGGACTGGCTGAATGACTTGTTCAGAAGCTCCCCAGTTGCTAAGAGGTAGAAGTGAGTCCAGAAGCTGTACACTTGACCTTGACCTTCTACTGCCTCTCAAGGCTGTGTGTCTAGTTCTCCCTCTGGACTGTGGTCTCCTAGATGGCAGGGGCTTTGTCTGATGTCCTCCCTCCAGACTTGAAGGAAACATTGCTCTGAAATGGAAATATTCCCACTGGAAGTATTACAGTATCAGGGAATAAGTTCTGTGGAGACAGAAGATCCAGATTAATAATCCTGGCTGCACTGCTTTCAAAGTGAGCCTCAGTTTCCACTTCTGGAAGATGGGAAGAAAAAAAGTGACCTCATAGATCTGTTGGGAAATTGAATGAGACATTACAAGTAGCAACACTTCGACAATGCCTGAGTCAGAGGGGATGCTTGGTGAACACTAATGAGCCTCTTAGAGCTTCATTTTTGCCATGCATGAAAGTGTTTTTCCTATATACTATCGCGTCAAAGCTCGGCATCAACTCTTTGGTGTGTATGTGTGCGTGCGTATGTGTGATTGCCATCCCTATTTTATGAAGGAGGAAACTGAGGCACAGAGAAAGGTTGACCTGATGTCGTCTAAATAAGTGCCTCTGATTTGAGAAGCACGGTTATCCTGGTTCTTCTGGAATGACTTATCCTGGCCTTGGATCACTTAGGAACTTACTGCCATGGCCAGGCCTGCTCTGAGCCCGCTCTATTTGCACTGTGCAGAGTCTAGTGACATAATGTAAATTATTCTGTTGCATTCTTTTATTCTCCAAAGTCCCTCAACCAAGAATGTAAGATGTTGTGGCTAACCAGGTAGGGTTAGGCTTTCAACCTAAAATCAGCCTGTGAGGAATCTCTTTGATTTCATTTTGTTTTCCTTTATTTTGTTTTTTATCCTGACGGCTGTACTTTAAGTGCCTTCGGCTGTGAGAGTCCTGACTGTGCCATCCAGGACTGAACACCTATGACAGAGCCCTCCAGCACAGATGTGGAAGAGCTGGTTCTTACCCTCAAGGCGGTCCCTCCCAGACGGCTGGGAGAGACCAACATGTAAACCAGGATTCTAGAAGAGGTATGTAGAATTCCGCAGGATGTACATTTGTATGTTCCTCTGGTCGAGGGTATCAGGAGGTGGATTTGTAGCTGGTCCTTGGAGGATCCAGGGTAGTTGACCAGCAGGAGAAAGTGGGAGAATGTGATTTTGGTGGAAGGATGTGAGGGCAAAGGTACCCCACCACAAAGCACTATGAGAAGGAATCAGCTCTCTTTTTGGAAAGTGGCAGTGTCAAGTCTGCATTGTATCTTGAATCTACAAAGCAACGGGTGAGCAAACATGTGAAGCATGGCCTCCTACCCAGGAGAAAACAGTACCCATCAGTCCTGGCCCTTTCCTTTCCTGGGGACTTATTTCTATACTTGTCATCTTGGCTCTACCAAAAATTAAAGTATGAATAATGGGGACCCATGGTAAGGAAATCAAGGTCTGATATTTCCCTTCATTGAGATTAATGATTGTAATTTTCCCTATGGTGGGGCGGGGGGAGCAGGGAAAGTTGCATAAGAAGAATAGTCTACTCTGTGAGGAGTGCAGGTCTCATACAAGGCTTACCTTGACAATTACAACTTTGTGCAGAGCTACAGGAGGAACTTGAAGCAGCAGAAATTACCCCGAGGGGCGGTTGGCCTCTTGGGCAACTCAAGCCAGTCAAGTTTCTTTCTGGGATCCCAGATGACCTGTGCCTGGCCCTGAATGGCTTCTTTAAACCCAGTTCTGCAGCTGCTCCCAGGCCCTGCCCAGTGCCCTATGCACTCAACATGTAATTGACAATAAACTTGGCATAAAAACAAGACCTGAGCAGCAATAGAGCATAGCAGTTAAGAGTAAGGACTGTGGAGCCAGGTAGATGCAGGAACAAATGATGGCCGGCCACTTGCTAGCTGCGTGACCTTGGGTGAGCCTCAGTGGTCCTCATCTGTTGGATGAGGGTATCAGGAGGCTATGTAAGTCACCTGGAGCATATTAGGAGCTCTGTAAACATAGGACCATTTCTTCCTTTTCTCTAAATATCTTTACCCACATTCAGCTCTGAGGATCCCAAGGGCACCTGGAGAAGTTGCCTATTGCAAATGTCCTGTTTGGAAAAAGCCCTGGGTAAATAGGACCCACATCTTAGGAAGTCTGAAGACAAGATGTTGAGGGGCATTTAGTATTCCTCCAGCTCTGAGTGTGCTCCTTCTCTTAGAGACAGTGGCTACTCCCAGGGCATGGGATGGACTAAACCATGACTGACCAACAAGAGATGGGGTAAGATCATCGTTAAGAATATCACCTCTGGTACAAAGCTGTGTGTTCAAATCTCATCCTCGTGACTCCCTAGCTTAATGTCCTTGGGCAAGGGATTTTACCTCTCTGAGCCTCAGCCTTCTCATCTGTAAGATGGAGATAATAATAATACTTGCCTTAGGGCTGTTAGCTCATTAACACGTATAAAGTTATTGAGTTCTTGGAACAGTGCCTGGTACATAGGAAATACTGTGTAATCTTTGTTAACAGTCTTACCTTTTATTGATTCTTGCCCCAATGTTGATTTTCTTTAATTGACTCTATCAATATTTCATCATTCCCCCTTCTTGGGGGAAATGTCCATCTATTTTTCTATCCTCTTGCTCTCATCTCAGCTTACTTGCCTTGAAATGCCAGGGCAACGAAGGGAAGGTAATTCTGTGTGTGTGAATATTGATCATTTGAGCTTATGATTATGCTTCTCTCTGCATCCATCCTTTCCTTAGGTGTTGTGGGAGCCCTGCCACGTTGCTGAGAAGTTGAAAAGGGAGATGAGAAGGGAGTCTACCTTTGACAAAAGAGGAAACCAAGGCAACCCTTAGCCCCTCTGAGTCTCTGCTTTCACATCTGGAAACTAAGCAGTTTCAATTAGAGGTCTCCAAGGACTCTCTCAGCTCAAAATTTCTGACACCGAGACAGCAGGAATTTAATTCATCTGATAGCAAAAAAGAGATTGAGGGCATGGGCAAGATCTATTCCACATAAGAATAATGCATTTCCAAAAGCAACGGTATATTCATGGGGTTATTTAAAAAAAATTATCAGACAATTCTGCATCATCCTATTTTAGCAAAAAAAAAAAAAAGCTATCTAAGTCTGAGCATGACTGTGATAATCTGCCTGACAATTAAATCCTAAAATGCATTGTTCAGGACTCTAGCATAAACGCTATTGCTAAATAATCTTTGGATATTTAGAAGAGGAGAGATTCTTCGGTAGAAATAACAACAGTCCCGTTAATTATGGGGCATTTCATTATTTTAATCAATTTCTTCTTATTGTCTTTTTGCCCAGGGTGCAGTTGGAAGTGCACATCATTAATCCAGAGGAGCAGTCCTCTCTCATTTCTGGTAGAGGGAGCAGGGGGACCTTTCCATCCCGCGATTAATAGCAGTTTTGAATAATTTCAGGATCCATTTTGCTAATAGAAAGTAAATTGTCCTTGGCAATGACGCCTATGAAGGTTAAAAAAAATCAGTCCTTGTCAAGTGACACATGGGTGCCTATCTTCTGGTCATATCACTGTTAGAGAGAGCTATTTCCTAACACCCAGCAATCTCAGGTCAAGTGGGTTTAAAGTCTCCTTCCCCAGTTAACCATCCCAGCAGGTCATCTGGAGGCAGTAGATGAACATTGTAGGGGACGTCATGTAGCTTTCTGGTGTGATAACTCAGTTATTTCTGGCATAATGGAACCACGTTGCTGGGGGAAGGACTTGGACTCCAATTCAGGTTTTATTAATGACTTGCTGTGAGACTTTTAACTAAGCACTTAACTTCTCTGAACCTTAGTGACCTCAACTGAAAAATGGGAAAAACAAGGTTTACCCCTTTTTCCCTCACAGAGTTGTTTTGAATATCACAAGATAATGATGTGAAAGTACTTTTTAAAGTTCTAAGCTTTTATGGACAGGTAATTAAAGAGCTAGTGATTAGCAGTCAACATAATATTGCTTAAAAGGGGGTCCCCAGTAGTAACTCTCTGAAATATTATGAATTTAATCTGGCTCTGTAAAGATATATAGAAAAGAACATTTCTATAAATTAAAGGCGATTGGAAGAGTGAAGACTAATGATTATATTTTGATCAACCGGTTAAAAAGTAGTTATAAAGAACCTACTGTGTGTGCCTTGTCTAATTCTGCTAGGTTCTGTAAGGGGATGCACAGTAGGAATAGGACTTGCCCTGTGCCTCCTTCCTAGGGACTTTTTGAGGGTTAAATGACCTCATATATGACATATTATTTATCCCCCTTTCTCCCTCCCTCTGCTCATTGCTCCTTCTAATATATGTTTATTGAGCACTCACTGTGTGACCATTATTTATGTAATGAACATAGAGTGGTGCACAAGACAGAAGAAGTCCCTGCCCTTGGTGAGCTTAAATTCCGGTGGTGGTGATGAACAAACGCTTATATTGTATCTGGTAGAGAAAAATGCTCAGGAAAAGAAATCAAGTGGGGTAAGGGATTCGAGAGTGTTGGGGGCTATTTTAGATAAGGTGGTCAGAGAAGGCCTCTTTGAAGAGATGCCAAGAGCAGAGACCTAGATGAATGGAGAGAGTAAGTCATCTAAATATTTGAAGATTGTTCCGTGCAGAGAGAATAGCAGTGCAGAGCCTTTGGAGGATGGAGAGCAGGGAGTGTCATCAGCTGATTAGATTTTAGAAGGCCCACTCTGGCTGCTAAAAGGAGAACAGACTGTGGGGAGATTGGCGAGAAGAACCAGGCAGACTAGTGAGGAGGCTCTTGGCCAGGGACAAGAGAGAGCTGATGGTGGCTCCAGTGATGGAGAAGGTAAGAGGTGAGCAGATTCAGGGCACAAGTTGAAGAAAGAACCAACAGGACTTGCTGATGGAGGACATGGGAAATGAGAGAATGAGAGAGATCAAGAACAGCTCCAATGTTTTTGGCCTGAGCCACTAGATTGAGAGAGTTTTCACTCAGCAACATGTGGGAGACTTTGGGGGGAGCATGTTTGTGGTCAGGGAGTAGGAATCACAAGTTCACTTTTGAGATATTTGAATGGAGATGTCACATACACCATTGAATACACGATCAGGAGAATGATTGGGGCTAGAGGTATTGCATTCCTCCAAGCACTCACTAAACACTTGCAGTGTGCCCTCTTGGCAGATCACCTTTGTGATCACCTTATCTAATCACCTTTTTATCCTTTAGTGCTTGCTTAATATAGAAAAATGCCTTGCATTGGCAGTTAAGTGCCCAACACACGTTTTCTTTGGCCTTCCAACCTCATTGTTGAGAATGCATAGACCAGAGTAGGGAGGTCCCTATGAATACCCCCCCTCAGGTGTAGACTGGCCACTTTGCTGCTGCTTAGGGCCCTCAGGAGTCTAGAGAGGGCCAGGGCTCTTTGACAGTCTTTACAAGCATCAGAAGGAAATACTGATTATTCTGTTTATTCTGGTTTCTAATCATAACCTCCAGACTCAACTCAAGTACAGAGTCACAGATTGCACACCAGGGGCCCCCATCAGTCTCTCCCTGGTTTCCGGGCGTCTTGCTGGGAGTGCAATGTGTTTTGCCTGAAGCTGTGGCCACGTGTCAAGAAGTCACATTTGGGAGAAATTAAGAAGTCACAGCAGACAACTGCTGCTGGTTCATTAGCTGACTGGAAGCTGTCACCGGGTCATTCTTCTAGACTGAGAGATGTAAGGCTGCTTTAGAGGAGGGAAGAATGGCAGCCAGCTAAGCACCTATTTAGACAGCAGAGAACTCCATGCTGGCTGCACCTAGGCAAACACAGCAGCCAGGGCAGTGGAGGGAGCCCTGGATTGAAGTCAGGTGAGTTTGCTCTAGTCCTGCTACAAGTTTTGTCGAGCTGTGTTACCTTGGGTAAGTCACATTTCCTATCTGTTTCCTTATCTGTTCATGAAGAGGTTGACTTATGGGGTGTCTAAGGGTCCTTTCAGCTCTAAAGTAAAATGAGAGGCAGGCAGACTCTGAGTGGTAGAAGCAGAGGTGACATTGCCATTATACTTTTCTCTGCTGGCTCTCTTTTGTCTCACCTCCTGAGTGTTGGGGTTCCCTAGGTGGAGTCTTCTGCCCACTTTTCTTCTCTCTCTGCCTCTCTGTACCTCCTGTGTCAAGGCATGAGATAACATCCATATGCTGCTGATGCAATGTCTCTAGCTCTAGAGCCAACGCTGCTGGCCATCTCTATCCAGCTGTTCACAGACCTCTTAATATCAAGATGGTCAATACTGAATTCATCACCTTCCCTTCTAGAACTTTCTTTTCCTCTTGAGTTTTGTGCCTCTGTTAATACACTTAGTCTCCCAATTCAGAAACTGGAGGCCATCCTAGGTCTCTACCTCTTATCCAGTCATTGAGTCCTGTCACTTCTATTTTGTTGCTATGTATTCTATCCACCCCAGCTTCCCTATCCTCCTTGCCAGTGTCCTCGTTTAGCCTGACATCCTCTGCCTCTCCTCTCAGCCTCTGGCTACCTTTAGTGGTGTTCTTCTATCACTAGGCCTGATTTGTTAACTTCTTGCTTGAAACCTCCAATGACATCCTACCGCCTGGTGAAAAAAATTAGCACCTTACTGGTACAAAAACAGACACACAGATCAATGGAACAGAATTGAAAGCCCAGAAATAAAACCACACATATACGGACAGCTAATTTTTGACAAAGGAGCTAAGAACATACAATGGAGAAAGGAAAGTCTCTTCAATAAATGGTGTTGGGAAAACTGGACAGCCACAGCCACATGCAAAAGAATGAAAGTGGACCATCTGCTATCGCCATTCACAAAAATTAACTCAAAATGGATCAAAGACCTGAAGGTGAGACCTGAACCTATAAAACTCATAGAAGAAAATATAGGCAACACACTATTTGACGTTGGTCATAAAGGAATCTCTTTAGATGACACGCCTACCCAGACTAGGGAAACTAAAGAAAAAATCAGCAAGTGGGACTTTATCAGATTAAAGAGCTTCTACAAGACAAATGAAACCAGAACCAAGATGAACAGACAACCCACCAGCTGGGAGAAAACATTTGCAAAACATATATCTGACAAGGGGTTAATCTCCATAATATATAAAGAACTCACACAACTGAACAACAAAAAAACAAACAACCCGATCAAAAAATGGGCAGAGGAAATGAACAGACACTTCTCCAAAGAAGATATACAGATGGCCAATAGGCACATGAAAAGATGTTCAACATCACTAATCATCAGGGAAATGAAAATCAAAACAACACTAAGATATCACCTCATGCCTGTTAGAATGGCTATAATCACCAAGACAAAAAACAACAAGTGTTGGAGAGGATGTGGAGAAACAGGAACCCTCATACACAGCTTGTGGGAATGTGAACTGGTACAGCCTCTATGGAAAACGGTATGGAGAGTCCTCAAAGAATTAAAAATAGAAATACCCTATGATTCAGCTATCCTGCTACTGGGAATCTATCCAACGAACCTGAAATACAACAATCCAAAGAGGCTTATGCCCCTATGTTCATTGCAGCATTATTCACTATAGCCAAGAAGTGGAAGCAACCTAAGTGTCCCTCGACTGATGATTGGATCAAGAAGATGTGGTATATATATACAATGGAATACTACTCAGCCATAAAAAAGACAAAATTTTCCCATTTGCAACAACATGGATGGGCCTGGAGGGTATTATGTTAAGTGAGATAAGCCAGAAAGAGAAAGACAAACACTGTATGATCTCACTCACATGTGGAATATAAACCAACACATGGACAGAGAAAACTGTATGGTGGTTACCAGGGGCAATGGGGATAGGGGGTGGGTACGAGGGGTGAAGGGAGACATATATATGGTGATGGACAAACAAAAATGTACAACCCAAAATTTCACAATGTTATAAACTATTAAAATATCAATAAAAAAGCTAAAAAATATAATGAATGTGACATTTCATGGACCTTTTATAACCAAAAATAATAAACACAGCATGATTCTCAAGTCATCTGGAACATTAAAAAAAAAAAAAATCAGCACCTTGGCCAATTGATCAATGTTTGTTCAAAGAATCAATGTTTGCTCAAAAAAATGAAAGTTCAATTTTTTAAAATATCAATAGCCTTAAAACTTTATTTTCATGACCTTATTTAATCTTCATAGCAACCCTGTGTGGCAGATATTATTATCCCCACTTTATAGATGAGGAAGTTGAGACTTAAAGAGATTAAGTAACTTGCTTGAAGAACCCTACTGGTAAGTGGGAGGACTGGGAGTGAAGTCTAGGTGGAGTCAGACATTTAAGGTCTGTCCTTCATCTCTGTCCTGCTCCAGCATGCAGAAGCCTTCACACATGGTCTCAGCTTAGTCGTTCTATCTCCCACTGCTCTCCTCATCTCATCCTAACACATACCATTTGTCTATTTCTATTAGAGTACCCACTACAACTCAAGTTCGCCATGGACTTTCATATCGGAATGCCTTTGCGTTTGTGATTTTCTCTGCCTGGGATGCTATTTCCATTCAGCAAATTCCTACTTTTCTTGGAGGCTCCGTTCTAAGAACATCTCTGTAAAAACTCTTCTCTGTACACCAGGCAGAATCCATCATAATGTCTGTTCCGTCAAAGCACTATACTTTGCCTCCTTCCATAGCCTCCACCATGCTATGATTTGATTTGAAGCTTACTATTAATACACCAGAGGATTCCAAGTTCTTTGATGGCAAAGACTGTATCTTTTCTTACTTTGTGGCACTCTGTATCAGTCCTCAATGCCTAGGTGAGTGCCTGATGCATAGGAGCAGCTCAGTAAATGCCCATTGAATTGAATGAAGCCCAACCCCAAATACCATGATACTACTAGATAGCATTGCTGGTAATGGCTGTGTTAGGGAGAACAGTGATATACCTCGAGATATCATACTTCACACATTTATTGCTCATTGACTGTGCATCCTGCCCTGAGCTGTGAATTTTGGAGGAAACTGAAGATGGAAAAGGTGCAGTTATCATATTGCCTAACATTAATTCAACACTTACTATGTTTCCAGCTGTGCTTTATGTGTAGTTTCTCATTTAACCTTCATGCCAAGCCTATGAGTTACAAATTGTTTTATTCCTGTTTATAAGTGAATAAGAGTGTCTAATCTGATTGAGAATTCAGACTTCTCATACTGATACATAAATGATAATGTATATGCTAATACTGTGAGATGCAGCAGAGGTACAGGAGAATGCATTGGACTAGAGATCAGGGACCTGGGCCTTAGACCATGTTATGCTATTCATTCACAGTGTGACTTAGAGACCTCAGGTTTCTCCGTCTGTAAAACTGACAGAGGGTCAGACAGAGGTAATTGTCCTGGGTCATAAAATCTCAAAAAGACTTGTGGCTTTCCATCACTACCATCTCCAATGTTTGCTGTGAATTTAGAACTTCCAAAATAGTCATTACCTTGTGTTCTGAGTTGAACACTGTCCTCCCACCCCACCCTCCCCTTCAAATTCGTGTCTCCCTAGAACCTGTGCGTGTGACCTTATTCGGAAATAGGGTCTTCGCAGGTGTAATCTTGTTAAGATGAGGTCATACTGGGTTAGGGTGGGGTCCTATTCCCATGATTGATGTCTTATGAGAAGAGGGAAATTCAGACACACAGAGAGGAGAACACCATGTGCAGATGGAGACAGAGATTGGAGTGATGCACTTACACTAAGGAACACCAAAGATTGCTGCCAATCACCAGAGGCTAGGGGAGAGACATGGAACAGATTCTCCCCCTGGAACCTCCAAAAAAGAACCAATCCTGCTGACACCCTGATTTCCAACTTCTAGCCGCCAGAACCATGAGAGGATAAATTTCCATTGTTTTAAGCCCCCAGTTTGTAGTACTTTGTTATGGCAGCCCTAGGAAACCAGTGCACTATGGATGAGGATGATACTTTTGATGACGATAATAGTAATAATACTAGTAATAATCTATAAAAACAGAATTGGATTTCTTTCTGTGGAGGTGTTACTGCATAACCTTAAAATACCTTCTGGATTTTGACCAGTTTTTGGGAGTGACCTGGCTAAAAATATAAGGCCATGTGCTTGACATGGACTTAACTTGGCTGCCTTGAAGCCTCCTTAAAGAGATAGCCTCCCTCCAGGAAAACCCCATGTTACTACTGTTTGGGAGAGGTATGTCATACATATCAAGATGCCTTGGACAGAGAAAACACAACAGTGGTTAATAAGTGGCCAAATAGAAATGCCCAAGGACAGGCGCTGGACCTGCAGGCTGTGATTTGTGAAGAAGCCACTTCTCACAAGGGCAACTCTATGTACCTGCCTTCCAGGTGAGCAGCAGCAGGGAATAACTTAAGTGTAGTTAATGATTCTTCAGCCTAACCCTGGGGAGGCCAGCCGGTACTGCAGGGGTTACTTACTCTGTGCCATGTACTTTGTGAAGCACATTACATCATCTCATTGAATGCTGAGAACCACAGTCACCCATATCTTACGGAGAAGGAAACCAAGATTTAGAAAATCCAAGCAATCGTCCCCAGGGCACAAGACTAGAACCTGGTACTTTGATTTTGGAGCTTGAATTCTTAACCATGACACTGCGCTTGGTGAGTCTTCCCCATTTTCCTGACCAGAGAGAATTGCCAAAATCTTGTCAATGGGGTTCTTGGTTAAAGGCCCGATTAACTACCCCATCCATACATCCCACTGTCCAGGATGAATGAACAGTTTCTTCTATCAAGTTCAAAGTGATTTGTTCTAGCAAATTCAAAGTATGTCATCTGCCTCCTTTAGCACACTGCACCCTGGACTGCATTCTAGTTGATCTTATGCATAACCCAGAGGCCAGCTAAGGTTCTCTACCCTTTGACATTCAAGTTAGGTTGATTTAAACCCCATCTATGGGCAGTGGGAGCCCCAAATCTTCTCCATCTCACAATTCTGAGTGTATATGTATGTGAGTGAGAGAGAGAGAGAATGAGAGATACAGGGAGAGAGTATGAAAGAGATAGAGACAGAGAGAGTGTGTGGTGTTCTTAGTTCCTTCTGCCTCCAAGGTTCTGCTTCTGCTTAATAAATTCAATTACTGGATCATCTCACCATTCCTTCAGTCTGCTCTGTTCTATATTACTCCAGATGGGGAATAGAAACTTTCCTTTGATTTTCTCTTAAACCATTGCTCACAAGCATTTGTGAATGCAGCACACTGGCAGGCTGGAGGTGATAAAGGAGTTTATTTGTGCAGATTGCTCTGCCCACTTCCCCTGTGGGTTTTCTGCTTTTTCAGCTCTCCTCTCTGCCTATCCCCCCTCCCCCCCGGAAGGCCCACTTTGCCATGTCCAGAGACTTAATAATATGCTCTGCGAAACAATGGGCCATTTACTCCAGGGCTCTCATTTAGCAGAAATAAAAAATTGGCAGGAACTTTTGAAGTTTAGTTCATGCCTTCCCTGCCTACATCAGTGATGGCAATGGAGCAGTTTAGGAATGAGATAATCCTGATATAAATTAAATAAGGCCCCACCCCCTTGAAAGCAAAAGTGACTACTGTTCATTATACTGTAAATTACAGTAATTTTCCCCCCTCCTCTTGGTCACTTGTCTGAGGACTCTGCCAGACCTCGTGCGTCCTGGGGGAAGGGACTGGGTGACATCATCCCTGGGTCCCTCAGAGGACCTACAATAGTGCCCATAGCGTAAGGGCCCAGAGAGAGCTGGTGGAGGGGGATGGCTTCTCTAGGTGGTCATTTTCTGGGGAGGTCACCTTCAGAGAATGTAATTTCTTGCCTTGGACTTTTAAATAGTAGACAGAAGAATGTATATACCTGTGGGAGTGTTGAATGGGAGAGTATTTCAGGGAACTCTCCCAGGATTACTATGGCTTGGCTCCTCTTATCTGCACCTTCACAGGCCCCAGCATCCTGGCTCCTTTGTTGGAAGCATTGCTGGATCAGGGCGCCTTATTGGGATCAGTGGGGATTCTTCATCCTGCAGGAGAACTCATTCCCGGCAACCCCAGGCGGGCCTGAGTCAGGCACAGTTGGGACAGGGCAGGCAGCTCCCATGCTGGGAGGTCTCCATGTTAAGTGTCCAAGTAATTAACATTGCTCAGTGGAGGGGACATCCCTTTGATTAATCACAACTTGCAGAGAATTCAGAGACTGAAAAAGCAGCAATTCACTTATTTAGTACCTACTATGTACAAGGCATCTATTTTGAACCTTTATCTCTACCTCTAAACAAAACAACAATTTTTTGAGGCAATTATACATAAAACCTTTGCCTTTAAAAAACCTATTTAGAAAGTTTTACATAATATGGTCAGGGAAACAAAACTAACGAAACTTAGAAGTTTGTCTTAGAAGAAATTTGTCTTAGAGATTTGAAGTCTAGGGCTTCAAGAATAAGAATTTCTGGGTTCAACCTTCAGCTCCCTTATGTCTGTGACACCCCCTTGAGACTATACCTAGAACCAGACCCTGCACATAGTAGGTATTAATTGAATGATTAAATAGAAGAAGAAATGAGACAAGACATTGAGATACGGATGGGCAGGGCCTTCCTCCTCCCCCTGCAGCACTGACACACCCAGTGCACACACACATAGAGGGCCAGCCAGGGGTGTTTCCAAAACACTGCACTCTTTTGTTCCAGAGCATCCATGTCATCTGGAGTTGGATGGAATTTTCAATTGCTGATATTTCTTTTTCACCGCACACAATACGCCTTATTTCTAAGATGCACAGATATGAAAGAAGCATTGTGTCACAGTTTAATTGGTGGAGTTTTTTCCTTTATTAACGTACATATAATAGTGGGGAGTCTTTGGTGGCATGTCAGATTTGATGAAATATAGTACATGGAATCACTGTTAAATTTGATTTTTATTGATTGTTGTTATCTAAGTAATGCTTTGTTCTATTTGGGTTGTTATTTCTGCCCTCTTAATTCTTTGTTGTCTCTGAGTTCTTTTTCATCTTGGATGAAGATAGAGGAGACATAGTTGGGCTGCACTATCTTGACTCATATCAGTGGGCTCTGGTCAAAAGAAATTGGAGGACATCCGTTCCAGACCAGGTTCTGTATACAGAGAATCTGTTCCATCCCTTCTCATTCCTGTGCCTCTGTCAGACATCACTAATTGATCACTGTACCCTTTCCTGTTGAGCTCAGATAAGGGCCCCCCGTCCTTCTTGCTACTGCCTGTGGGGCAGTCGCTACCAATTATCTGGGCTTGGCATTCAAGATGAAACCTATTTGACATCACAAGCATTCTGGATCCTATTCCTGGATCAAGACAACCACTGGAAGGCTTTGCATTTGTATCAAATTTTCTTTGCATTTGGCAGCTATGCTCTAGGCTTTTATGGAGAAATGATACAAAAATTGCCTCATGAAACTGTTTTCTGCATTTCTGTGGGAAACTTGTTAGTCATTATTCACTACATCATTTGGTGCACCTCATAAAAATTTTTTCAAAGAGTATTAACTGCTAAGAAACACTTAAATACTTTCTATCTCTTGAGAAACGGCTCTGTTTCTTCCTCCGATGATTAAGACTACATAGTTAGGTAGGTCTCCCTTTTGGTTTTGGCTGCCAGGAAGCTCAGAGCCAGATCTGAGGGGTCTTTATAGATTTGTTTCCTGTTTATACTTGTGTTCTTCCTCCAGCCCCAATTTTTTACTTTTAGCCTTTATATATGAATTCCTCTTTTATATTTTATCATGCACTATGCTTTCATTGTATAATATATATTCTTGTTATAAGGCTTTTGGTGAAGTATTGTGGGCCAAAGTGAAGTAAAAAAAGAGTTAAATTGGATAGTTCAGTCTATCAAGCCAACAGGAGTTGAAGCAAAAGTGAGGAAGAAATGGCCAAGGTTTTCATGGAGGAAAACAGACACTCTCATAATGTGATGGGACTGCTAACCCTTCAGATCTGGGTGACTGTGGTAGGCAGCTTCTAAAATGGCTCTCAATGACCCTTGCCTCCTGGTCTTCACCCTGTGTAATCCCCTTTATTGTAGGCTGTGAGAGACTCTGAGCCAGAAGACCCAGCTAAGCCTCAAAAACTGCGAGATGATAAACTCTGTTGCTTCAAGCCCATAAGTTTTGGGGTCATTTTTTTGCGAAGTCATAGACAGCTAAAGCAGGAACACTTCCTGGCTTATGTAAACCTCCCATTTGATTCATACATCAACACTAACAGCTAAGTGTTATTGGCAGTCTCGGCACACAGAGAGGGAAACTGAAGCTCGGAGAAGAGGAGTGTCATGGTTAGGCTCACCCAGATAATGGCAGAGAACTGGAAATCAGGTTTTTCAATTCTAGTGCTCTTTGCTCTACACAGTGAGTTCTTGACTCAAGGGAGATGTCAGCTCTGCTGTATGGCAACCAACTGGCTGGTGAAGTTGATGGAACTTGACAACTTTCACCTGTATTCTCATGCTGTTGCTACAAGAACATGTTTCATTGAATGTCTGGAGGCCCCCTCATTTGCTGGTGTTTTAGTCTTCATGTACAAAGTAGGTGGCACAGTGAATATATTTATTAATTGTAATTTTATATCAAGCATATATTGAGTATCTGTGTGTCAGTTACTTTTACTTTTACACCTGTTACCTCATAAATTTATGCCATTTGAGCCTCACAGTTACACAGTGAGGTAGATGGGATGATCAGAGAGGTTGAAAGACTTGCCCAAGATTACCCAGCTAATAAGCCACAGAGACGAGGTTTAAACCCAGCTCTGTCCAATGCTACAAACTGAGGTTTCTTTGCCACAAGCCAGCAGCCTTGATTGGATTCCTTTTCTGTAGCTAGATTAATTCCAGGAAACTGGCAAATGTTAAAGTCGAGGGAAGTTTCCTTCTGAAGTTTTTGTTATTGGAAAGAATGTGTTTTTGAAAAACCCTAAAACTCTAAAGAACAAATTCAAACACCTACTTATACCACTGTGAAAATGTAGGACTCAGCAGCCACAAAGTCCCCATTGTATTAAAGGACATCTTCCTGTCCCCAAAGAAAAAAGAATAAAGACATTTTGAAACTGGTATCAGCTTCATCTTTAACAGACCCTTCTCAAGGACTTTTACATGTAAACAAGATCGTTAAACACTTAATTTGACATTTATTACCTTTAAATATTCATAAGCCACTGAGTACAGGGAAACACCTACTGCACCGTTCAAGCCTGACTGAGTCTCTCAAAATATGATGTGCACGTGGATTACTTTCAGGAACTTCATGGTGCAGCTATCTCCTCTGAAACTTTAATGACGGCCACTAAGTTTATGAATTGTCTTGTTTGCAAACAACGTGGTAAACCCAACAAAGCAACCTGTGTCTATTTCATTACACATATGAGTAAAATCCTGCTTTCCTTTGAAGAAGTTAGCAGGAAGACGTGCACGTTTTATCTCTACTTGTTCTCCCAGTCTTTTCCACTCTTCTTGGTTAAACCATCAACTCTGGAAGGTTGAAGGCTGCGTCTTTTTCAGCCCTGATAATTGTCACCAACATTTGGCATCAGTTCTAGGATGTGAAATGGGAAACCGACTTAGCCTGATAGCAGGGAGAAGTAAAATGCATTTCTACTGCATTGCAAACATTGCCCTATATAGATGGGGAAAGAAACCCATCCCCTGATTCACCAGTGAAACTCTGGCTATGCATTGTTTTCCCCTCTTGGATACTGAGGTTAAAAACAGGACTTGGGTGTGAAGTCAGAGCAGTAAGGATCTGCCTAAGGAAGTGGAGGTAGGAGAGATGGGGCAGGTGAGAGAAAGAGATCCATCCACACCCTTTACAATTCCTGTAGGATGAAGTCTTGTGATATTGTTGTTGCTGTAGCTGTCAGTATCAGATCTCTTTCGTGTTGATAGTAATCATAATAATTATCATGCCCATTTCATAGGTAAAGAAACAGAGGTTCAGGGACTTTGAATGATTTTTTCAAGGTCACACAGCTAGGACTCAAACTCAGCTATTCTGACTCTAACTTTAGGACTCTCTCCACTACAAACACCTAATTTTAAAGGTTCTTCCCCTGACTTTGGGATTTCCCAGCATCCTTTGAAGGAGCTAGAGATTGAGAGCATGAGTCAGAGAAGGCCAAGGGGAAATACGCTCTCTGTCTTCAAGTAAAGGAATTAGGCCTGTCCCACATGGCTGTAGGTAACAGTTAGATCAATTGGTAGAAATTCAAGGAAGCAGATAAAAAGAAGAATTCTCTAACCATCAACACTATCCAACAATGAATCAGGTGACGGTGTTAGGTGGTGAGTTTCTTGTTCTAACAATGTTCCAATAGAATCTGGCTGACTGTCGGACTGGCTGCTGTGGCTAGGATTCCTGCACTGGGTGAGGAGTTGGACTAGAAGGAGCTCAGACCCCGTGGTATACTTAATTGCTGAGTACAGAGGCCTCTGTCACAGCTCAGCTCGATGCTCAATTAAGCGCACTAATGTAAAACTAATGTAAGAACCTCAGGATTCCACAGAGGGGCTGCAGGGGCCTGTAAATGCTTGATTTGAATTTTAAACGTTTTATTTTTTTCTAATGAAACAGAAAAAAGATGTTAATATAGAACCTAAATATATGAGAATTTAGTAAATGATTAAAGGTGGTGTTTCAAAAAAAAAAAAAAAAACCGAAATATTCTTCAGGAAACATTCTTCAAAAAATATTCTTCAAAGAAATATTTTGGGACAAATGACTAGCCATTAAGACAAAAACATAAAGCTCGAATCCCTCCCTCATTCCTTACATGAAAATAAATTCAGGTTAATCAAAGAGTTAAACTTTAAAAATAAATATTAGAAAATATTTGTGAGGATACACACATATACACACACACATGCATGCAAGCACACAGCACATATGATAAATGAAGAGTTGATTTCCTTAGTCTATACAGTATTATTGTTATTATTATTATTATTTGTGAGGAAGACTGGCTCTGAGCTAATATCCATTGCCAATCCTCCTCCTTTTGCTGAGGAAGATTAGCTCTGAGCTAACATCTGTGCCCATCTTCCCCTATTTTGTATATGGGATGCCTCCCCAGTATGGCTTGATAAATGATGTGCAGGTCTGCACCCAGGATCCGAACCTGCGCACCCCCCAGGCCACTGCAGCGGAGCGCACGTACTTAACCACTACGCCGCCGGGCTGGCCCCATACAGAATTTTTTAATGCATACTTTGGAACTCTTGCATGTGTGTCATTGATCAGAGCAGTTGCAGCTCTACATTTTTTTGTTTTTAAAAGTCAGGCTTGTGCCTGTTGCTCATGTGACTTTGTTCACCCCTCCAGCCTGGAGTGTGCTGAAGAGAATGAGGTGATCTGTTCCCAGCAAGACTCAAGCCTCTATTCCAGGCACTCTCCTGTGATAACAAGAAGGACAATTGGATAAAAAAATAGAAATCACATTTCAAATGTTTTGTGCTAGTATTGACTTAGGAATAGTTTTATTGTTTATTATAACTTTTGGGTATTCCTTTTCTATTTTTTATAGTTATGTAAAAAATAATACAAGGTGTTGTTGGAGGTCATTAGTGATTCAACTTTGAAAATTTCCTTCTGCTCCTCTTCACAGATTTTGGATCCAATGATTTGAGGAGCGTCCTGAGATTGTAAGGCAAGCTATTAAAAAAATGTGCCATTTTCAGCTACTTATAGGTGCAAATAAGAGTATTCTCGAGGCTGGCAAAACTATACAATGTAGAGAAGTAAAATGAATCCCGAGGTTGATGTAAGGTTGTAATTTCACAACCTCATTGTTCTCATGGACGATATAAGTCAATGCTACATTTTGAACTTAAAAAATAAATTGAGGCTAAGCAGACTTTTGTTTTTATTATTGGGGCTCTTGGTAAGATTTCATTGGGGGAAAAATGGTTTTCACTATTAAAATGTTTGAAAAATCAATGACTTGAGATTTTTTTTTTTTCTGGAAAAAACAATCTTCTTTGATCATCATTGTTTTTCCTTTTCTCCTTTTGCCTTGGCTGCCAGGATGCTGATAACTATGATATATTTTCAACTGCAATAGTACCCACAGCGTAAGTGTTCTGGAATAATCATTTTCTTTCTCTCCCCATCACTACTTAAATTCTTCCTGTTAAGGATATTTGTTTTTCTACCATCTGTATATTGGTTGCCTTTTTTTTTTTTTTAATAAAACTGTTTCTTTTTTTTTTCTGGACACAAGTGGGGTATATTCATTCAACAAATATTTAATTTAACAAATACTTATTGCATGTCTGTTATATTTTAAGTACATTTCTAGGTACAGAGACGTTAGACAACAAAGCAAAGTCTCTGGCCTCATAGAGTCTACATTCTAATAGATAGAAGTAGACAATAAACATAAAAGTATAATATGTTGGGAAATTATGAGAGCTATGGAGAAAAATGAAGCAAGGGGGCAGAGGGTGAGGGTTAGAGGAGGGGTCTCATTTTAGGTCACAGATGGTCTTTCTGAAAAATGAGATTGGAACAGAGACTTGAATAAAGTGAGGGAGCGAGATATGGGCAAGGTATGGTGACATCCGAGGAAAGAGCCATCCAGTTTGAGAAAACAGCAAAGGGCATGAGGTGGGAACAAATCTGATGAATTCAAGGAAGAGCCAGAGGATAGGGGTGGCTGGAATAGACTGAGGGAGGGGTAGAGTAGTGGGAGACGTGGTTAGAGAGGTAATATGGAGCCTTGGACACCATGTGCCTACATCTAAAAATGAGAATTAGAGAGGTGATTGCATTTTTCCCCTATGCCATTGGAAAATTACTTGTGATGGTGGACTGCCGACTGTATTCCCTCACACATTCGTTCACGTTTGCTGTCGACTCACTTCTGTGGATACTGTTGACCAGAGCAAGGCCAGAGTCTTTCTAAGGAGCTCAGAAACCACAGAAATCTTATTATTCCTTAGGTTCTACCTTTTTTCAGTCCTACTTCTCTGTAGACACTGATGTCTTCAGTCTTTATGCTGAGCCCTTTTAGCTCCTAAACTAGTCCTGGTCAAGGGCTGATCTAGAAGTAGGGATTAACCTTGATACTTCAGGCTTCAAATCTTGACTGCCAAAATGATGATGATGATCATGTTGACGATGATGATGATGTTGATGATGGTAGTGCCGATAGCAGCACCTACCATTTATCAAGCACTTATTCTGAGGTACTCCTTACAATCTTGCAGGACAGCTAACATTCACAATCTGGAAATGAGGAAACTGAGGCTCAGAGGTGACAAATACATCACTCTAGACCTCACATGTTGGAGGTGGTGAGCAAGTGTTTGAACTCAGGTCTATTGGACTTCAGAGAATGAGTTCTTTCCATGAAAGGGTGATTCTGGGTGGGAAATCCAGGCTCCTGTGTGGTCACTAAGAAGCAGACCACACCAAATGCATGCCTTTTTGGCCTCAGCTCAAGGACAGGGCCACTTTCACAGTTCCTAATTGATGCTCTAGCCACTTGTTAGGAGGACATCATTTTCTAGACTTTTGCCCAGGGAGTGATGCCCTGTCCATCATTCCCTGATAATCCCCTGAAGCAAGTCCTCTCTAAATGTTATGGACGATTGTCACTTCCTGAACATTAGACATCATTGCTGATAGACATTTTGGCTGCTGTGCCTTAACCACCATGAATCAGGCCCAGCTTTGCCACATGTTCTTTTTAGTTTATGTAATTTGAACTTCTGGTTACCTGCTTCAGGGACCAGTCCTTTAGTTAATAATTTTCTTTAGCCTGAGTTCCAGACAGACCCTGCCTGGCTTACCCTTCTTTCTGAGTCCCCCTGAGTTATGATCCTTTTCCTTAATGTGAGAATATATTCTACAAATGCCGAACTATTTTGAGCATTTTTGCCAGGATTTTATTCCCTATGTGCTCCTTTTCTTGGATATATTCCAGAACAATTTTCTTGCAGTATAATTTCTGAGGAGGAAGATTACTGTGTTTAAAACTTGATAGTTTAAGGGAAGATGAAAGTTTTTTTCAAGAATTAAGAAAACACTTCATCATTTATTTCTTTGGCAGAGTATCTACATTTGTTTCCCTTGAAATCCTTAGAAATTAAGACCATACTGTATTCATTTTCAAATGACAGAAAATAAGGTAGAAAGGAGTAAATAGAACAAAAGAAATACATACTCTGCTGAAAGCAAAGTTTTCTTAAACTGCTTGGTCACATGGATTCATTTATTTGCTTAAAGAAGGAATGGGCAAACTATTTGTCAAGGGCCAGATAGTAAATATTTTAGGCTGTGTGGCCATACAATCTCTCACAACTACTCAACTCTGCCATTGTAATATGAAAGCAGCTGTAGACAATACACAACTGAATGGGCGTCACTGTGTTCCAGAAAAACTTTATTTCTAAAAACAAGTGGTGAGATTTGGACTGTAAACTATAATTTGGTGACTCCTGTTCTAATAAAAGAATACCTACTATGTGTCAGTTTATGCCAGTGACAAGATAGAAACAAAGATGGTCAGAACTGGAAGGACTCTTACAGGTCGTCTATTCCAAGTCGTTCACTTTATCTATAAGGATATGTTTGTTATTCAAGGTGACATAGCTTGTTAACAGCAGCAATGAGAAAATAAAGAAAATAACATTTGTTGGCTACCTACCATGATAAAGATTGCTGTTATCCCTTATATCCATTTTCCCCATCTTTCTCAGTAATGGAACCCCAGATTTTAATCTGGATTCACAGCCACTGGAATTAAGACTCTATTTCCCAGCCTCCCTTGCCTTTGGTTGTGCCCATGTAACTAAGCTCCACTCAGTGTTCATGAGCTATTTAGAGAAAGTATCCTTAAAGAAAGGGAATGTGTCATTCTTCCTCCCTTTCTCTTTTCTGCTGGCTGGAATGTGGATGTGAAGGCTGAAACTTGAGCTGCCATCTTGCACCATGGTGAAAGCATTGTGCTGAGAATGGTGAATCAATGAGAGATAAAGAGCTCAGATACCTGATGCTATGGGGCACCACATCTGGAATGAGCTGCCTCTAGACTTCTATTAATCAGCACTTTGAAGATGTCATTCCATTGCCTTCTGGCTTGGATTGCATCTAATGAGAAGTCTGTAGTCATTCTCATCTTTATTCCTCTATGTAATATGTCATTTTCTTTCATTGCTCTTAGGATTTTGTCTTTATTGTGAATTTTTAGCAATTTGATTATGATGTGCATTGGTGTGATTTTGTGTTTATACTTCTTGGGGTGTGTAAAATTTGCAAAATTTTAAGCCATATGACCTCAATGTTTTTTTTTCTCCCACTCCAAACCTGGTTTCTGGGACTTCAATTACATGCATGTTAGATTCCTCTATATTGTCCCACAGATCACTAAGGCTCTGTATTATTTTTCCAGCTTTTTTTTCTCTCTGTGATTCAATTTGGATAGTTTCTATAGTCTTGTCTTCAAGGTCACTAATTGTTTTTTTCCTGCTGAATCTAATCGGTTGGTAAGCCTATCTAGTAAATTTTCATTTCAGATATTGTAGTTTTCAGCTCTGGAAGTTGTCTTGTCCTTCTTTTCCATAGTTTCCATTTCTCTCTTTGTTATGTTCATATTTTCCCTGAAATTCTCAAACATATTTGTAATAGCTTTTAAAAAGCCTTTCTTTGCCAATTCCAAAATGTTTGTAAATTCTGTATCTCTTTCTATTGATTGATTTTCCCTGCCTAGTTATGGGTTACATTTTCTTACTTGTTCACATGTCCAGTAATTTTTTTTGGATGCTGGATATTATGCACATTGTCCTTTTGAATGTCTAGATTTTGTTGTATTCTTTTAAAGAGTATTGAGTTTGACTTTGGCAAGCAGTAAATTTTTTTATAGATCAGCTTGATCTTTTTGAGGCTTTTAAGAAGTTTTGCTAGGGCAGGTCAAGATCTTTTACCCTAAGGATGGTTTAGCTCTTCTCCTAAGATGTGATCTTTCTGGAGTCTCTACTGAATATTTACTGAGTGTTAAATGAGGTTCAAACTGTGAGAGCTGTTCAACTTATAGCTTTCCCATACTTATTTTCTTTCTGTTAGTCATTCTTTGCCTGGCCTCATGGTGTTTTATTCTGTGTATGTGCAGCTTAGTGTTAAGTCAAAAACTCAAGGAGATTCCTATGCTGAGTTTTTGGAATTCTTTTTCTCTATAGCTCCTTCTTCTCTGGTACAGTAGTCTTCATTTCAGCTGCCTCAGTTTCCCTAAATACTCTATTTTTGCAAGACTATTATACTTTGCTTAGGTTTCCCACTCTGTTCTAGGGAGAAGGCTTCCAGGTAGAAATCGGGGGCAACCATTAGTCTCAACTTCTCTATTTCCCTTATTTCAAGGATCACAGTCATGCACTGCCTTTTCTCTAATGTCTGAAAGAAGTTGTGTCATATAGTTTGTTCAGTTTTCTAGTTGTTGATGGTAAGAAAGCTAGTCTAGAACCAGTAATTACATCATAGCTGGAAGTGAGATTATACTCATGTGTAAAAGAAATAGAACAAGAAATGTATACTTGTATCTTGTGTAAACTACTGTAATTTTCAGTTTTTGTGTTACTTGCAGCCAAACCCAATCTTAAATACTCTAATGTGCCAAGAACCAAGCTGGGTATTTCATATACATTATTTCATAGATCTCATTTTAGCATAATGGAAGTCCCATAAAGTAGTATTGTTATTGTTATTTCCATTTTACAGATGAAGAGAACTGAATCAGAAAGGAAAAGAAAATGGAATTAAGGAGTCTCTTTAAAATTCCCCTGAGCAGTTAATAAGAGTCTGTATTTGAGTGATCACAGAGAGAATGAAAAGTAAGTTATCTAAAAGATATTGGAAAGATATAATTAGTTGATATTAATGAGTGATTGATATGAAAAGAGAGCTGAGATTTTTGGTATCTAATATAATAGCAGTATCCTGAATATACAAAGGAAAGATTCAATGATGGTTATTATGCTCACTAAGGCAGGAAAGAGATTGGTAGTGCTGTATAAAGAAGTTCAAAACTTGAGGCAACATATGGCACTTTGCTTATGATATCAACAATTAAAAACTCACAATCTTCAATTTTTTCCAGATATATAACTAGAGTTTCACTTTTTGGGATTTCTGGCCATAAAGAGGACTTCTTCTGTAAATATGGGCACAGTACAATCATCACAGGGTAGAGTGGCTTCTTCCGGGACAAAACTTATATACTGGATGCCTCTTGTGCCTCACCCCAACATCCTCCAGGCTTAACTTCTTACTCCGGTCACTGCCATGATGACCAGTTTCATGCAGGCATTGACAGCTTTGTGTAAGTATAATTGGACAGCACCTCACCTTGGGCCTCAAACGATGTGTCTTTCATGCCTTCCCTG
Organism: Ceratotherium simum simum; assembly: GCF_057802395.1. Classification (NCBI taxonomy): domain Eukaryota; kingdom Metazoa; phylum Chordata; class Mammalia; order Perissodactyla; family Rhinocerotidae; genus Ceratotherium; species Ceratotherium simum. The sequence continues at coordinate 35,539,060 of NC_141906.1, forward strand.
GGACTTCTCAGACACCACAGTATAAGATACCTTATAGAACCTGCTCCAGTCATGTATATGCAATTAGGAAGTTCAGGGGAATTAACACCTATGGGGCCATCCTTGATTAATGAAGGAAAGGACCCAAAGGATAAATGCTTCTCCCTCTCATCCGTCAGGTTGTTAACTCTGAGTTGCATTTCATAAAGCTTCTGGGAAAGTCCTGGTAGGACTGAGAACCAGTTGCTTTAGTGGTGAACAAGTCAATATCACATCCTTATTTTGGCTTTCTCTCTTTCTCCTTTCTTTTGCATCTCTGCTCCCTGGAATCACATTCCCAAATGTGACCTACGCACAAACCATGGTCTTAGGCTCTGCTTTGGGAGGAACTTAGGCTAAGACTCCCTATAAAGTGGAACACTCACAGGGGGCAAGTTGAGTGTATTGCAGGTCAGCATTTTTTGGTCAGTCTCCTATAGATGAAAGCACTATAGGGACTAGATGGATAAAGACAGAAAGAGATGTGAAAAATGAGAGGGATTTCCGTAAAGAAACAGGAGGTAATGTCATCTATTATATGAAATAATTGATCATGGAGTTAAGAGACAAGTGAGCTTTCAAAGCTTCTCCTGTGAATGGTTGTCTAACAATCAACTTGACTTTATGAAGAGAAATTGGACGATTAAAAGCAATTTAATTTCCTCTTAAGATGGATAGTTAGAAAAGGGAGAAATTGGTATATATAAATCTGTTTATAGACACTTGATTTCTTTGGATCGACAGGGTTAGGAGGCAATGGAGGCCAGTTGAACTGAACTCAACTATAAAGTTGACTAAACAATGCTCTTACTGGCTAATGACTTCTCTCTGATCCTCTAATCGTCCTCTTCCAGACTTTGACTGCCCCAGCTAACCCTGATCCTGACCCTGACCCTGCAAATTTCAAGCACACTTATATTAAAAAATTATTTATTGTTTCTGAAATTCAAAAAAAAAAAAAAAAAAAACAATGCTCTTATAATAGTCTCTTAACTGATCTCCCCGCATCCTGCCTCTTTGCATTACTTGCAATCAATTCTACGTAACGGCAGCGAGAGAACTATTCCTAAAGCTCAGCAGTTGTCAGACTGGCTCTCCTCATCACAGACCTTCACCGGCTCCCCATCGCTTACTTTAGCTTTCAAGGCCTTCTACTATATGTTCACAACTTACCCAAAATTTCACTTAAATTAGACTACTACCATTCCTTGAATGCCCTCCGTAGTTTCCTGTCCTCAGGCTATTTCCTTTGCCTGGAATGTCCTTACTTAACTATGTCTGTTGTAGTCATACCCATCATTTGAGTATCTCCCCCAAGTGCTACTTTCTCGAGGAAGCCTGAAAACCCAATCAGAGGTGACCACTCCCTGCTCAAAACCCCATGGCATCTTGTGATTTCTCTCGAGGGCTTCCTATAAGCTACCTTGTATTACAGCTATTTGTGAAAATGCCTGTATCACCTTAAGACTATTGAATAGTCTTCTCTATTCATATGTGTGGAGTTGAATTATTAAATGGGTATATAACCAAAAGAGGTTCTTGAAGAACCACAAAATAAGAATCCACATTCTTCTGACTTATATAGAGTTGGGTGAATGGGGAAAGAGGAGTGTAAGGGAAAGTGAATTCACCTTTGTGGAGCATCTGCTATGTACCAGGTTCTTTCCATATTCGGTTCATTTTCGGAGTCTTCACAACACCCTAGTAAACATGCAGTATTGTCCTCACTTTACAGAAGGAGAACATGAAGCTCAGAGAGGTTGAATAAATTACTATACAGTGTAGCTAGTAAGTGGTAGAGTCAGGATTTGAATCCAGATCTCTGTGACTCTAAAACCTTTGCTTATTCCATTATAAAAAGGGGGACATACAATTTATCATCCTAATTGGGATGCTTTTAAAAGTGAAAGGGAGTGCTATTAATAATTACACTGGGGCAAATGGAGTAGAACAAGACTGTCCTAGGCAAACTAGGTCCTATGGTCACCCTAATTATAAACCACCACTTCCTCCTTACCTCTCGAGTATAAACTGGTCTGAAGCAGAAAACTACATCTCTTCCTGAGATCTTAATTTTCTCAGACAGGGTAACTTTTGAAGAGATAATTTGGTGTTGTAGAAAGCTTCCTTTACTGATAATTAGAAAGAAATACATATTATCCAATAGAATAGATAAGGAATCATGTATTCTCATGTTCTTCATGTTCTTTTAGGAGAGATGGGAACACTCCTTGTACCCTTTTATTCCTTCTCTAAAAGACTTGGGATTTGAACAAATCATCTACTGAGGCACAGTTGGATGAGCTCACTGGGATCAGGCAGACTGAGCCCAAATGTAGCTTGACCATTTATAAAATAGATAATAATAATAACAATAGCAGCTATCTCTATGGAGCTCTTACTATGTACAAAGCCTCTTATACATATTATATCATTTGTTTTATATTATGTACTATCTCATTCATTCCTCACAATAACCCTATAAATTGAATTCTCTTTTTATTCCCATTTTATAGACCAGAAAACTAAAGCAGAGGGTGACCAACTGAGTTACCTAAAGCCACTCAGCTATTTAAGAAGCTGAAGCCAAATTGTTTGGTCCTAAGACCGAGGCTCCCAGATGTTGAGCTATGTGGCCTCCCACGAGGAGATCAGGGTTCCAAACTCACGTGATTACTGGAAAGATGTAACAGTAGCTCATTTACAAAGGTGACAAGCATGTTGCCTGGTAGTAGGTAGGTATCCAATAAATGGCATATGTTATCTGTGTTTTCAAGCCCAGCTATACCTTTAAAGGAAAACATGCTAAATACCTGTTAGTACTACATGTCTCCCTCTAACACCTCCTCTTTGATTCTACTATAGAATTACAGAAGGTTAGAAATGGAAAGAAAATTCACCCCTTATCAAGCCAGTGCCATGTCTCGGAGACAGAAAAACCCCAGCATCCTTCCTTGTTGGTCACATTCTAGCACAGAGGACTGACATCTAGAACATACAAAATAAGCTTGATAGAATAAGGATATGCCCAAGACGCCCCAGAATCATCCACTCCAGAAACATTTGGCCCATAACGTTTTAGGCCTTAGAGATAGAGAGATTCAAGAAGGGTTAGTTCCACTCAAGGCAAGTCGGAGACGTCATGGTGTCAAATTGCCCCTGCCAAGATGCCGCTGATGCCTGCTCTTGCCACCTCTACATGAGCACCCCTCTGCTGGGGGCTTACTGCAGCATCTTACCCTCACCCATTTGTCTAATTTCTGGGCCAGTCTTTGCAAATGTGTGCTTTGTGACTGTGCTCTGAACACATCAGGGAGGGGAGTGACAGTTGCCTTTCCTTGGAGGGTTTGGCATTTCACAAATAAGACCCTGTCTGTTGGTGTCTGGGCATTGCTCCCTTGCCGTGGCGTTTCCATTATGGCTTCATGCCATTTCTTTCCAGCTTCCACAGTGCTGTTGTCAGTACTCAAAAGGCAAGAAGAGCTTTTTTGATTGGGGAATGTACAACACAGAAACTTCCCAACTTATAAAAGAACACAACTGAAAGTGTGAGCGACTTTTCCAGAAACCAGTGAATAAATGTTGGAAAGACGCTAAATAAACAAATCTTTAATTTCCATTTCTGTAGAAATTGCCCTCATGAGCCTTTGTAACTTTAAGGAAGGTGTTTGCACTACTGTTGAGCGGTAGGGGAGGAAAACACATTTACTGAGCACAAACTACGTGCCCAGCCCTGTGGGTAGAAAGGCTCAGCTCATGTGACATTTAGTGTGAGTCTATACCAAGGTGTTATGGGCTGAATTGTGTCCCCCTCAAATTCATATGTTGAAGTTCTAACCTCCAGAACTTCAGAATGTGACTATATTTGGATATCGGGTCTTTAAAGAGGTAATTAAGTTACATTGAGGTCATTAGGGTGGCCCCTAGTCTCATATGACTGATGTCCTTATAAAAAGAGATTAAGTCATGGTCATAGACAGAGGGAAGGCCATGGGAAGACAGGGAGAAGGTGGCCATCTACAAGCAAGGAGAGAGGACTTAGAAGAAACCAACCCTACCAACACTTTGATCTCAGACTTCCAGCCTCCAAAACTAAGGGGAAATAAATTTCTGTTGTTTAAACCACAGTCTACGGTACTTTGTTATGGCAGTATTAGGAAACTAATATACTAGAGTTTGGCAAACTTTTTCTTAAAGAGTTAGATGTAAATATTTTAGCTTTTTCAAGCAAAATGCTCAGTGCTGCAAATGTTCAACTCTGCTGTTGTAGAGCAAAGGCAGCCACAGACACTGTGTACACCAACGGACACAGCTGCGTGCCAAGAAAACTTGACAAAACCAGGCAGTGGCCCGATGTGGCTGTGAGCCATACTTTGCTGACCTCTGATCCATACTGACCTGGCTCTGTGTTGCGTGAATAAAGCTTGACTCTGCCTGAAGGATTGCACAGTCTGATGTGGGAGACACACAATAAAACAACTCTGCATAGAGTGGTTAGTTCATGAGAGAGGGAAACTCAGGATGTTGAGTGCAGAAGACGGGTGGGTGGTCTAACCCGGGGGCACCTGGCTAAGGACCAGGGAGAGTTCCATGGGGGAGGTTAATGCCTGAGCTATGTATGGATTGAGAGACATTTTACTTGATAATTTCTTTTTATTCTCTGAAATAATTCATGGTCTTCTAGAACTCGGGATAAGGTCTTGGGCCTGCAGGGCTAGAGTTTCCCCATGTGTAAGAAGAGTGTGGCAATGGTCTCCAGAGTACTTCTGGCTCAGCTGGGCAAGGCCCCTGGGACTGTTGCCCTCCCAAGGTGGGGTTCCAGGCCCTTTCTTGAGCTTCTTACACTACAGCCCACTGAGCTAAAACAACAGCCTTCACCCGAGGATGACGGCCCCTCTAACCGCTGTATTCCAAGGCTATGTTTCCTAGCTGGCTGGGCTGCATCCAAAACACTGAAGGTCGCAGTTGAGAAGCCCCTTTGCTCACCAAGGCCCAGTGCCTAGAGACTGACCATGGTTCGCTCTTTCCAGGGCACTGTCCAGGTCTCTCAGACAGTACTTCTTTCCACAGGATGTCAGAGTGAGGAGGGGCCTTGGAGCTTGGGGGCTTCAGCTTCCTAATTTTGCGAATTGGGGGAAGGTGGCCCAGGGAAGGTGGTGGCTTGCCCAAGCTTCACACAGTGACAGGCCAGGACAGAATTCAGACTTTCTGCCTACTGGATGAAGGCAGGGGCTGGCTATCTGGACCACTTGTGGAGCTCCCTGAGGGAGGCTCAGCTCCCCTAAGAGATTACACTTTCTGACAGCTTTCACCACTATATTTGGTGGGGGGCGGGAGCATTATATTTTTTGTGGTTATCAAATTAATATACATTAATTGAAGAATATCTGGAAAGTATAGAAGAGTGTTAGTAAACAGGAACATTCATCTGTGATCTCCTTTCTCTGAAACAATCCTTATAAACATGTCGGCATTTTTAAGTTGTTTTGCTGACTTTAAAAAAAATATATAATTCAGTTTTTTAATACAATTTTGGAATTTACTTTTTGTCCTTTAATATTATAAGCATCTTCCCATACCATTAAACATGCCAACTATCATCTTCCCTTCCCTTCACTGAGTGTCAAATTTGCCTAGTGAAGCTTTCTCTGGGCAACAAGCAACCTATGAGCCGTGGCTGGGGGGAAGGAGCTCTTGGAATGGGCACCAGGAGCCCCTGCCGTTGACTTGCTGGTGAGCTGGTCATCCATTCACTGGCCTTCAGTTTCTTCATCGTGATGGAGAGGGCTGGTCCCAACTCTCTCCAAGGTGTCTCCCAGCTCCAGGATGCTGCCCTGTGCACTGCTCTTTCTAGTAAAGAACTCAGATACGTTTGCTGACAGGTAGCTAAGAAAATTTCCAAACTGGCTTTCCTCAAACACAATAGTATTTTGAATGCACTGACTGTATCCTGTGTGCTTTGGACAATTAAAGAAGACAGATTGCCCCACAGGGGCAAACAGCTGAATGTACAAATTAGTGCCATTTTTCAAGTCATGCCACTGTTTAACAATGTTTGGAAGGTGGGGAGTGTAGGAGGAGTGAATAGTGGGAAATTGGTCTCTGTTACGAGAGTCTAAGGCTGAGAATTCTCTTTCTAATGCCCTGGCTGGCCCTCTCCCTCTTCTCTGGTTCTCAGGGCTCAGCCTTGGCCTCTCTATCTTCCTTTGGTAGAACTGAGAGTCAGTAAAAAGTTTTCTTATATTCCCCTCCCCTGCAACGATTGGGTTGGTGGAGTTTGGACTTTATTCCAAAGCAAGAATGGGGCCACTGAAGTGTTTGATTTACTTAAGGGTCTCACCGGCTTTGGAGGGGCACTGACCTGGATTTGAATCTTGGCTCTAACACTTTTACTTGTGTGGCTTTGGGCAATTGATCTGAGTCTCAGTTTCCTAATTTGTAAAATTAAATGGTAATATCAAGCATGATAGACTTATTGAAGGGAGTAAATTAAACAACATATATAACATATTTAGTATGATGTTTAGGAACATTATAGGGGGTATTATAATTATTATGATGGTAATGGGCTTGGTAAGCCTGTGTGTGTATATCATTTATGTCTTAATTTTAAAGAATGTGGTGCCTAAAATTCCCAGACACAATTCTCAAAACATAAACTACCTGTAGCCTCTAGCAGGAGTGTGTGCTTTCTCTGTGTACGGAATGCATAGCAAATACAATTCCTTTATAATAATCCGATAATTTTTCCTTGAGCAATGACAGAATTTTAAAACCTTTCCCTGGGAGAGATTTTGATAAGAGCTTTAGGTTGATTACTTTTTTATATCCCATGTCCTGTTTGGCTGATAAGCTCCTAATCTCTGCGTTTCACATTGTTTTTATCTTCCCGGGCTGTACCCATCTCGTCACTGTCCATCTTTTCAGTTGTCAGAATGAAATTGAGGGAAGACAGAGGGGGAGTGAGCCATCGCGAAGGGGTGGCTAAACCCCAGGCGAGGGCGACAGGTCAGAGCTTCCTCAGAAATGGCTGTTCTGGACTCGGGAATGAAGCAGATAAAAGACGTGGGAATTAAGCAGATAATCTCCAAGAGACAGGTCTTTTACTAATCTGGTACACAAAGTCTGGCTCTCACATCATGCTGAAGTTCCAGGCCTCCTCTTCCTCTGCCTTGGGCTAATGAAATCTGAATTGCTAAGATACCTGCTTCAGTTCAACATGCTCTCTAATCCCATTGTCGTTTCTTGGGAACCAACATGTTTTGAGAATCATAGACTTTAGAGTGAAAGGGGACCTCAGAAAACATCCACTTCAGGGAGCCGAAACTAAAAAAAGAGGAGAGGCTTCCCCAGTCACTCAACAGGTTAGAGGTGGCATCAGAGGATATTAGTATAGCTTCCCTCCGAGAGATTCACGAGCCCCTCACTGTGGGTGGGCTGATCCTTGAGCTATTTGTAATTGCACCAACATATTTGTGCTTAAGCAATCTATTAGTGAGCTCTGGCTAGTTCCTTACATAGTGTGGGTTCGGTTCTCAATAAATAATTCCTTGAGTTTACAAAGTCTTAATTTTATACGACCCCTACAAGTGCTGTTAGGGAGAGGGACCCAAACAATTTTGGAATCATTATGCTAGGACCCCATTTGGGAAGTCTTGAAAACTACTGTATCTTTTGGAATGGAATGAAGCCCAAACAGAACTTGCTCCTAGTTGAGGATTGTGGTGAATACGGGTTGCTCAACACCCATTTCAATCTCCTTCTATCGTGCCTTCTTATAATGTAGAGCCTGGAAAGCTAAAAACTCGATTTTCCAGACTGCAGTATGGCTGGGGTCTCTATGGAATTTAGGTTTCTCCATTAAGATACACCTGTGCAAGGCGGAATATTGTGCAGCTGGGCTTCTACTGTTTCTGCTGGTGAGGACAGTCATGGAGGCATTTGATTTTTGTGGGGCTATAGCAGAGGTCCCTAGTGGGATAGCATTTTTGTCACAGCAACGGGAGCACCACTCTGGAGCCAACACTGCAGTGGTAGCTTCCCACTCTGTTGGGAACTTCCTGTTTCTACTGCTTCCTGATGACAGCAGGGGCAGCAGCTCTCTTGGAAGCTCAGTTCTGCTGTGTGGCTTTAAGGGTTACTCCTGGAAGCACAGCCTAGGGTCAGTTTCTTCAGCTTTCTCAGTAGTCCTATAAGCCAGGGGTCAGCAACCTTTTTCTGTAAGGGATCAGGTAGTAAATATTTTGGGATTTGTGAACTATATGGTCTCTGTTGCAACTATTCAACTCTGCCATTGTAGGATGAAAGAAGCCTTAGACAATACATAAACGAGCGTGATCACGTTCCAATAAAACTTTATTTGCAAAAGCAGGCAGTGGGCCAGATTTGGCCTGTGGATTGCAGTTTGCTGACCCCTGCATAATATATCCCTTTCTGCTTAAACTGGCTAGAGCAAATTCTCCTTGCTACCTTTGAACCTGACCAATGCTGAGATGTCCGAGTCTAAGAACGAATGGAGTGTGAGAGAGAAGAGAGTTTATATCTCAAGTTTCTGGTTCAGAGGGCTAATAAGGAAGTAGAACACGCATATCCTTAGCTAGTTGTAAATTTGGCAATAATCTCTTCTTTTTGTGCTGTGCTTTTCAGTTTACAAAGTGCTTTCACATACAATATCTCATTTGACTCTCACAATACCCTGTGAGGGATGTGAAGGGGGTATAGTTGGGAAATCTTAGAAACACTCAGACAGGTTGTAATTTTCTCAAGGTCACGTGGCTTTCACGGAGGGGAGAACTTGAAACTAGACCTCCTGACTCGTGGTACAGTGTTTCCTCCAGGGCTCTGTTATGGGGTCAGGAGCTTGGAACTGATGCTGCAGTAACCTTCAAAGAAGGTTCTAGCAATGCATCATTGTTAGAGATTCATCATTACAGGGTAGAGTGATATTACTTGTTATTGATCTGAATGTAATGCATTTCATAAAGTCATATTTGTGCTAGAAATTAAAAAAAAAACGAAATCTTATCTAAAATAGAAATAGACAAAATGAATGGGTAAAGACAGGCTACATGGTATTATTTGCTCTTACTGTTTCCTAGCAATGCAGCATGGGGACAGCTGGTTGTTGAGGCCAATAGCACATGTGTAGACCAAACCAGAACGTGATCTAGGCAAGGGTTCGTGATTTCTAATCCCTGTGGTCTCCTTTGGTTAACCATTTTATTCCAGCAATAGGGATACAGGATGGGGCAGGAAATGTTTCTCTACACCATTCCTATGCTTTCTCCTCCCCAGTCAAATTCTCCCAGGAATCATGCTGAGAAAGACATAGATAAACTGGACCCACCCAGAGGATGGTGGCAAGCTTGGTGAGGGGCCTGGAAAAGAGTATGAAAGAAGGAATAAGAAGTTCCTCCTGGAGGAGGGAGCTCTAGGACTGGGTATATATGATTATTGCCCCTCATAGGGTCAACTCTCAGATCTTCTCTTGAAACTTTAAACATTCTTTGTGTGTTGCTGTTTAACAGATCACACTCTAAGTACAAATTTGCTTACTTTTCTGTCTCTCCTGTCTCACCACGAGTTCCTTGTGTGACTCGGTTTTATTCACCCCTAAATCTCTAGCATATTTAGGGATATATAATTCCTCAAATACTAGTATGAGACCTTAATAAGTGTTTATGGGTTTTAATTTGAATATTGGATTGTTGGGAAGAGGGGGCAAACTTGTCTGTGTGACTCCAGATGACAAAAATGGATCAGGGTAGATATGGAGAGGGACATTTATTGTGGCCTATTCTACCACTTTTTGCATCTATATTTAGACATGGGTAATAATGCTACTTGTAAAGAGTAAATGAGATAATTTTGTAAAATGCTTAGCATACTGTCTGGGGCATAGTAAGTACTCAAAGTTTTCTGTTAATATTACTATTATCCAGTGGCCCTTTTAAATTCTGTTGTAAGTTTTCACGGATGCCATGGCTTTGGTCTGAATATCCCTTCCTCGCTCTTTCCCTTCCCTTCTCCTTCCCTCTCTTTCTTCTTTCAACTATTACTCTTCCTATCTTTCCACTCATCAATCCATTTATCTATCCAACCACTGAGTGTCCATCCACTCATCCTCTCATCTGTTCTTTCATCCAGTCACACCAGTATTAATTAATTACCTACTTAACCCATCCAGTCATCTTTAATTGGGTGGCTGTGATATAGTGAAAAGTGCCTTAGATGTGGTCACATCCATACCCTATCATTTGAATCCTTCTATGGTGTTGTCCGTAATAGAGAGTGGGGGACGTTGATACTGGTGTTTTGTGTGGCTGAGAGGTGGACTATGGTCCCTGTCTAAATGACTTTTCATGGGTACTTCTGAGAGCCAGTGAGGTCTGTGGTCCCCATCAGGGCACTCAGGAAGCCACTTAAAGCAGCAGTATCTGAGCTGCAATGTGCACATTTACAATTAGATGGTATTATTCATCACAGTAATATTTTATTTAGAGAAACCAATAAAGCAGATGGAGACTGCTGAAGATGTGACTATTTTAGCTGGCATGTTTGTTCAGCAACTGGCACAATAAGAGAGGTGCAGAAGAGCAGACGAGATGGAAAACACCAATTATTTTAATTTTCTTGAAGAAAGGAACTGAGACCACAGTTTTGACCTTCACAAATCAGAAAATTACTGGATTCTAGGAAATTCAAGATGATCATGGGACACTTGGCAGAGCAGGAAAAAAGATAGACTGTGGCTTTTATATTTGACTGCAGCTGAGTTAATTGAAGTGAAATATGTACAGGAAGGGGAGTGATCCTGATAATGTAGTAGAAAGAGCTGGGTTTGGTGTTATTTATATCAAGATTTGGATTCCTCCTCCTCTATCTACTAGCTGTGCATCCTTGGGCAAGTCATTTAATCTATCTGAGCTTCAATTTCCTTAGTGGTAGATGGGAGATAATAATACTATTATATTATTCAATGAAGATTAAAATGAGAGAATGTTGATAAAGCAGCTGGCAGAAAGCTATATGCAGCTATACATATCGGTTTCCTATTGGTTCCAACGTGTGTGCTGATCAGGTGACACTTGGAGGATTCTGTTATCTTCTGCACAAATGCTATGATAGTTTAGCATGTGCTCTGAAGAGTGACCAGGATGAGAGACTTGAATTCATGTCCTGTGTCCAGGTGAAAGGAGATAAAATATGTAATCTGGAAGAGGAGAAATTTAGGGGAGATAATAGTGGGATCTTCAAAGACTGAACAGTGTTGAGGAAAGAGGGTGTAGACATACTGTATATGTTCTCTAAGAAACTGATGAGTTAAAGCTACAAGAAGATACATTTTAGCTCAAATATGGAAAAATAAATAAACAAACAGAAAACTTTCTACCAGTGAGTCCAAGTGAAGGGAAGGGGAAAGTCTGCTCAGAAGAGGAGATGAATGAGCTGGGACTTGAAAGGCAGGGGTATCCTAGACAACCTGGGTGGTTCTAGGGTGTCATTTCAGTCAGAGGAACATCAGATGCAGAGGCACGGCGGGGTGAAACAGCAAGCTGTACATGGGGAGCCATGCTCTGTGAGCAAATTCTGGAACTTGGATTCAGTGGAAGTTGGGGCGTGTGGCAGAATGTGACAGGTAGGCAGGGATCATGGGAGATTTAGAGTTTTTTCTGAGATAATGGAATGTTTTAAGCTGGAGAATGATGTGATGAGATTTGCTTATCATAACAGAAACAATAATGACAAACAGGACAGCCACAACAGCCACTTCTAGCTCTAGCATTCAGTGTGTGATATTGAGCAAGTCATTTTAAGTCTCCAAGACACCGGGGTAAAATGGAGTTAGTAACCTTGCCTTGCTTTCTTCTTGGGTTTACCTAAAGACCCAGTGTATCATTGATGTGGAAACATGAGAAAATTGCAAGTGCCCTGCCCAGTTACAGAGCTATTGTTTTATTGCTCTTTTCCCTCATTCCTGATGAAGGTGAGGAGGATGACAACAGGTTGAGAATACGTCTTCCTTCGAGATCTTCCTTCCTTTTCTGCAGCTTTTTTGCCTTGACTGTCCTCAAACAAACCACAGCAATGCCTTGTTTCTCCATCTCACTTTGTAGACCAAAAATGTGCTGGCCCTTCCCCTCCTCATGGTCTCTGTCTCTCCCTGCTGTGCAGCTGGGACTTGGGGTGCTTGTGCTGTGTAAACTGTGAAGTGCTGTCACACTGGACGCTGCTGTATCCACATGTCCAACAGAACGCCCATCTTACAGTATCATAAAATGAAGCCTGAGAAAGATCGAAAATATGCTATGGTTGCTAGCTCCTCCATCTGTAAGTTGTGGATTGAGTCCCTAACTCCCAAGACCATTGTAAGGGTCAAATGAGATATAGTAAAATGCCTGGTATATAGTATATTCAATAAAAAACAAAACAAAACAAAACAAACTATAGGAAGCAGTAATCATTTAGTGGGCCATACATATGAACATATTTATATATATTTTAATTATGTGTATATGTATTATATAGGCAGGGACTTTTGTTGTTTGAATTAGAAATGAAATCAAGAAAAAAGAAGCACTGGATAAACCAGAGTTCACCATTCAGTGACCGTGGTGTTTCTTCAATACTGAGACAGGACTCAAATGTTGCATTAGCACGCACCCCAGTCCAGAGTGCTGCCTTTTTTAGGCCAAGCTATAAAGACTTTTGGAGGCACAACCTCAGCAAAGTCATAGAGGTGGGCACTGAGCCTGAGGAACATCAACACATCCTCCAACAACAGGCCATGGGTTCTAGGTCAAGGTGTCAGCTTCTAAAGGCTCCTCATGGCTCAGCCATCTTGTTAAACTCTTGACTGCTTTATTTTCTTGCAAAGATGTTGTATTGCATCATCTCCACTTGCTCCCATTGTGGATTGGTATGAAATTCAGGACCAGAGCCTCCCCTACTCTCCAGGTGCATTTGGAGACGGACTTTGAGATGCCACTTCTCCATAGAAATGGCTCCTGATCTCTCTGGACTGGTCCTGCCAGAGGCAGAGGCCTGGCCCTGCACAATGACAAGGCTCTTCGAGCTCTGATGATGAGTGGCTGCGGGGTGGGAGTAGGGGTCACCCCTAAGAGGGGTACTGACTGCTTGCTTCCTCAAGGTTACTTTCAGGGTATCTCTAACTTCAGCTTATAGAGGGGGCATCTCCAACATCAGCCTATATAACTTCTTACCATTTTTAGAGATATTTTCCCTTGCACAATTCTGATTTTGATAGAACTTATAAGAGTCACAGTGTTCGCTTCAAGATTATATAGTAACAGTATTATATAGCAGAATGATTTGGGTAGTTAAAGTTAGACCAACACTGGAGTTTGAGTCTAGGATCTACTCCTTATTAACTTACGATTCTGGGAAATTCTCTTAACCTCTTTATACCTCAGTTTCCACAACTTTAAAATGAGAATGATAGCACCAACTTTCCAGAGTTTTATTTTATTGTCGTATTTCCAAAGCATTCAAGATAATTGACAAGCAGTTTAACTCTTTCCCACATACTGTCTCAAATACGTTAAGGATAGAGTATATTCATAGCAGACAACAAAGTTTATTAAAACATTGCTTTCTCCTTCACTCCATTTCTCAGTCTTTCACACATCACAGTTTCCCCAGAAACTTTCTCCTTCTGGACACCAGTTGTGCCCAGGCTTTCTCATAGAAACCAGCTTGTGTAAGCTCTCTGGTCTCCCTTTCCTCCTATTCCTGGCTTTCCTGAAAAAAGGAGGGCCCTGAGGCGGATAGTGCAAACAAGAATCCTTCCACCGTAGGAGAAGGGAAGGGAGTAGGGTGAGGGGAAAGGTCACAAACACAACTCAGGTAACTGGATGGAGAGTGGAGAATCTGCTACCACAATGGAAAGCTAGGAATAAAGGGATGAGGAGGACCACATTCCAAGAAAAATGCTCAGCCCTGACCTCCTCTCCCACTCACCTTGAAATCTGTTCAAGCAAAGACTAAGGAGGTGGAGGGAGATCCTTCGACTGTGAGTCATTAGTCTAGCCCATGAGCAGGTGGAAGAATCATCCATAAGGATCCTGGCTGTGAGGTGTTGTAGTGTGGACCACAGTGGATGGGAGCTTGGGGAGGGGGGCAGGTTTGAAAGATGCTGGCCAAGGCGTGAGCTCCCTCCTTCATCAGAGAACTGAACACTAGAAAGATCTCCTGCCCCTGCCGGGCCACCTGAAGAACTCTCACATGTGTCTGCAAGAGAGTCAGTGTTTGGATTCCTGCACCCAGCAGCCATTGTGTGCAGCCTGAAAAGCTCAAAACGGAAATGATCACAACTGAATCCAGATAAGTAAGAGAAACTTATTTTGTGCTGTCTTCCATTCCCTACTTTAAGTTATGGGCATGCATCCCTCTTCTCTACCTCCTCAACAAGTTGCAAGGCTAGCCCTTGTGGACAGGGGTTGGGGGGAGCATTGAATAGGATACAATAGTGATTGAAGTTGGAAACTAGGTGGGGTGTTTTTAGACCCCAAAGCAACCAGACTAGTATGGAATCTGCCAAAGATGTCATTCAGGGCTGGGAAAGGGAAATTTACAACATGGTTGAAAGTGGTGATTAGAGAAAAAATAAAACCTGTTTGTGCCCTGCTGAGTTCAGACTGTTCAATAAGCCAGTTATGTTTGATAAATTTTCTTTTATCCCTAATACAACAATACAGGTGAAAATGTTCTGTAAATTGGAATGTACTATACAAATATTAGTTATGATGAATAGTCATTACAAATAGGAGTAGAGAAATAACATGAGAGTTTTCTTGATTTCTCTCAATGTTATTTTAGAAATCAAAAGCATAATTCCTGGTCTGGAGTGAGACAGAATTAAACAGTGTTTCAAAACACCTAGCACATGGCCACCGGGGAGCAAGGCAAGGAGATGCTTTCTGAATTTGGCTCAGGGTTCTGGCAGGGTGGGGGTGTCTAATTCCACATCATCCCTATGACTTCACTATGTCTGCAGACACCCAGGACCCTCTGACTCTTTCTTTTTCTCTTATTCTTTTCTCAGAGCAGTAGCCAAATTTTGTAATTATACTTCTGAAATGCTTTCATTATTAATCCTGTCTCTCCGCCTCTATTTACATGATAAAAACAACCCAGTGTGTGTCAGATACTGTTCACATCTCACGCCGTTCACATAATGTAGGTACTACATTATCCCCACTATCCAAATGAGAAGACAGCCTCAGACAGGGGAAATCACTTACTCAAGCTCCCATGGCTAGTGAGTGGCAGAGGGGACTCTTGACTTGAAAACCTCGTCTCAGCCCAGTGGTTCCCTATGTGCATTCTCTCCATTCCCATCCATCTTCCACGCTGCTGCCAGAGTGTTCATTCCAAGTCTGGTGGTGTCCTTGTCCCGATTCAAGCCCTTGAAGGGCTGTTTAATGCCCTTAGACAATTTCCACTTCTTCAGCTTGGTGGTCAAGGCTGTCCCTGAACTGACTCCAACCTCTTTCAGGCTCCACGGCCCTCAGAGCGCTGGACCGCACGATAGCTTCTGGATACCCCTGCATTTTTCCAAACTTGTCCTTCTGCCTGGACACCTGATGGGCATTCTTTGTCCTTCTCCAGTACTGGAGAAATGCTGTCTAAGCGCTGCCTGACCCACACAGTCCACTCCAGTTCCCAGCTAGAGGCGGTTATGTGTGATGGCTAAAGCAGAGCCTCAGAAGCGATAGATCTGCGTTCTTAAGTGCAAATTCAGCCTGTTCCTAGCTGGATGAACTAGGGCAATTTATTTAACCTCCGTGAGTTTTGCTTTCCTCATCTGTAAAGAAGAGTAATTATAATATAGGGTATGTGAGGATTTACTCAGCTGATGCAGGCAAAGTGCCCCACATGGTGCCCAGATCATTCTAAGCCCTTCGCTCATTCCTTCAGTCTTTATGGAGCATTTTGTATGTCAGGGATATGCTAGGTTCTAGGATTACAATGATGAACAAGCCAAGTCTATTCTCTGCTTTCATGCAGTTTACAGTTCAATTGATGAGAAGGACATTAACAAAGCAAACAAGTATTTGGGATGCTTTCTGAGAATGTTCTCTGAGATGAGGCTAGGTGGTATGGGGGCTACACTGTCTTTCATAATGTGTAATCCTGGGAGCTAGGCATTACTACCCCAATTTTACAATTGTGGAAACTGAGGCCTGGGACACTTAAAAGATTATTTTAGGATTAGCCAGACAATAAGGTGCAGAGACAAGTTTGGAACCACATTAGACTAATTTCAAGCACTAAATTCTTTCTTCTATAACTACTTACCTTGTGCTATTGATGGGAACCTTGGCTACTCTGAAAGAGTTCTTCTAATTTCTTTCTCTCAATTGATTACATGATTAAATGAATGATAAAGCATTAATTGCTTAAAAGAATAAAAGAAGACCTCACAGACTAACAGAGGAGAGTCCTACTTTATCTTAAGTGGAGGTACCCAGTCAGCAGAGGCCCTTCCCCCATCCCTCAGGGGTGGGAGGCATACTTAGGCCAGGCAGAACCTTAATATTCAAGAGTGTTAGTAAATGTCTTTTGAATAAATGGACAAATATTTCAGTTTTTTGAGTTAGCATCTAAGGAGTTAAAAATAAAGAATGACTTTGTCTCTTCTCCACCATCTAGCCCCAGTTTAACCAAAGCAATACCACTATTACCAATTGCATACTTGGGAGTCCCATGAAGTATTTCTTTATAAATAAGAATTCTGTGCTTAAAAAAAAATAGTTGAAAACCACTGCTCTAAGGGATCAGCTGCCACACGATGGCTCAGGAAGATCCCCAGGTGTCCTGAGCAGGGGAGAAAGGGGGCAGCTGACAGCTGCTCTTTACCTCAAATGCTACTATTCCTCCCCCCAACGCAGGACCTTCTTACTCAGAAAACATGTCTGGCTTATGTTCGGGGAGTGTTTCAGAGTTTACAAAGAGCTTTCACACACATCGTCTCAGCTGATCCCAACAATGACTCCTGAGAAACACACTGAAGAAGTGGGGTCTTCTTCAATTTAAAGATGGGGAAACTGAGGCTGGAAACAGTGCATAGTTACAAAGTTGCACATCCTGGGCTCTGATAGTTGTGCCAGTCCTTGTGCTTCTTCCAGTCTTTGTGGTAACTTTTCACTAAGCAGATTGCACTTTGCTATAAAGTTCTTGAGAAGAAACCCAAGCCGGCAATCTTGCCTGGTCTAGGCTGGGCATGCTCTTCTTTCAGAGCATGTGTGTGAATTGGGGTTGGGGACACTGGAGGGAGAAGAGGGTCACCAAACTGTGGGGTTCAGGAGGGCATTGCATTTCAGAAAAATAACCCCACGTGTGCAAAAATCCTTGTACCTCTGCCGGACAAAGTGGTTTACAGTGAGAAGGGGAGAGTCTAGCCCATTGGGAAATGTGGCTTCCCTTGGGAACTGTTCTGTCCAGACAACTTGGCATTCGTTACGCCTACATTTCCACAAGAACCCAGTCCACCAACTCTCTCTGAACAAAATACAGATAGAATGTTATAGCAGAGAGAGCACTGGATGGGAGTCAGGGAGCCTGGTTTCCACCTTGCCTCCACCATTGAACACTTGGTAACATTCTTTCCCAGAGCCCTTTCTTCATTTGTAACCCTGATGACCTCTCTAATAGTCTATGACTCCAGCAGCCTCTTGCCTTCCTTCTTGCTTCTCTTGGTTGTGATTCACAGACTCAAGTCCACTGGATCAAAAATGTTTGTGTGAGCTAGCTATAAGCTGGCCTTTCCTGGTCCTTGGCTATGAAGGCTTGTGCCGGGACCTGAACTGTCATATGTCATGGGGAATATTTGCTCCTGATGCAGGCCCTTGGAAGGCCAGTTGAATACCTTCTTATGTCTAATGGGCTCTTTCACCCCCTGCTCCTGAGCTAACGGGAAGTCATGGGCCTCCCTGTCCAGAAGGTTAAGACCACACCTCCTTGCCTCAGACCATTTCTTACATGCATGATCAAATCCAGCTACTGTAAATCACCTACACATTCTCTTTCATTTTTTCTCCTGGGGACCTGGCACTGAGCGCAGAGCAATGACTAACTTCAGGGATCAGATTCCTGCTGCTAGGAGGTTAATTAAAATTCCAGGGCCTGGGGTGGCTTTGCTTTCCCTGCTGGGTAGGAGGAGCAGGGTCTAAGTGCAATCAACCCAGCCCCCCTTCCATTCCTTCCCCGGGTCTCTCTGACCTGGAGGATAGGTTCAGATGAAGAGAGAGGGATGACAGTGTAAATGGGTGAAGTTAAGAGAGGGAGAGAGAAAATACAGACCAAGTGACCAATGCATAGAGATGGTTCCCTCCTACTCTATTGGTGGTGTCCACAGTTGGGCAACATCACTTAGAAAATAACCTGGCCTGAAAGAGCAAGAGCTTGAAGACTGTTCATGTCGTTTGACCCAGGGATTCCTCTTCCTCAAACCTGGCCTAAGGACCTGATCAGCAATGGAAATAGAGATTTATGCACGAGCATGTTTATCACAGGGCTGCTTATTATAATAATGAATATTGGAAATAACCTAAATGTCTGATTTGGGATTGGTTATATAAATTATGACTCTTCTATACAGGATGGAACATTCTGGAGCAATTTAAAATGATGTTTAGAAAGGCATTTTCATGGCATGGGTAAACACTTATGATGTAATGTGAAGCAAAATCAAGCAGAACAAATTATAGAAAAAAATTATCAGTGATAATATGTAAAGATAAAAATAGGCTTAAATATCCCGGGAAGACTATGTCAATGTGTTATCGGTGGTTGACTCTTGGATGGGATGAAATTTGCTTGAATTTTCCAATTTTTTTCTAATGATCATGTAATTCAAAAGAGAGGATAAAATTAAAGAGAACTAAAGTGCTATTTTCTCTCTGGAAATCATGAATGCTCTAGACTTCTGTTGGGCCCTTGGGTCTGTGAGTTTGGCCAAAAGGCAGCAGGCTCTTGGTTCTATCAACAACCAAACCAGAAGAGTCCTATATTTAAAGGCCAGATACAGATGGTATCAGTGGTAATATTCTGAAAGCTACAGAATCATCTTCTCTAAGAAGCCTTTCCTGGCTCAAGTCGGGCACTTCTTCCTGTTCCCTGATCCCTCAAATGGCCCAATTGTGCTTTACCATCTAAAGAATTTTGTGGCATTTCAGGGATGGGAGAGATCTTAAAGATCATTTAACTCATTCATTCATTCCCTCATTCATTCATTCTATACTTAGTGCCTAGCCTGGCGCCAGGTGCTCAATAAGTATTTACTGAAAGACTGCTAATTGATCCTAATTAGTGCCAATAAGTAAATATTGTAACTATTTTGGGAGTTGTTTTCAAGCTTAGCTTTCTAGGCAGATGTCTCCCTTTGGGGCTGACTCGTGCCCTGCTGGCTTTCTTGGACTTCTGAAGCATGCTCATCCCTGGCTACTTCCATGTTTTGTCCTTAAAGTCAACTGTTGCCCTGGCTTCCAGAAGTCCCACTTTGCCTGCCAAACTCAGCTTACTCCCCGTGTTCCTGCCACATTGGTTTCTTCCTGGGCTGGTCCTTAGATCCAGCTTCTCCAACTCTGTCTGTCTTCTGTGGCAGATGCCTGGTCATGCTTTGCCATGTCTTGGGAAATGAAAGACAATAGAGCTGTTTCAGCTTGGACCACCTGGAGGGGTGTGCATCTTGCATCCCATCCTCTTTCTCTACCCCAGCATGGGCTGCTCTTTCCCATCCCTGACATGGCTCTTACGATCACTCCTGCTTTAACACTTACATGAACCTCTGTCCTGAGCCTAGGCTTAACTTCCTAGCAACAAATTTGTCTGAGAAAGTGGCCAAGGAAAGAGTGGAGAGTACTGGGAAGAGCTGGGGCTTGGACTTAGGCAAACAAGTGTGAGTCCTTGACAGCTGTGAGACCTTAGGAAAGTGATTGCCCTGCAGCTGTGGTTTTTGCCAAGTGGCTTCCATTTACTCTCTTTTTGGTAACTTATATTCTGCACCCAGTTACAATGTGTGGGTTTTTTTCCACACACCACCAAGAAATTTTCTGACACCAGCTGGGTGTCCAACAATTCAACTCAATTCTGACACTATCTACCCAAAAATAACATCAGATTTCTCAGGTTAGGGCTCAGTCCTACAAGACTGCCCTCCCCCAATTTGAATGTCAATTGCAAGTCCGGGTTGTCACCTGTGCTTCTCACTGGCTACAGACTGGAGGTTCCAATGACCACCTCCTTGGGTTCGATTAATTTGCTAGAGTAGCTCACAGTACTTAGAGAAACATTTTCCTTACTAGATTACTTGTTTATTATACAAGAATATAACTCAGGAACAGCCAGATGGAAGAGATGCATAGGGCAAGGTATGGGGACAGGGCTCAGAGCTTACGTGCTCTCTCTGAGCATGCCACTCTCCCCAAATCTCCATGTATTCACCAGCTCAGAAGCTTTCCAAACCCAGTTCTTTTGTTTTTTTATGGAGGCTTCATTACATAGACATGATAGATTAAATCATCCACCATTGGCGATTGATTTAACCTCCAGCACCTCTCTCCTCTGGGAGGTCAGAGGGGTAAAACTGAAAGTTCCAACCCTCAAATCACATGGTTGGTTCTCCTGGCAACCAGCCTCCATCCTAGGTTCAGACCAAAACCTACCTTATTAGCAAAACAAAAGACAACTTTATTGTTCCTATCACTTAGAAAACTCCAAGGGTTTTAAGAGCTCTGTGCCAGAAATGGAGATTAAGACCAAATATACATTTCTTATTATAAATCACCATATCACAGCAAAGGCCCCCTGACTTTCCCCTGGGGACTGCCCTTTTCCAAACTGTTCCTCCAGGAGGGAGCACGTGACTCAACCCGTCAGCACAGAGCCTTCCTCTGGCCACAGTGATGGGCTTGTGCACACTCAGAGCCACTGAGAGGAAATGAGAATTTTGGTAATACTTTTTGAAATGAGAATCTCAGTTTTTCCTATGGGTCCTGAAACTAAGAGAATGCAGGAGCTGCAGCTGTTACTGCTAACCTGAAACTTAGGACTGAAGCCAGTCCAGCAAAAGATGAATCTAAGAGACAGAGAGTCAAGGGCCCAACAGGAAAGATGCATTAGAGATCTCATTAAAGTCAAGATCCCACAGGAAATGGATGGCTTGCTTGAACTAGATAATATAAGGAAGGTTTACTAATGGGACCATTCGCTGTAGGCAGAGGTGCAGGGTGCCCAACTACCTAGTGCAAAAATACTGTGGGGACCCAGGACCAGTAACAGTGGAGCTGTTACCACCTCTAGGTCCAAAGGATGTGGGAAGGAATAGTGACCAGAACCTCCCTGCTAGGAGAGGGTCATGCAGAGAGGGCCACCTTGAGAGAAACAGTGACCTCAGATGGAGGGATATAGCAAGCCTGGGGTGACCCTGCAGGGAGGGAACCAGGGAAATAAATACCCTGATCTCCCTTTGCTCTCTCCCTCCAAACTTCTGTTGGCATTTCCCATTGGCTGAACCCGCTGGAAGCCAGAGATTGAGGAAGCCTGTTGATGTGGTCCAGACAGTGCAGGCTCCTGGGACAAAAGGCAGGGAAAGAAGGGAAACTGTTCGGCACAGGCCTGAATCCAGTCCTACCCCTAGAGCCCTCAGTTTACATGAGCCAGTAAATTTTCTCCTTACATAAGTCAGTTGGACTGGGCTTTCTGTCCTTTATGTCCAGGAGAATCCCAATTTATACAGTGGTTTAAATAAGCTTCAGTTTCTTCCTTTGCACTTTTTTATTTTCACCATTTATTTTTAATTTTTTTGTGGTAAAATATCTATAACATAAAATGTACCATTTTAACCATTTTTAAGTATACAATTCAGTGGTGGTATTAATTCCATTTATAATTTGTGCAACTGTCACCACTAGCTAGTTCCAAAAGTTTTTCATCACTCTGAACAGAAACTCTGTACCTATTAAGCAATAACTCCCCATTGCCCCTTCCCCCAGCCTCTAGTAACCTCTAATCTACCTTCCTTCTCTATGAATTTACCTATTCTAGATATTTCATGTAAGTGGAATCATACAATGTCTTTCCTTTTGAGTCTGGCTTATTGCACTTAGCATACTGTTTTCAAGGTTCATCCATGTTGCAACATGTATCAGAACTTCATTCCTTTTTACTGCTGAATAATATTCCATCATATGGATATACCACAAGGTTTATCCATTCGTCTTTTGGTGGACACTTGGGATGTTTTTACCTTTTGGCTATCATGAATAATGCTGTAATGAACTCTTCTGTATTTTAAATGCCTACCATCAGAAGAGGAGCTAAGGATTAAAGGAACTGATGGTAATAAAATGCATGGTGCCTTGTGATGGGAGCTCACAGAATGTAGTTAGAGCTATTGCTATTGTGTGTCAGGGTACACTGTCCATTCAGGAGCCATCTCTTCTAAGACTGGCCCCTACACAGCCTGTGCAGGAGCAAAGGGGGCGAAAGAGTGAAGTCACTGATTTCTGGAGTGTGGAGACCTATCCACTTAGGGTGTTATTTTTGAAAATACCAGAAGCCCATAGTAACCTAGTAATTAGACTGGCAGTGTTGCCAGCATTTGTTTAATGGTTGAGTGATCAGAAGTTTTCTTTTTTTTTTTCCTTCTCCTGTCAACTCTGGCTGATTAGAAAGGCATGCGAATCTTTTCTTACACATAATTTTCCAAGTCTGAAGTGAGAAATTGAACTGAACTCAATTACAGCAGCCAATCTAATGTACTTAATTGCACACAGGAGCTAGGAATTTGAAGGCTTCCTTGGAGGACAGGTATGAGCAAAGTGGACTTGGAATTATTGATGTCACATCCACATGTGGGTGTGCATGTGGTCTCGAGGGCACCCACACCTCTCCCAAGCACACATTTGTGTGAACACATTGATGAGATGCAGATGCTGTAAGATCACCTCCTTTGAGATGGTGGCACTTCCTCTGGTGGTTTGGCTTAGAATTTACAACCACTTTCAAGTGTTAATTCAGAAGCCTGCATGAGTTTTAAAAAATATGTCTCCCCCATGAGGAACTGCAGCAAAACTAATGAAAAGAGGTGAAGCAAAGGAGAAAAGCTGATTGCAGAGCAGAGCCTCTTCACCAAAGGGGAGACAATGAGCAGGACCAGCTGAAACCATGCTGCTCCTCAGCAGCAGTAAATGGCAGCATCATGGAGTTCATGAAAGCTACAGTGCACTGTAATCAATATGGCGGCCCCATCCTGGGGAGCTGATCATCTTCATAGTGATGATCGTTTACTGAGCACTTCCTGTGTGCTGGATACTGTGCCTCTGCTTTTCAAACATTACGTGGAGTGTTGAAAACAGTCCCCCATGACGAGTGGTGTTATTCCAGTTTTACCGATGAGGACATCGAGGTTCAGAGGGTAGAAAGACTTGCTTGAGTGAGTGATTGCGTAGAATTAGACATCAGGTCTGAGCCAAAGCCTGGGATTGTTGCATTATGTCCCAGTGTCACAGCAGAACTCCAGAATCCACAGGGCAGAGACTGCCAAGCAAGGCAAAAACACTCATCTGTTCCTCTTTCTTGTCCCCTCCCTGCCTTCTGCTTCTGTTTTCACTTTCCTTACTCCTCATCCTTCATTTTCCTCTCTTTTTCATCTCCATCCTTCTGCCACACCACCCTCTATTTTTCTTTCTCCCTCCCCATTCTCATCAAGTTTTAGTCAAGAACTGGCCATATGGTTGTCACTCTGAAAACAAAAAAGGGTCCCCAGGAGAAAAAATTTTCCTTCGACATCACTGTGAGCTGTAAAGTTGGCAGGAGCCACTGAGGGTGAGTCATGAAACTCTGAAGGGCATCAATGAGCAGCCTAAGACTGAAGGAGCCCTTGGGCCATACCTGGGGCCTGGGACCATGCCCCAATTCTCTGGCCTGGGATGTAACTCACCAAAGGGGCCAGGGAAATGTCTTTAACTTGCAGCAGTGGGTGCTGCCCAAATCCAGGGACAGTAGGGAGTTGAGCATCATATGGAGAGAGGAGGGAGTTGAGTTGGCTTGGTGAACAAGGAGGAGAGCAGCCATAAAGAACCAGGGCGTGGAGCCAGGAGACAAGAATATGAGCCAGGGAGACAAGAGCAGTAAAGTGACGTGAAAGCCAGTCAGCAAGAGGGTGGTTCCAGGTGAGCCTGGCCTTGCTGCCAGTGACTAGTTCTGATGTGCCCAGCTCTCCTTGGCATGAGGTACGGCAGGGCTGTGCCATGTCAAGGCCCAGGAAGAGGGTCACTGTTATCTGTTCTTTGGCAGTACCACTGTCCCCTACTGTTAGGTTTTACCTGCTTTGGTGAGTCTGACCATGAGGTCATCAAGGCAAGAACCAATTAAAAATACTATCCTATTTTTATAGATGATAAAACCAAGAGTCATGGGTATCAAGGATCTTGTTCAAGGTTGCAGAATGAGGTAGTGGAAAAGTTGGAATCAAATCTAGAAATTCTTCCCACTTGCCCAGGCTGCTTGGTGCCCTGTTTGAAGGTCAGGTGGAGTGGTACGTAGAGACAAGCACAGGCCTACCGCCGGCCAGACTGATTTCAAAACTTATTAGTTATGTATGTATTTCCATTCTCCACATTTTTCTGCTGTTTCAGACTCTCTTTTTCCATCCTGTGGTCTGCTTTATACAAGCAAATACAACAGAATTCACTGAAGGGGAGCTGCTCCTTGGGTCTTGAAAGCCTGATCCCTGTTAGCCACTCTGAGTATATAGAAGGCAGCCTGACAGCATGGACCTCGTGGGAGGGAAGCCTGAACACTGCCTGGAAGAGCCTAATTATACCCCGAGAATAACTTTCACCCAGAGGGATCTGGGCCTCCAATGATGCGTACGTGTGGCAGAGAGCATTTTCCAAGTGAGAACTTGGACACTGTAAAAACAAAATGGAATGATTAGGGAGGCGCTGGACCATGGGAGTGTTTTCCTTGAGCACGTCTTTGAACCTTGCAGCAAAGGTGACCCTCTCTCGGGCACTGACAGCCTTTTTGGAACAGAGGAAACAAGCTAAGTTCTTTTTAATGTATATTAAATTGAGCCTGTCAACCTTGACAAAGTCCCTTTAAGTAGATGGTCACTAAGAGAACAGCCTGCCCAGGAGACACGCTGCTCGGGAGGCTGTGTAGATGGCACTCCCTCCCACGACTTAGGCTGAACAAAATCTCGCTCTCTCCCTCTCTCTCTTCTTTCCTTTCTTCCTTCTTTAATAAAAGGTTTCACCTGTTTGTGATCACAGTCCAAAACCAGCGCTGAGGACTTAATATGTAGTCTCTGATGTAGTGCTTACAGCACTCCTGTGAAACGGGTTTGATTTTATCATCATTTTACAGAAGGGGGAAGCAAGGCTCCAAGAGATGCTGTGTCACAGTCAATAGCTTCTAATCAGTTAGTCTGACTTGTATGCTTAGGCTCTCAATATCTTTGGATATTATCATGCTAACAAATCAAACTGTTTCCATTCGCTATACGTTCTTCCAGCCCTTGCCCATGTGTATACAGAATTTTTACATAATTGGAATTTTAATTATTGTACAGCTATAGTTCAGTGCTCTTTTAAGACTAGGTTTCATTTTTATCAAAGTAATGCATACATTTTTAAAAAGCCAAATAGTGTAAAATGCATGCCTTAGAAAACACCAATCCTTGGTCTGCCTCAGTCTCTTCTAACTGTTGCTTCTGGTATTGATCTCCACAGCACTAAATGCTATGTTTACTTTTCTATTTCTTGATTTATCAGTTTAAGATATTGACTTCCTTGAGCTGTAGGAGGACCTGCTGTATCTCCTTTTGCTTCCCTTCCATACCACCAGCGTAGTTATACCAGACTTTGATCCCTAAGTCGTGAGGTCTTCTATTATGACTGTGGGTATTGTGCAGAGTCAAGTAGTGTTTCCTTTCCTGTATTATATTCTGTCTTTTAAAAGGTAATAATTACCTTGCCTTTCCATTTGCATACTTTCCTCTAATCTATCTCTAATTTTCCCCACATGTTTCCACATCTCTGTGACTCACCTTCAGTAATTTTTCTATAAGCTCAGACATATCCAGTTATTATTTTTTTTCCTAGAAGTTATCGCTCTGGAGCCATCTCTCCTCCTGTTCCAGTCTGAACTGGTTGCTTTCCAGGATGGCTGCACAGCTAGTGTGTGGGGTCTTCTTTCCATTATCATCCTGGGAAGTCCTTTTGTGGCTCTCTGGTACTGATTTCTCATTTCCTGTAGCCCATGGCTTCCTATGTTGTGATTCACATTTTTTTTTTTTTAAACAATTCTTTTTTTTTTTTTTTTAATTTTATTTATTTATTTTTCCCCCAAAGCCCCAGTAAAGAGTGGTATGTCATAGCTGCACATCCTTCTAGTTGCTGTATGTGGGACACGGCCTCAGCATGGCCGGAGAAGCGGTGCATTGGTACATGCCCGGGATCCGAACCTGGGCCGCCAGTAGCGGAGCACGCGCACTTAACCGCTAAGCCACGGGGCCGGCCCTGTGATTCACTTTTCAATTTACTTTCCTAAGAAATGGTATATGAGTTATAAAATTTTTTGAGTCTTTGATTCTCTTATTCCTCACTTAAACTTATGTAAGTTTGACTGGATATAAATTTCTAGTTTGAAAATGATTTTCTTTTGGAATACTGAAAGCAATTCTCCATTGTCATCCAGGTGGGAACTTGTCATCCAAATTCTAGTCTTAGCATTGAGAAATCTGAGACTCATTTGATTACAAATTCTTTGTATGTGACTTTTTAGTTCCTCTGGAAGTCTAGGGATATTCTCTTTATTCTTTGAGTTCAGAAATTTCATCGTGATGGGACAGGGTGGGTCTTTTTGCATTTATTGCATTCAGAACTTGATGGATCCTTTCAACTGGACACACTTGTTCCTTAGTTCTAGGAAATTTCTTGTCTCACATTGATTTATGGTGGGAAGATTCTCTAAAGTTTGACCTATTCTGTTTTATTCTACAGTGAAGAAAGGATGTCAATTAATGTTTATGGAACAGCTACTATGTGTCAGTCATTGAAATAGAGACTTTACATGTGCTAGTTATTTTATCCTCAGAGAAAACCTTCAAGACAGCTGCTGGCATCACTATCTTATTGGCGAGAACTCTGGGACTCGGAGCAGTAGAATCATTTGTCCACAGACACCCAGCTATTAAACATTGCAGTCAGAATTCAATCCAAGTCTGGACAACTCTGTACACTAAACGAGAAATTCCCCAACTGTGTTCCTTGGAACACTAGTATCTCTTATGTTTCTGTAGTTTAATGTGTTTAGGAAATGCTAGGATAAATATATGTCTCAGTTACAGGATTTCTCAGAGTTGTTGATATCCTAATCTGCGTTGTGAGTCTCTAAGGAGGAGATTGTGTAATGCACCATTTCCCAAAGTAGATGGATGTGATGTTGAAGCTGTGCCTTGAAGGGTAGGTAGAATTTGAGTAGGAGACGTTAGATCTGGTTGCTGGCTAACTGGCCGCAGGGGCAATGGACTCTATGGGCCTGCTATGAGTCTCTCCCCTATTCTACTCCTCCTTGTCACTCTCTCCCCGACACCCCCCCACAACCTTGCCCACCTTGCTCACTTGGCACCAATCACAGTGCCCTTTTGTTTCCCCTGTTTCTTGATTACTCAACAACCATACTGGCTGTCTTTCAAATCAATGGAAGCCTCTTTCTGCCTCGGGACTTTCCAATACACTGCTCTCTCTGTCTGGAGTTCTCTTCACCTTCCTCATCTCCTCACACCTCCTTATCCTTCAGAGCTCAGCCTAATGACAGTTTCCTCAAGGAAAACGTTCCTGAACATTCTGATTAGGGTCAGTCTCCCTACATTATGCTCTCAAAGTATATTGTACTTCTGTACAACATATATCATTTGCACATGATATGCAACATATTAATTGCATTCATTTAATGATTTTTTTTGTTTGTTTATTTGTTTACTCTCTGTCTTCTTTCTATAGACTCTTAAGATCCTTCTGGGGCAGGGATCATGTCTGTCTTGCTTATTACCTTATATGTCTAGAACTGAGAGTGGTGCCTAATGTATGCCAGGTGCTCAAGAAACATTTTGCTGAGTGTTTGCATGAACGATCAAGTGGATGAATGAAAAAAGGTACTTCATTTGTCATCATCATTAATAATGATGCTAATTAATGAATTTTGCTTAAAATGGTAGTTCTTGTTAGAGTTCCAATAGCCCAATTCTGCTTCACAGTAGGTCTGCAATGAGACAAGGAAATAATGTAAAACATAACCTCAAATCTGATGAATATTCCATGAAACAAAATCCTAATTAAAAAAAAATTCATCTCTGTTCTGTGCATGAATTATTTTGCTAACAGGTATCTCAGCATGAGACTGCATCCACCCCAAAATACTGAGCCTCAAAAGCATATTCAAGCAGTTCTTCATGAGTCCTGTAAATCAAGCTCTCATCACAGAATCAAGAGGGTAAATGAATATTCTCTTTTAAAGAGTGAAAAAGCATAATGCTTGGAATAAAAAGAGTCAGGTTAGATATTTTTAAGCGCTCATTTTTCTCGGTTTGGCTGGCTGAGCAGGTAACCTGCCCTGGTGTCCTAGGCCAGTGTTCCCATAGTCCATGAAATTTGTGATTCTACTGAGATGGGGTATTCTGGTAGCTGTGCCTTCCATTTTACCATAGAAGGCTTCTGGGAAGACTAAATAGCATAAAATCCCCCAAAGCATCTGGCATAATGCCTACCCATGCAATAAATGCTAGCTCGCTTGTCCTTCCTGTTCCCCATCTGGCCCCTTCTGCCCTTACTTCATTGATTGATTATTTAGCTCTTCCTGTGGGTACCTCCACCCTAAACAGTAGACATTTTAAGGGTGATAATGATGTCTTATTCATCTCTACGTCCCCAGCCTTCCTACGATGTCTGACACACACGGGACACTCAATAAATATTTATTGATGAGGAGTGACTGATCCCATCAACAGCCCTGTAAAGTGAATGTGGGACCTTTCATTATCCCCCATCACACAGTGGAGGAAACTGAAGCTCAGATAATTCATGCGACTTATTTGCATGAGGATCCAACTGATGATCCCCAACCAGTGCACACTCTTAATTAAGGATGACATTCACGGCCCTGCACAACCTCACCCCTGCCTACCACTCCAGGATTTGCTCCTGCAGGAAAGCAGAACAGCATGTGGCTCTACCCCTATATTGACCGATTGAATAAATGTCAGATGAATGTATTTTGTGTGGCTGGGCCTTTGTTGATTTTGTTCTCTCTGACTGGCAGGTCCTCCTTTTATTTACCTTTCAGTCCTCTGTTGAGGCATCCCCTCCTCCTGGAAGCCTTCCAGGGATAGCACTTCCCTGCTCTGGGGTAGGTCTCCCTGGCTCTATGCACTTATCATCACACTTGCAACATTGCATGGTGGTTGATTACTGGTCTATCCCCAACTGGACTGTGAGCCCTTCTGGGGTAGAAGTGGGGCCCACTGAAGTTAACAGAAGACATGCTGCAGAGTGGAGCTCGAATCTTTGTGAAGAACAATCAGGAACACACTCGGGGACCCAGCCTGGCCCTCCTGGTCCAGTGCTCTCCCCCAGACACCACGCTGCTCCACACATTGCATAATATGAGCATCAGGAGAAAAAATAGATCAAATGGCAGCACAAACCCAAATTGGCAGCCATCCTCAAGATGCTGAGAGGCCGCCCATCTGCTCTCCTCGCGTTCTAAACCCACAGTTGTGCCCTCCACGCTGAGAGAGCTGGCAGCAGCTGGCCTCCTGCTGCGAGTGAAGAAAGAAACAATTTATTACAAAGGACCCTCTCTAAATCAATCTTCGAATCTGCTCCGGCGGTCTAGGAGCAGAGGCAGCTCGCAGGTGCTGTTCTGGCCATACTGCTGCTATCTCTGCATTCCAGCCACGTTTGGCCAGAGCGTCCCCCGGGGCTTGAGGAAGATGCCTGGTATTCATTTCTGGGAGCAATTTTAGAAAATCAAAGATCAGAACATTTGATTCCCTTCAAAACAGACTGGTGCAACTGCTGGGCTGTCCTAGGGCTACAGCCCCCGGGGCCGGCATCTGGGTGATATTCATGGTGCTGGGTGATGGTGTCTGGCCAGTGAGGTCTTTTATGGAAACTGGTTTCCATGCCTGATGCCTCCAAATATCAAATGATGTCTCTGGCAGCCACATCTGGGAACATGTCTTCTATGCGGATCACTTAACAATATCCTTATCCTCAGGGTTGGGCCTTGTAGGCTAGATCCTGATCCAGTACTCTGTAGGAAGTTAGCCTGAGGTTGGGGGTGCAAGTCAACCCTGATGGGTCAATGTGGATCTTTTCTAGAGGTCAAACTCGCTCTACTTGGAGCCCAAGTTGAAGGTGTTGGCCTTCTGCAGCCCTGAGTTTCATACATGATCTTGCCCTCAGAACAGCACTGATTGAAATAGTCAAGAGCAGTTAATCTATAGGCTCAATAAGAAAAAAGAAAATCTATAGGCTCATCAGTGACCCACGATGTGGTCTGGTGCAAAAAGATCAGCTGGGCCAATGGCACTTACTGTCTTAGGAATGAGAACTAAGAAGTCCCCAGGGAATGAGGCTGTTGGTGGTGAGAGCTGAAGCTGAAAGGTCAGATGGAGAGAGAGATTGGAGGGGTACTGATGGGCTGGCTATATACAAGCTGAAGTTAGGTGGGAGCAAAACAGTAAGTAAGCAGAAGACCCCGTGTAGAGACATGTGGGTAGGGTGAGTGGGAAGGGAAGAATGGGATAGATGTGTGGAGAAGGGAAGCATTGATTAGAGAGACCACAGAGCCCTGCAAGGATGTTTGTTCCTTGAATCACAAAAACCCTATTTATGCGTTTGCTCGTTAAACAGGCCTACACTAAGCCCTGGGCTAACTGCTGGGGGTACAGAGATGATTGGGGTAAGGCCCTTGATCTTGCTGTGCTCATAGTCCTGTAGGGGAGAGCAATGTGGAAGGGGACAATGACATAGCTCAACAATGGGCAGTAAAATGCATGAACATAAAAGGTGAAGTGGAAACGGAGGAAGGCGCATCGAAGTTGTCTGTGGGAAGTCAAGGAAGGCCTTCCAACCGGGTTAAGGCAGGGTGGGAACAAATTCTAGGCATTTGAAGTGGATTGTGTAACAGCCGGAGATGGAGCACAGCATGTCTGGAGATCTATGAGAGGCTGGAAACTGCTGCAACATAAAGCATGAATATTCACTCAAAGAAGAAGATGTAGGAGTAGGTAGTCATGACGAGAAGGTGAATAATACAATAGGCATCGGCAAATTAGCCTTCAGAAGCAAAAGTCACAAAATTATGGAGAAGGAAGGAAGCTTGGAGGTCATAAGTCTAGCTGCTTTCTTCCACCAATGAGGAAGCTGAGGCTGAGAGAAGGGAAGTCACCTTCATGGTGCTGTGAAGATTTCTGGAATTGCCCAAGGAAGTAGGGGCCAGGCTGGGACAAGATTGGCCTTCCAGCCTCAGTGTAAAGGGCAGGTAGCTGGAGTGATGTGATGCAGTGGTATTTCCATTTCTGCCTGATGCTTTATGGGGGGATGAAAAAGCCAACCTGCTGCTCCTGAACAGGAGCACTGAGAACCCAACGCAGCAGTGACATAGCACACACTGACTCTGTGGATAAAGGCGTAAATGAATGCTTGGTTCCAGTGCTCATTGACAACCTGGAATGCCCTCTGTCTTCTCCAAATTCTGTCCTCCTTGCAGGATCTAGTTTAAGTCCCTCCTCCTCCAGGAAACCTTCCGTGACCACCCAGCACCTGTAGTTTGCAAGCGCTCTCTCTTCTATGGCCTCTCAGTTTCTGACATTCACAGGACACCCCCCTTCCCTGCCTATTGCTATGTGAGTTTCCTCCCTATCTGTGTGATTATTTCTCCAGCTGGAAGCTCCTGCCCTGTGGAGGGCCACCTCTCATACTTTCTTGCCCCCTGCATCACCTAGTCCAGTGCCCGACACAAGGAGACACTGATGGATTCTTTTAGACTTTACAAAACGATCTTTTCTGCCTTCCCTTGTACCCTTCCAAAGCTAACTGGACTTATTATATTGTCTAGTTTCTATGATTGCCTGCCAGAGTTTCCCATTTTTTCTTAGACTGAATGATCATTTTAACATCTCTTTATAGTCATATGGAGCTTCACAGTTGACAAATACACTGCCACGCATGTGGACACCAAAGGTTAGGAAAGTCAAGTGACCCATTAGGTTTTGGGGGTGATGCTGACCCCAAACTGTCCCTTTATGCCTACGGGTGTCACAGCTCCCTGCTGTCGCTAGTCATGTGGTTTACATTCTCCCTTATGGTTTCCTTAAATCCTGCCCAAATCTTTGGAAGTACTCTCTTTCTTACGTTCACCTCGATTATCCAATGTGAGTGTGCTATCTGTTTCTTGCTGGGACCTTACTGATAATCATCATAAAATTTTTCAGAAAATGGAATGATTCCACTCATATGATATACTTAGAATAGTCAAATATATAGAGACAGAAAGTAGAATGTTGGTTACGAAGGGCTGGAGGAAGAGGAAGTTATTGTCTAATGGGTACAAAGTTTCTGTTTTGGATGATAAAAAAAGTTCTGGAGATGGATGGTGGCGATGGTTACAAAACAATATGAACGGACTTAATGCCACTTAACCAAACATTTAAAAATAGTTAAAGTGGTGAATTTTATG
This sequence comes from Ceratotherium simum simum, assembly GCF_057802395.1. NCBI lineage: Eukaryota > Metazoa > Chordata > Mammalia > Perissodactyla > Rhinocerotidae > Ceratotherium > Ceratotherium simum. The sequence continues at coordinate 35,571,853 of NC_141906.1, forward strand.
TTGTATATATATTAGCACAATAAAAAATAAGTAAGTAGGGGGAGATAAAAGCTGATTGCTTATTAATGCTTGGTAGGCTAGAGCCAAAACAATATCATTTTTTTTCTTTTTCAATATTCCAGTGGAGAGAATATGTTGAATCAGCCCATTCGTTGACTGGGAGCCTTTTATTCCTGCCAAACAATTTATTCATGTTCAGGATGCTGTTTAATTTATTTGGACAAGTAGATGTATACTGATCTTGGTCTGGAAAAAAAAATGGTGCTGGTATATCATACGAACAGATAATAGGCTCCTTTGGTCTTATCCTTAGTTCAAAGCCTAGCTCATCTGCACTTATTTCATGGAGCTTTCTGGAATTGCTACCACATGCTCTTGTTGTTTTACTCCTTCCTGTCTCTGAACTCCAACAGCACTGTGCCTGCTCCATAGATGTTAGCCCGTTATTTTACCTCTGTTTCTAACTCCAGATGACTGTCTCTGAAAGATTCAGAGTTGTTTGAGGACAGAATCATGGCCTTCCTGAAGTAGTTCCCCATACACCTCCACTGATGCTGAATGGTACTCCACCTACACTGGCAAACGATTACAACTCGACATAGATGGTATTGTGCAATTTACATAACGAAAAGAACCACAAACCAGAATGTGTTTCTTTCTGGCTCTGATTTCTACTTGCAGGAAGACTAATTTTCTCAAACTTATACACAGCCCAGACTCTTGACAGCAGTTTGGCATCCAGGAAAAATGGGTGCCTTGGGAGCTTTTTTCCTCCCTTCCCTTCAGTTTTCCGCAGTCTGAGCCAGAACTTTGTAGAAATAGCTAAAATCTTCAAGGAACCATGAACTCCACTCCAGGAATCTCAGAGGTGGGCAGCGTCAACCGAGCTTCCGTTTTCACCAAAGAAGAGCCATCTGTTCTGCTGGAATTGTTTTTAGACTGTTGTTGCATCCTCCTACTTTCTCTTTTTCTCTCTTTTTAAGTGGTAAACTACATGACCTATTTATATCATGATCCTTGTGTTGTTTTAAGCATAGCTTTTTCAGTAGAAGAGGAAATTTGGTTTTATTCAGACTGCAACAAATGCTAGTAATTTCTAGTCCCATTCATGGGCATTGCTCAAATAACCAGATATGTTGGAGACTTGGCCAGGGGAACACTGACACCCCAAGATTTACCCTGCTCCTGTTCTCTAAACTGAAGTCCTCAAATTAGAATGTGAAGATGAATTAGAATATTAGTGTGTTCAAGTTCGCAGTTGTTTTGTTTATCATGATCTGTGCTTTTTTTATTGGTTTGCATAAACTCTTTCTATATTAAGATAATAATCTACCATATGTCAAATGTATCACATTTTAGATTAGTTTGTTGTTTATCTCTTAATTTCATTTGTGGCACTTATGGAAACTTTTCATTTTTACATAGTCCTTATATATTAATATCTGTTCTGGCTGGGTATTCTGTTCTATTGAATTGTTTTTAGTGTGTGTGTTAGTACCATATTTAATACTAGTGAGTTAAATGGGCATTTTCACACATTTTTTTGTGGGAATATAATTGATGTAACTTTTCAGGAAAAGCAGTTTTCCAATAGATTTCAAGAGCCTGAAATTTGTTCATATCCTTTGACCCGATATTTACCTATCTAGGGATCTATGCTAAGAAAATAGCAACAAATGTAAAATATTTATGTGCTAAGACATTCATGTTCATATTCATATTAGTGTTCATATTAGTATTAGTTCATTAGCATCACTTATAAGAGTGAAAAATTGGATCTAATGTCTGGAGATTAGGACTTTTAATAGATTATAATGTAGCCATTAAAATTGTAATTACAAAGAAAATTTCAAGACCTAAGAAATGCTTATAATATAATTAGTGATGTGCTAGTAAACGTTTAACAATAGGCTCCTTGAAAAAAATAAAACAAAACAGCCCTGCCTTGCAGTGTCTGACAATATCTGTGGTGTAAATATTTCCATTGTGGCTGATTTCAAGCTATCGATGTGATGTCACTGAATTCAGAGTTGGAAAGAGATGTACACTGGCTCTTGTGAACAAGAACAAGCTGCCTGCAGGACACCACTAGATATAATGTTATGTGACAACAATAGGATGCAAAGGGTGTGTACAGTGTGACTTCAACACTGTTAATAACCTACTTAAAAAAGAAGCTGGAGGAAGAGAGGTTACCTTTAGGTAGCGGAATTATGAGGGATCCTTTCCCCCTGCATCTTAATATTTCTCTGAACTTCACAGAATGTTGGTAGAGAGCCTAAACTATTATTATAATCAGAAGAAACTATCGATGTTTGCCTTGCTTCCCTTCTCCCCCGTCCACTCCTCATCACGGAGCTTGGTGACTCTAGTGACAGTGCTGCACTGGGGCCTTTGCTGGGGTCAATCTTGAAAGCTTGCTTTATTTCTCCAGAGCCTATTCTTTGCTTCAGAATCTCTTGTCCCTACACCTGTCTCCTTTTTCATCCTCCACAAAGAAGGAGATTTATTATTACTTATTACAGCAGGCAGAGGGATGAGAAACACGTGCTTGGGTACGCCCAAATACAGCCTATGTTTCTGACACATGGACAAATGTGTGCCTCCTGTCACACAAAGCTGAGGGAAATCCTCACTCTAGAAGGAGTGAGTCCTCCTACCTCATTGTCAGATGGGGAGCATGAGGCCAAGAGATGGGTTTAAGGGTCCACAATGAGCTGGTGGCTGAGAACCCAGGTCTCCTGACTCCCAGACAGCTGCAGTGTCCATTGCAGCACTGCTGAAGGCAATGATAAATCTAGAACTTTCCGTGTAGGAACTGGTAAGAAAAGGCAGTCTCTTCATATTCCCTTACTCTGTATTAAGACTCACGTGGACATCCAACACTGTCACTTGGGACTTCGCCTCAGCTTGCAGGGGAGTGGGGCAGTTCTGGGGAAACTGCAAGGCTTACCATTCTCAGGAAAGCAGCCCCCTCCTTTCCTTTAACAAGAGTGCTTTTGGATGTGGCCAGTTATGCATTGAGGAGAGAGGACAGCAGGTGCTTGGAGGAATACTGAGAACCCAGACTTCAAAAGCTTCATTCCAATAAGCAGCAATTGTCCAGGAAGTCAGTTAGCAATATAAGGAGTCACAAAGAGAGACACGTGAATCAAGGGGAAACGGTTTTTCTACATCCTGGGCACACCTGAAGGGGAGGCACATCACCTTTCTCCTGGGCCAAGTCCGCCCCTTGGGATGGGGCCTCAGTGAAGTCTTCTCCACTTTGGAATTCTGAAATACAATGTTGTTGCTTGATCTCCCACCCATTTTCTGGGACAAGGCACTCCTTCCCTGTTCCCCATCTTAGAGGAGTGGGTACTAGGTAGAAACCTCATCCTTACTCAAGCGCTTGTCCTGACTTGCCCTGAACCTCTTCCCTGCTCAGCTGCATTATCCTCCAATCCATCACCAAACACTGTCGACTTCACTCCTAGGCAGCTCCTGAGTCACTCCGCTTGCCTCCATCTCCATCGACCCAAGCCACGCCGCCATCACAGATTGCCTGGATACAGCAGTATCCTCCTGCCTCAACCATTCTGCATCCACTCTGTCTCCCTTCCAGCCCTCTCTACACATGATTCTTGTACCCAGGGTTATCTTTTCAAAATGCCCATAGGTTCATGTCACCCATATGATTATAACCCATTTGTCTTGGAGCAAGATCAAAGTTCTCACTTGGCGTATGTGCCTGAAGCACCTGCCCTCCACCCCCATCCCACTCTCACCCTGGCTGTCTGCGCTCTGGACCCACTTTCAGTTCCTTGACTGTGCTGTGCTCTCTCCTTCTATAGGGCTTTTTTGGTCCATAACACAGCTCTCATGCTGCCACCCACAAGCCCTAAAAAGCCAATCTCCTCCACCCCCCAGCTTAAGCATCATATTCTCAGGGGGTCTTTGCTGAATCCCCCCAAACTCCCTCAGGGGACTGGGTCCTTTGCCATATGCGTTCAGAGAACCACGCCCCTTACCTTCAGAACACTTATTCTACTTTGCAGTTCCACATTTATTTGATTAAATCTACCTCTCGTTCTGATTATGGGTACCATAATAGCAGGGGCAACATCTCATTGTTCACGATTATATTTCCAGCATCTACCACAGTACTTGGTAGTTGCTCATTAAATGCTGTTTAAATGAATGACTGAGTGAATGAGATAGGACATCCTCTGTGAACCCTTCCAGGCTGCCCCTTGTGGAGCTGCTAGCTCCTACCTCTATGCTCACCCAGCACATCTTCATACCCTTCTATTGGTTTTCTCATCTGTAAAATGGGGTAACCTTATGTCACAGTGATGAATGGAAGGTGAATTATGATAATGGATCTGGAAATACCACAATGGCTGTTACATACAGAGGGCTCAAAAAATGCTTGTTTTCTTTACAATTATACTTGTTTCTTTCCATCATAAGCACTTTAAAGGAACAGTCCTCACCTCATTCATCTCAATAACCTTACAGGGAGGGCCCTGCACACAGTAGGTGGGCCCCATAAATGCCTTCATGTTTGAATGATGGAACTGAAACATTAGCTTACATTGTCCCTGGCTGCCTTTTCCAAGCCTAAATCCTTAATTACCTCGTCTTCCCATGAAGCATCTTTTCTGATCATAAAACTCGTGGCATGCTCTGGCTAATTCAATTTTGATCAACTGGATTGCTCTATGCTTACATTCCTGTGTAATGTAGCCTCTGGAGTTCCCCTCGGCACCGGAAGGCAGTCTGGCTCATTTGAACAAATTGCTTAACATGTTAAATTAGATTCAACCATGTTTAGGAAGAAAAATTAAAAAGAAAAAAATGAATATCAATTGTCCTTGTACCCACAATCTTCCAAAACTGCCTTATTTTACCACGGACAGCTCCCAAAGGATGTTTGCTTTGTGCCAAGCAGAAGGTTTAAATAATTTTCACCATCATCAGCCAACAGTCTCTGGGACTGTACTGAATACTCAGCACTGAGCTCACAGCACTGTAGAAACATTTCTGACCTTAAGATACACACACTGCAGTTGGGGTGATCCATTCCTTGATTGTTAGTATTAATTTGTCTAGTTGTGCTTTTCCCTCTCGTCCACCCCTATCTATTGTGTACCTGTTGAAATCCTATTCATCCTCTAAAGCCCAGCTCAGATATCACCTCCTCCATGAAGCTTCTCCATTGTTTCATAAAAAATTATTCACTCCTTTAATTAGGCTAAATCTGTATCTTGAACACACTTCTACTTTTATATTCAAGACTGTGTTTCTTTGTTAAATGTTTATCTGCCTTGTTGGAGTGTGAGATATTTAAAAGTAGGGAAATAATTGTGTCCTCAGCACGTAATATGGTAATTAGTATATAGCAGATGCTCAACAAATGCTTGTTGAACTGAATTGATAAGTTCATTCGGCCAGCAAACATTTATTGCACCTATTATGTAGTGGGTCCTAAGGATAGCATCCAGACCCTGCTCACTAGGAGCCTGTGGGTATTTTGTGAAATGACGGATACATGGATAAAACATAAATTAAAGTGTCATGAATGGAATCACAGAGGTGTATGTGAAGTGCGTGGAAGCCAGGGGGCCAGGATGACTGACGCATGCACAATGAATAGACACATAACCATGAGGCAGTGAGGAAATGCTCAGAGGTGAACCACTAATAATTTAGAAGAGGCAAAAACTAGTGTGACTGGGAAGATCAAGGCAAGGTTTGGCCTAATCCTTTGATATTTTGGGTATGATTTGATTTACATAAGCAGTAGTTCCTCTCATCATGATCATGCCAGTGCTGCAATTTAAAATATGCAATATTTATCCACAATAAAGAGAATAGATCCAGACCTAGAGTGTGTGAAGCCTGGGGCAGCGGACAGCCGGTTGGTCTTGATCTAGCAAGCAACTAAGGTCTCCTTCGGGCCTGCCTTCTGACACCCATGTGGCTGAGTTGTAGAGCTTGGGAACTAAAGAATATATAACCAAATAAAAATAAAAGAGTTCATTCTGGCCTTAAACTTTGAATGGCGTGAGCTGGTTTTGCAAGTTCCCACACTGTGGTTAGGCATACGTTCCACTGGGAGCCAGGCGAGGCCACTCGCCGTACTTCCGAGAGCAGCTGCCTTGCTGAGAGGAACAAGAACAGGAGCAGCTCAGGCTCCGGGCCTCACGCTGGGAGAGTGGGCTGCATTCACCTTGGGCAGCAGGTGGCGGCTGGTGCGCTGTCCCTGACTAGGGAAAGGACTCTCAATAGGAATCCAGCAATGTGACTGTGGTGAGCTTGTTCAATGGAGTCAGGCGGTCTCTAGGAGGTTCTGAGCAGTCTCTTTGTGCAGACCGCCACGCAGAGAGGACAAAAGCCTTCGGGATACACCCTGAGCAAACACACACATTCAAGGAAGCTCCTTCTCTGTAAAATGATGGTGTTAGAACTCTCTGAAGTGGTGTCACATAGTGACAAATCAAAGTGAAAAATCAAAGATGAGAAATCAGGAGGCACGGGTCCAAATTCTGCTAACCTGATAATCCGGCAGAACCATGTGTGAGTTTCAAAGGTTTCTTAAGCATCTTGAGCTTCAGGTCTGGACTAGAGGGAGGCACAGAAGCCTGTTGCTAGGCCATTTTTCTCTAATCCGTGCCACATTCAGGTCCCTTCTGACCTTAAAAATGCACCCTGTTTTGTAGGAGAAAGTAAGTGGGGAAGATGACCCAATTCTTTTCCTCCAAGACCTGGTTCAGAGCCGCTTAATCCACCCTGTCTGTGTTTCCTTCCTCCTTGGCTCTGTTTTGGACCACGGTGGGGCAACCCTGTGCCCATCTTCCCTGCAAGCTGCAGAGGAGGGAGCTCAGGCAATCAGAAAGAGGATCCATGGCTGGGAAGACGGTCGTAGCTTCAGTCCAGTTCCTTTTATTCTCTCTTTCCTTTCAAGTCCCACCTTGTTCCAAGAGGGCCATTTCAGGACTCCTCCTCTGGAGGGGGAAGAGGCCTTGGCTTCCCCCAGGCCCTGGACTGTTCCACCACCGGGCTGGAAGCCCAGGCACAGGGAAGCCTTGGAGGAGCACTGCAGGGCGCCAAAGAACATCAGCTGCCTCCTCTTCCGTGAAGCATTTACTGCTGTTTACTTTTTATACCTCACAACATCCTCAAGAAGATAGTATTAGCATCATCTTATAGATATGGAAATGGAGGGGTCAATAAACAAAGTTAGTTGCTTGGGTCACTGCTTTCCTGGGATCATCTTGCTTGCTGTAAGGAAGATACCAAAAATAAGTCTTTGTGAATAAATGCATGTGTGGACCCAAGCAGGCAGAAGGACAGGTGGCTTCAGGGAGAAGACATTCTGGCTCTGCCTTCGTTTCTTTTCATGGAAACTTCCGGCTCTTTGCCCTTCTACTGCAGTCTTCCCTCCCGCTGACTGGCCAGCCCTCTCCTCTTTCCCAGCTCATGGGCCAGTGGGAGTGGTTTAGTCATTGCCATTTCCGCAGCTGGGCAGAGCTCAGCTGCTAGAATACCTCGCTGGGCTTTGAAAATAGTGGCTTTCAGATTTGAAAAAAATTATTTTATTACGATCCACTGTAAAAAGTGTATTTTACATCACGAGTAGGTACACACACATATATATACTTCATGAGGTAAAGGTTTAAATTCATATGCACAACATACAGAAACACACAGGTATATCAGTATACACACATAAACACATATATGTTTGTTTTTGAAACATATATAACTGAAAAATATTTCATGAAACAATGCTATATGCAAAGTACTCTGATATTTTCCATTCCTTTCTATCCCATTAGAAAAAGTACCCCTCATTATCTTCCAAATTGATTTCATAATCCACTAATGAGTTGAAACGCTCTCCTTTAAAAACACTGATCTAAATGTTGGGGGGCCTCAGGGCTCAGCCCTGGACCCTCTTCCATCCTCTCTCTCACCCTCATCTTTGGTGATATCATCCAGCTTCCTGCTTTAAACACTATATATATGGATGATTCCCACACTCACACCTCCAGCCTGGACCTCCCCCACGTCTCCACACTCACATCCAGTAGCCTATATGACGTCTGTACTTGGATGTCAAATGGCATCTCGAACCAAACTCGGGGTTCTATCCCAAGCCCGCTCTTCTTGCAGCCCGCTCCACCTCAGGAAATGGCAGCTCCATTCTTCCAGACGCCCAGGCTAAAGCACATGGAGTTATCCCCACACCACTCAATATCCAAGCCACCTGCAGATACTCTTGGCTTCAAACCAAGTCTAGAAATCAACACTCTTCACCACCTCCACCACCGCCCCTCTAGTTCAGACACCCTCAGCTCTCACCTGGATCCCTGCAACAGCCTCTCAACTGATCTCTTGTTTTCATCTCAGCCAGAGTGATCCTTTACAGATCTATTGGATCATGTCACTCCTCAGTTCAAAACCTTCCAACGAATTCCCGTCTTATGCAGCATGAAACCCAAAGCCTTTCCATGGCCTTCAGGGCCCTGTATCATTGGACCTGGTGACTCTCCGACCTCAGCACTGGCTGCTCCCCCTCACTCCCTCAGCTCTTGCTGTTCCTCAGCCACGCCAGCCACGCTCCTCGGGGCTTTTGCTCTCGCTGTTCCCACTGCCTGGACCTCTCCTTCTCCAATGATCCACATGGCTCACTGTATTAGTCAGGATTCTCCAGAGAAACAGAACCAATAGGACATATATATGTACAGAAAGAGATTTTTTAGAAAGCATTGGCTCACGTGATTACAGAGGATAACAAGTCCCAAGATCTGTAGCTGGCAAGCTGGAGACTCAGGAAAGCTGAAGGTGTAGTTCTAGTCAGAAGGCCTGCAGGCTCAAGACCTAGGAAGAGCTGATGCTTCAGTTCAAGTTTGAAAGCAGAGGAAAAGAACAATGTCCCAGCTTGAAGGCAGCCAGACAGGAGGAGTTCTCTTTACTTGGGGAAGTTCTTTACTCAGCCTTTTGTTCTATTCAGGCCTTCAACTGATTGGATGAGGCCCACTCACATTAGGAAGGGCAATCTGCTTTACTCAATCTACTAATTTAAATGTTAAACTCATCCAAAAACACCCTCACAGAAATACCCAGAATAATATTTGACCAAATATCTGGGCACCTCATAGCCCAGTCAAGTTGACACATAAAATTAACTGTAACAATCATTTCTTCACCTCCTCTAGTTTCTGCTCAAATTTTGCTTTATAAGAGAGACTTTCTCTAGCCATTCATATATAATGATACTCCTCTCCCCTCTCATGTTCCTTCAGATGGCCTTACCTCACTTTCTCTTTCTCCAAAGCACTTATTACTAACCTAGTTATTATATATTTATTATTTTTTATTTATTGCTATCTACCCTAAACTGTAAACAAACTGTAAACAGTTTGGGGCAGATAACAGCAATAAATAAAAAATGATTTTGTTTTCAGCCACCTTTCCAGTGTCTAGAACAATGCCTGGCATATAATAACTGCTCAAGTAATATTTATTGAATTAATGAATGAGTCTCTAGCCAACCATTGAAGAAGTCATTCTCGGGCTAGGTACTTGCCCTGGTTCAGCCAGTGGTCACCTCTCGTAAAGAACAGCTGACTTTGTTCCCTGAACTGGGGACAGTGGGCAAGACTAAGTCAGCTGGAAGGGCCCCTGGGTGTGGTAAGCCCACACATGTTGAATTGCATGTATAATAAATCACATATTTTCTTTTCTTGGTGTGGACTGTCAATAAATGTTTTTGTTCTCTTTATAAAGTCCTATGAAAAATGAAGTTACAAGAGCCATAAGAAAGTTGAAGATCCTGGGTACCTTCAGAGAAGGGAGGGATTGATTCTAGCTAGCGGAATAGAGAATCTTTGTGGAGAAAGGGTCTCTTAGCTGAGCTCTGATAGAAGGATTCAGGACTGGGGATGGGGCCGAGCAGAAAGGGCATAACAGGCTGAGGAACAAGCATATGCACAGGCAAAGAACTGGGAAAGTGCATCTGTGTGCAAAAAAGAGTGAGTAGTTTTGCTTAGCATCTTGTAAGTACCCATTGAAGATCAAACATTGCCCTGGGTGTCAGATCACAGGCAAATTCAGGTGACATGTAATTCAAGCACCCAAGTTTCATTTTCCCATGAGGTGGCTTGGTGGCCTGCATTACCCAGATCATTGTTTCTCCTCTTCTGTCTGGTTGGCTCTGCATCACTGCAGGCAAAACCTTAGAAATCCCCCGGCTGTCCTGTTTAGGACACCTTTGAGGCTCAACAGGTACAGGTGAGATCGCAGTAACTCTAAGAAGTACTGGGAATTTGCACTTGCAAAATGCTTGTCTCCACTTTCTGAGTGTTTAATTAGTCGATTCTCACATCTTCAACTGCAGAAGGGCACCTGGATAATCCTCATTATAGCATTAGCATTTTCTACAGATCAGGAGCAGGAGGCAGGGTGGAGAGGGTAAGTATTTGACTGAACAGTATTGAGCTCTGCAGAGTCATGATTTTCCTCTAGTGTTCAATGATTTCAACGCTGCTCCTGATCTATTCAGACTTGCCAAAGATCTGTATTCTTTTTCACCCTTCTTTACTTAAAAATTACCAACCTCTCATCATTTTAAGGACCTCTTGGAAGAAAGAAGAAAGATTGAAAGATGTTCTTAGCTTATAGCACTCTGACTTTCTCTTTCTCTATACTTTTTTCTTCCTGTCTGTCTCCGTGTCTGTCCCTTTGTCTGTCTGTCTCTTCCTCTCTCTTCTCCTTGGTCCACTCAATCTCTCTGAGAGGCAATGGAGTATACTGTACAGGAACGAATGCTTGAGAAAGAATGAGGAAGCTTAGGATCTGGGCATCACCAGGCAAGTTGCTTAACCTTTCTGAACTTTAGTTTTTCTGAACATGTAACATGGAGATGTCTGAAGATTGAGGAGGAAGGGTGTTGTCAATGTGGGGAGAAAGAGAGACAATAACTTAGGAGGGAGTGTCTGGCTTCCAGCTCAGGATGGCTGGGGATCGATTCCCACTAGTTACCAGCTCTGTGGGCTTGGGTAAGTTATTTAGTAATAATAGATAATAGTCACTGTGCGTACATCACGTGGAAGGCATTAGTCTAAACTTTTATTTGGGTTATCTCAATGAGTCTTCCTAATCTGATGAGGAGGGTGATACCATTTTCTCCATTTTGCATATGAGACAATGGAGGCTCTGGGAGGCTCTGAGAGGCTCAGGCAGTTGTTCAAAGAGCAAGGACCTGGCAGAGCAGAAAAGCATGCCCAGCTCTTCTGACTCCAGAGCCCACACTCTTTGCCAGTGTGCTATCAGGACTCCAAGGTTTCGTTTGGGCATCGCAAGTCCGCAAGTAGAATTGCTGGTATAATAAGTACTAAGTACTTACCTAATCATGTGGCTATTTCAAGGAGTAAATAAGATGCTACATATAAGTGACTTATCCCAGTATCTCATATAATGTAATTCTGTAATAAATGTCAGCGTGTGTATATATACCACCTTAAATATTTATTTTTGAAACATGATGGGTTAAAATATATCCATCATGTGTATGTGAATAAATGGCTTGCGACCTTTTACGCGCTGTACAAATCTTTGTCGTAATGACAATCTCTAACAGTCCTTCCAGCTCTTAATTCAGACTTCTATGACTCATTTTCCCCAGGCTGTGTTAGCTCCAGTGAAACTTCCCAGACCACTTTACGCAGTGATGACAAATGGTTCCAGAGCTCTTTGACTTCTGTATTAATTAAATGTGAGAAAACAGAGGGCTCCATGAAAAGACACCTCTGTGGTTTCTTTCTCAACTCTGTACTTCCACTCTACTTTGCAGCTGCACCACTCAAAACAGTCTGCAATAGAACAGTATTCTATTCATTCTGCATGCTGAGTCACAGATTAGTTATCCAAATTGCATCTCATGTTCCAAAAAGGAAAGATGTACCTTGAGAGGCAGGGAAGGTGAAAGGTCAATCAAGGGCTTTGAGTAGTTGGTGCAGAGGTCACAAATACAAGGCCAAGCTTTGCCCACTCGCTCACTCACCAATCATTTATTAAGCCCTTACTCAGTGCTAGGGACTGGAGAAATAACGTTGGGTGATCTTGCTTCCTGCCGTGGAGGAGGAGAAGGGAAAGGATTTCCCATCTACTGATTGCTTGCTTTTGGCTAGGCATTGGGCTAGGCGTTTTACATTTAATCCTTATAATAATCCTCTTGACATAGGCATTATAATGCCCATTTTGAAGATAAGGGGCTTGAAGTTTAGATAATCCAAGGGTTTGCCCAAGGATCACACAGCCGGGACATGGAGGGATCAGGACTGTTGGTTCTGCCGCCATTTACTACGCCTCTGCTTAGAGAAGCTCATGTCTAGTAGGGGAGATAGACCCAAATCATCACTGTATGGAATGACAGGGTTTTGGAAGTTTAGTCCTGCAGTGCATGTGGAGCCCATAGTGAGAGCTTCCTAGCGGCTATTGTCAGATCCTCCATTCCCAGCCTTAGAGAGGAGGAGGATGGATCAAGTGCTGTGCTACCTGTGTTATCTCAATCCATGTGTGTCCATCTCTTCAATTCAGCTGCTCAAGAAAATCTTGTTAGTCGGGAGGGTGGAACCACCTTGAAGGCTGCCACAAGTGCTGAAAACTGGCAGGTCTGGCATTCCTCCTGCAGATGGAGGGAGGAGTCTGTGCAGCCGTGACATGGCTGGTATATTGTAGGACAGGCTTCCAGGACAGACTGTTCACAATATTGCTAAAGTATCGGTCTCACCACATTGTTCCTCTGCTCAAAACCCTTTGGTAACTCCTCCAGGCGTAGAAAGGAGGCAAAGCCCTGAGCTGGGCTTTGAGGCTCCTCTGTGGGGCCCGAGTCCACCTTTGTGACATCC